>NC_139705.1:18218529-18361029 GCF_964188405.1 Protomyctophum parallelum | reverse complement strand
CAATCTCCCTTGAAGCTTTGTGGACCTTATAGAATGAACTAACCTGAACCTTCAGGAGAGCGGTGTGGATGTGTGACATCTGAAATGTTCAACCTGCAGCAGGTTGGTGAGTGGTGACGCATCCAGACCTTGTCTTGTCTTGTGGGATATCTGTGACGATGCATCTAGGATGTAGCTAGGACTCAAAATGCTGGACCCGAGGCATGTGCAGACAGAACAGCTTATTACAGTACAACACCCAGGGAATGATGCAATATGTCCCCAAAGACAATCACTTAAGTTACAAGGAGCCAATTCAAACACCTATAAAAGAGAGGAGGCTCTGAATGTTCGCAACGTAGGGACTAACTCAACACATGTGTGGACAGAAACACAATCAACACACGATAGAGTAGAGTAGACTGCTCAAAACAACCTACAGCACTGCCACCAGTGTTAGGTAACGCTACTTTCTAAAGTATAACTTCTTTAGGTTACTGGATTACTGCCATCAGCCATCAGTCAGTGGTGCAATCAGCACCACAGACTGCAGTATGGGTCACTGATTTCTGCTTTTCACACGCCCAAAAGAAAGCTCATCCATTCAGGAAACGACAGATAGATTTTTTTCCTTTTGTTTGTGGCAACAGAAAAAAACAGGGAAACATAGGTCTTAAATGTAACTCCATTATTTTGGACAGTAACGCCGTGACCCCCAACGCCACAGTGCCACCCAAGCGAGGAATCCCTCAAAAAATGCAGATCACTTACATGTTTTAAAACGGGCCTGAAAATCCACCTTTCAGCAGAAATGATCACTTCTCCCTTAAACAGTGATCACCCCCAAAAAAACCTTCCTTTTTCCCCGACTCTGTACATACTTTATTCTTTTTTCCTGTGACAATATTGAATTTTGTTGTTAAGAACATTTCAGATGGGCAGCGATTAACGCGCCTAGTAATTCATTTTCAATGAGACCTAAGTGTACAACGCAAGTGTATTTACGTGGACGTGGTCCCGTGAAATTGTCACACGCGTGCTGGTTTCGTGCACAAGCCCGCGACTGACTAGACCTGGATTCTGTTGACCTTTTTTATTTTTATGCTTGAGTTGTCGCGCCCCTCATGAGCAGACCTGGAGCAGACCTGTCGTTGATCAAGGCGACAACGCCTGCGTTAATCGATGCCCATCGTAAAGTATACCATTATAGTATACATTTATTCTTCTTGTTATGTAGTTGAATTGATTGCATAGGGCCCAAGCTAAATGGAACTGCCTACTCTGTAGATGCTCAAGCGCCTGTCAGAACAAAGTGGAATATCTCTCACATTTGTGCGTTTGCTGTGAAACCATTATGCTAATTCGTCTGTTTACCTTCAAAAGAACTGCATTATAAATAAATGACAGAAGTGTCATGTGTGAGGCGGTGTATAATTATTAAGCCTTCAGTGAAGACATGCTGAAATGTTGTTTTTTTTGTCTGTACTGATGATGTGTCAGCATTTTTATCGCTTCATTAGCTAACGAAGAAACATCATTTATTTTTCTCTTTTTTGTTTTTTACTTTAATTTATGCGGCAGTTTGCTGAGCTTGCACGTTCCTTTTCTCAAACTATTTGTTTATGTTCGTATATTTGTGTGGTGGGGAAAAAGTACTTTAGTAGAAGTAATAATACTGCGATGTAGAAATACCAAAAGTACCAAAGTACTATAAAATGTATCTAAAACGTACAAACGTAAAACGCACTCATTCTGGTCTAGTCTAGTTTTAGACTACCGGTATGTACAGACTTTGTTGGACAAATCGTGTATTGACCAAATAAGGTAAAAACACCACTGGCGGTGGAGGAAGACATAATGAATGAATACCTGGTGGAGAGACGTCCTGCTATATATACACATACATACATACATACATACACACGCACGTGTACGTACGTTCTCTGCTGTTTGCTGCTATTTAAATTGTCACCGGTTTGAATCGATTTTAATCCATTTACGATGTCGCTACATGCCTGACATGTACATACTGTATGCATGGGTTGTGTTGGGACTGAGGGGGGTGGGTGTGTGTGCACTGTGTGTGCTCGTGTAATGTAGGCCTATGGGTTGGGATTGAGGTAATATATGCACACACGCACGCACGCGCACACACACACACACACACACACACACACACACACACACACACACACACACACACACACACACACACACACACACACACACACACACACACACACACACACACACACACACACACACACACACACACACACACACACACACACAGTGAGATGGAGATGTCACTTCGTTAAGCATATGATTAAGGACTAATTGATTGCGAGAGGCAAAACTTCATCACACGTGTGCAAATCCTCGTGGGAGACACGCATGCACACTTGCACGCACCGACGTACGCACGCACGTACACACACACACACACACACACACACACACACACACACACACACACACACACACACATTCATTCAGTTTAATTTATGCGTTAATATTCTATCTGCATTCAGAGAGGAGTGGTCTCAGGAAGTGTGTGTGTGTGTGTGTGTGTGTGACAAACCGACCGGCCAAAATAGGAATGTGCATTTAAATTTTCACGTAAATTGCACGCTGTGTTCATTATTTGAGGCATTGTGTTCAAAATGGGCCAATCCTGCAAGCATTGGAAGCCGATGTTAGCCAAAAAGGATTTAATATGGAAAATCTGACAGATCTGTGCTCATCACATGCATTGACTACAGAGTACAGATTTGCGCAATGTTTTGATAATAGCCTAAGCCTATAGCTCTGGTCCATAGCGTTAGGAGGACGTCTCCTTAACGTTTCGTCAAGAAAAAAAATACCGGAAGAAACATTTTTTTAACGGTAGTTACTCCACGGCACCCTCTAAAGATCTTGTCAATAGAAACATCGCATTGACCAGACTTTTCCTTCCTGTGAAATATTTTCTTTTCTGGCCAAAAGGTGTATTTCAAACGTGCGGTGGGGGTTTCTGAGTGTTTTGAATAGAAGGCAGCATGCCCGACTCCATCTCGTCTCACTCACTTTAATCATTTTACCGGGTGCACGGTCAGAAACGACATTTTAAGGGGAGAAGAAAACCAGCACTCACGGCAATAGCTTTTAAGGCACTTATTTATTTTACCATAGGTAGGTTAGGTATGGTATGCTGCAAACAAGCAGCACACAACGAACGTGTTGCGGCTGAAGCCTTCGTCAGCGTTGTATACTGCACACAAAAACTGGTGTCACATTATAGAGTCCGTGGTTGTAACACCAACCCCTGTCCGTGTCGAAACAACGTCCAACCAATCCCAGTACCAAAAGTGCAGTCGCATAACATTTACATCAACCATAATTATATTAAGCTTATACATGATTTAGAGTCAATAAGGCACAACATGCCTGATGTCAGTCACACACAACACATCTAAACAGTAAGACATTAATAATAGTGTCAATAGGGCACCATTGGCTGAGTCCGTAAAAAGAAGAGGTAGGTAGAGGGTCAATACTCGGAAGACCTATAGCTCATAGAATATTATATTAATTGCTAAAGTAGCTACAAAGCTTATTAGAAGAGAAGATGGGTTGAGCAACACATCACTAGAAAACTTTGTTTTGCAACGATTAATAGAGGGCATGTCTTAAGGCCTCTCTTCCCTAGAAATACACTAATAAAGCACAATCCACCCCTCTCTCAAAAGGTAGTCATTATCTCTACAACAAAAGGGACAATAGTAGCCTGCAAAGTTAGCTATATTTAGGGGCCTTGTCCCAATCATTCTTAAAAATATATAAAGATTAAAGAAGGAGCAGCTCCTAATTCTGTACTCCAGTACATAATGCATATAGATATAGTCACACAAATAGATCACACAACTTCATATAAATACATGCAGAAACATGGAGGAAAATCATCAAAGGTATAGAAAGCCTACAGGTGTCTTCAGTCTTCGGCTCTGAGTTTTACTAGGATGCTTTCTATAATAATCATAGAATAGCCTGGAAATCGAAGTTCAATATATAACACTATAAATGTGACACCAGTTTTTGAGTGGTGCAACCACTCCAAGGAACAGCAATGTCCGTGTTCACCTGTGTGTGTGCCTACTGTATGTGTTTGTTCATGAGCACCAGTATGACTATGACTACCGTACCAGTAGGGCGCTGTTGTGCCAGAAACAGAGAGGGAGATAGTATTGGTGCTGCACTGTTGCCTGCTAATGAGAGAGAGAGGAGGGGGGGGGGGGAGTTGCACCACTCAGTTCACACAGGTGTGATTTTTGTGTGCAGTATACAACGCTGACGAAGTCTTCGCCGCAACGTGTTCGTTGTGTGCTGCTTGTTTGCAGCATACCATACCCAACCTACCTATGTAAAAATAAATAAGTGCCTTAAAAGCTATTGCCGTGGGTTTAATTCTGAGTGTTCCCACTATGGAAAGTATAGACTTTCAAGTCCTCTAAACCGTCTTTGTTTTGGTGAGTTACTTTCTGTTTTTTTGAGTGGTGCAACCACTCAGCAATGTCCGTGCGTATCTATGTATCAGTGGTCATGAGCAACGAGTATGTGACTTATTAGTACCAGTAGGGGGCGCCAGAAACTGTACATAGTGCACATAGTGCTGTGAGAGAGAGAGAGAGAGAGAGAGAGAGAGAGAGAGAGAGAGAGAGAGAGAGAGAGAGAGAGAGGAGAGAGAGAGAGAGAGAGAGAGAGGAGAGAAGAGAGAGAGAGAGAGAGAGAGAGAGAGAGAGAGAGAGAGAGAGAGAGAGAGAGAGAGAGAGAGAGAGAGAGAGAGAGAGAGAGAGAGAGAGGAGAGAGAGATGAGAGAGAGAGAGAGAGAGAGAGAGAGAGAGAGAGAGAGGAGAGAGAGAGAGAGGAGAGAGAGAGAGAAGAGAGAGAGGAGGAGAGACGAGAGATAGAGAGAGGAGAAGGAGATGAGACGAGAGATCTCGACGAGAGAGAGAGAGGTGTGCGGCATGCAACGGCTCAAAAGTAACAAATAGCGTTAGGGGAGAACTGTGTCTAACGCTATGGACCAGAGCTAGACCTGAGTGGAGACGATGAGCAATTGATGAGGACCCTACCCGATACATGAAGACGAGGTTGAAACAAAGTGGTTTCACCATTAAAGAGCAGCAGCAAAACAGCTGCGCCTAACGGACCATATGGTGGAAGCCACTATGTTTGTACACAGCTTAGCACCGACAACCTCGACCTCTGACATCACTCCATGTTTGTTTTTGTTGTCCCTCTCTCTACGTGTGGCCCTGCCTCCCCATGCTGCAAGCTGTTCCAGCAAACCTCCCATGATGCAAGCTGTTCCAGCGAAACAAGCCTGAAAAGTTTAAAATTTTGGAACATAATGAGCTAGGTTTCCCACCCGACAGAGAAACTAATTAAAATAGTGAAAACAGCCGATCTATCCAGCTCATACCAGCTTGCGTTGTGAGCTTGTAGATCTGCTGTTTTCCACTAGTGTTGTAGTCAAGTCCACCAAAGTGAGGTGTCCAAGTCAAGACCAAGTCCTTGGGGCGGGCAATCGGGTCAAGAACCGAGTTTGGGAGGGGGTTTGAGTCCTAATCGAGACCGAGACCAGATTTTATTTCCTTTTTTCTCATTGATCGGTATGAGCATAAAGCTGTCAAAATTCTAACAAAATACGAAAAGTCAATTCAAATAAGATAAATGCTTTTAATCTTTAGGTCATTAACGCATGTCTTGAGACAAAAATAAAATCTAAATTGCAGTAGCATTTACATTTAATCTGCAGATGTACTCATTCTAGGACAGAATTAAAACGATAAATAAAAGATCATTTGGGCTAATTGGGCAATATTAAAATGAAAATGCAATTTTGAAAATTCTAATGAAATAAGATAAATGCTTTTTAACCTTCAGATAATGAACACATTGTTTGAGACAAAAGTGAATATACAATGCAATAGCATTTACCATTCCATGTCCAGGTGTGCTCATTCTATGTACCGAATGAAAAAGCAAATCACATTGCATTTTCTGTCACTCATTGCTTGCTTCCCTTGATAGGCACAGAAACTCTACAAGAGCAGATGCAGGCACATCAGCTACAGTTAATTGACAAGACAGCTCTCTGTAATGTTAATGTGAATGCTTCCTCATAATATGGATGTAATACATTTATTTCATTGCATTGTATTAACTTGACTCTAGTGGACTCGGTGGGGGTGGAGCCCCGAGCCCCTTTGTTTGAGACTGAGTCAAGACCAACACGTCAAATGAAGGGCAAGACCGAGACGAGACTGAATAAATGAAAATGTGGACTCGAGTCCGGACGCGAGACGAGTCAAGGACTCGAGTACTACAACACTAGTTTTCACTACTTTAGTGCTCGTATGATGAAGTAGGGCGTTAATGTACGACAGGAAACGGTAAGAACTTTAAAAGTGGACATACAAGGGTTTTCTGTCCTTCAGCAACACACGTGCATATTATTCGCGTCTCACATGCAAGCAGGAAAAAATGAACTCATTCCTATCAAATCTTTTCAGTCTATAGGGGATTAACTCCAACTAAAGTCATCTCAACCGGAGGCTTCATGAATGCCTGCATGGAACTCTTTGAAGCCACACAGATCCGTCTGTAATTCCTCGTTTCATGCAGCGTTGCACGCGCATGCATTTGCGGGCCTCTGCACCGCCGCCACTGCCGTATGACAAAAATGTCATAACCATTCTGAAGAAAACCTGGATACTTGACATTCAGTAATTGGGTCTTATGATGAAAATGAGAACATTTATAATGGCGTGTAAAAAAAAAACAAATATCGTAAATTGGCCACGGACCAGGGCCAAGTCTTTGCAAGGGGCACATTTGTCTAACCTGACGCTGCCAGATCCAAGAAGCTTGCTACACAAATTTGTTTCACAGCTTATTGGGATCTGGGATCTCGGAAGCAAATTCGATGACGGGGCTGTTCCTTTTTTTCAAGATACTTGGTAGATGATTGGATGGGACCGTCTGTCTATCACCGTGTGGGCGTGCAAACACAACCAATCATATTGACGTGTCTATATAGCTTCACATCCGGTTTCGCACATATCCCGCCCTTAGCTCACGCTGATTGGTTCGAACCACGGAGCGGTTCGGTGTTAGCTCAATCCCCTGAGAGATCCCAGATGGTTGCTGTGTTGGGGAACATGGTTACCCAATACCGCCCCCATCTGGCAGAGTCAGGTTAACATTTGTCTGCGTACAGACATATTGATGACCCCTGACTAAAATGTAATTACATTTTTATTCAAATGGAACAAAATCTACGGTGCACCCACCTCTAGTCTACTGCTATTGGAGGATGCAGGGTGACAGCCTGGCCTGCTGTGGATACTGTGACTCAGTAACAAACACAAGCAGACGGATGTGTGAAGAGTTCCTGTGAAAGAGCAGACTGTATTCGGTGTGCGTGCGTGTGTGTGTGAAGTCACACCAGCTCAGTGATGGCTCACAGAATTATAACAGCAGAAAATCCCCTCCATTCCATTCATCAATGGGAAGGTGCTCACCCAGCACGTATACACCCACTATGGGACACGCTAGCTCTGGTCCATAGTGGTTAGGAGGAGGACGTCTCCTTGAAGGCATATGGTACGTTCAACTTCATGCGCATGCATGGGAGGTGAAAAGGTGCATTTTATACATGTGGTGGGGTGCTCAGAGTACGTCCACTAAGGAAATAATTATTATTGGTGAGCAGCAAAAGTGTTATTATTTTTGCAGCAGTTGACAGGCTGTGCAGCCTTTCATGTGTGTGCAGGAAGTTGAAAGTACCATAGCGATGATAGCGTTATGGAGACGTCCCCCTAACCAGGGACGTATCCTTAGCTTTCAATGTGCGGCGGACAATTTTTTTACTGGCCCAATACACCATTTTCTTATCGGGTCAATTTCCCCAAATTTATGGGTCAAAAATGTCGTGTCAAACCCCCAAAATGTGCGGTTAGGGTTAGGGGTCAGACAGTGCCACGCTTACCCCAAAAAATATATATTTTAAACTCATTAACTAGTCTGTTAATGGTCTGCTATGTCGCAAACTCTGTTTCGTTGAAGGCGTTTCTTCGTGAACTTAAAAAACATAACTGCAGAATAGACGTTTTCCTTTGTTTTGTTGCTTCATTAGCTGTTGTCTTTGTTTGCTTTAATTTACGCAGCATTGTGCTGAGCATGCATTTGTTCCACACACTCATGTGGTTTACATTCATATAACATACTGTATTCACAGTGTGGTACAGTACAGTATGCCACGACTCGAGGAAAGCTGGAGAGACTATCTGTTTCCTATAAGAAAGAATATAACTTTTATTGGCGTTTTAACCACTTCAACCCCAGCATTCCTTCTCTGGGTGGAACGTTCACCAAAAATAGCTGACATAGGGTACAAGCTTGTAGATCTGCTATTTTTGGTGAAGAGTTAGTGATCGGCTATGGACGTCGCGTTGGAGTGTTTTTTGTGCAAAAACTAGAATCATGAAGACCCCCCTAGTTTGACATTTCACATGCTACTAATGAAAATTGGAAAATGTTGCCATATTCAGTATGTTGTCTATGGTGTGGTATACAAAAAAGGCCATAACCTTATTTCGCGACGTTTCCGACAGCAGGCCTCTTATTCTGTGGACCTTAATGACCAAATGAATAGACAAAACATGGCATGACATCACAGGTCCTCTTAAAATTTTGGGTGACTGGCTCCCCGGCTACCTGGACTTGCGTCACGGCACCCTAGGGTGCAACGACACCCACTTTGAGAAGCTCTGGACATTTAATGGACAGTATCGCCCGCTGCCATTACATCCAGCTGTGTATATCCCAAAATGACTTGCCATTTTTCTGAAATGCCCCTGCCCGGTTTTTCCAGCAGAGCTCATAGCATAATATGTTTGTTGCGTTTTTATTTGATTTTGTTCATGAATGATGCATAGCCTGCAGAGTTAGTTCATGCAGACATACTCGAGGGGGTTCAATGCCATTCTCAAAGGCACATACTATACTAAGGGGTTAACATGCTGCATTCACGTCCAGGCCCAGATTAACAGTGGCGCTTAAGTGCCACGGCCCGCAGTCTGCAGGGCACTGTGCGAACTATTTCAAATAGGTACAGCCGTTGCTTCCGTCAAAACCGTATGCATAGGTCACCGATTCCAATGTAAAGCAACACAGGAACCCATAGTGTTTTTGGTCGTCCCAACCAGTTTCTAAACCACTCGGTGGAAGGAGACTCAACAATACGCAACATGCACATTAATCACATGCACGCGGGCCCTTCAGTTTGGTGTAGCACCACGGCCCTTGGATGATCCGTCACTGCTCACATCGCAGCTTGTGCGGGCGTAAAGGAGTGTACTATAGTATAGGTGAAATGATTTGTGGCACAAAGCTCCATCGTTGACGGTGTAAGAGAGAGATGGAAAAAAACAGATCAGATATACAGGCATAATATGAGCATTGCAGCGTGGAATAATTTATATCCATAAGGTGCAAGATCTGTGAAAGAGAACTAGCAGGGTGCAGGGAGCAGATGTAATGACGGATATCGGGCAGAAACCTATCTTGTATTTAAACATTATTTTTCTTCTATATACAGTATAGTAATCGTTGCTATCTAACAAGGGTCTCCCCATCTCTCCAGAGAGAGAGAGAGAGAGGGAGAAACAAGTGGGAAAGTAGAGGAAATTGATGACAACCCCCCCACCCCCCCCCCCCCCAACATGAGCAGACTGAAATTGGAACTGGATCACAAGCTGATAAAATGTTTTTTTTTTAAATCTTCAAGCGATATTTTTGCTCTTTGAATATGCACTGTGACATGTTATTGAGTGTAGGCAGCAGCTCTCGCATTATGTCATTACAAGGACATATCCCACAGAAGAAGAATCTGTTCTTTGATCCTTCTGTAAATCTTTTTGCCACGCTGCAAAAAAACGACATTTAATCCCTTCCTGATCGCTCACCTTTGGCTTTGCATCAGTGTTTCGCAACCTACAGTTTGTCAACACATGAGAACTGAATAAAATGTTGGGGAGGGAGTGGAGAAGAGATCCAGTAGAGACTAGTGCAGGATTGATTGATTGTATACATTATTAACAGTTTGCAGAAAGATTACGAAAGAAGTTTACGGAAAGTACCGTTCAGTACAAGGTCTGCTAAGAGGATTTAAAACCCAATATAGCCTTTTGGCTTGTTTCCATTGGGGAACTTCATGCTCAATTCAGATCCAGAAGATCCAGTCAAAATGTCATTTTATGTTTGGTTTTGTGCAGGTGTAGCCGTTCTACATGGCCTGTGATGCGTTGTGAGCTTGTATATTGGCTATTTTCGGTATAAATGGGGCATATTTTTCTTTTTGAAAAATTACATTTGTGGTCGTACGTCATCCTAAAACGGTGATGTTTTCGCAAGTGTAGTAATGTATGTGTGCGTGTGTGTGTACCACACTCGAGTCTTAAGCGGCCACGTTTGTCGGACTATTGGTATACTACAAGGACAATATGTGTCCTGCCCCCCCCCCCCCCCCCCCCGGCTTACATGACACCCCTGCAGGTGTATAGCGCGGTACCCAACCCCCCCCCCCCCCCTCCCCTCCCCTCCCCCAAAGGGATGTCCATGGTGATAAGGACTCCCACTCTGTCCACTCATCCCCCCCTCCCCTCCCCTCCCCCAAAGGGAAGTCCATGGTGATAAGGACTCCCACTCTGTCCACTCATCCCCCCCTCCCCTCCCCTCCCCCAAAGGGATGTCCATGGTGATAAGGACTCCCACTCTGTCCACTCATCCCCCCCTCCCCTCCCCTCCCCCAAAGGGAAGTCCATGGTGATAAGGACTCCCACTCTGTCCACTCATCCGTGACTGTGTACAACGAAACCCTCTTTGACGGAGAGATGCATTCATTCATTTATTCATATCCGATGTGTTTTTTCTTCTCCAGTAGAGCTCAGATGAGTTCACTGCTATTAATACACAGGTCTATACATAGTGCAGTGAAACTGTGTGGAGTTTCCACTTTAACCCTTTATCACCTGCTGATGCTGAAGACCTTGCACCATATAGCATATTTTTGTAGACATAGGATTGTATAATGTATACTTATAGTTTCATTGTACAGATATTCTACTGTTAAACGGATGTTAGGTTCTTAGCTTACTTCTGATCCTTGATACTTTTATTTTAACCTTTTTCGTTCCCACTTATATACTGTATTTCCATTAGATTTTTGTAATATGCAGCTTGCTAATGGTGGTCTGCAATAGTGAGGTGTGCACACCCAGGTGTTGTTTTTCTGCATTATTCTGATGATGATGTGAAGTCATGTGATCTAATGAGATGCTGATTACTGGCACTACTTATATTCAGTGATCAAATATCACTTATTTTTGGATAATCCTCCCTGTGCTGACAATGTAAGGAGTTCCTCCCTGTCCCCAGTGAGCCCCTGGGGTCAAAAAACCCTCCCTAGTTTCGGTTTTGATGGTGTCATATTTTGTTCCAGGGACGCCCAGTTCGCTTTAAATAAAATATTCACGGAATCACACACGTTTTCACAATACAAAAAAAAATGCATATCTATGCATTCAAGTTCATAGTGTGGTACGAAGTGACGCACACACACACACACACACACACACACACACACACACACACACACACACACTTGGCTTTCATAAAGCGTCCGCGTGTATGTCTCTGTGTCCAATCCGCCCTCTGTTTAAAGTGCGCCTCTTATTGATCACGGCTTGTTAGGCAAATATTAACCTGTCTTGTCTGTCTGTCTGTCTGTCTGTCTGTCTGATCATTAGGACCATGCATCCTCCAACACAGTGCGGCATCGTGGAGTGATGTGCTGCTAGACTGGCTGTTTTTTTTAGCTCTTCTACCGAGTGAGTAAAAAAAGCCTTTTCTTTCTCTCTGCCCTGGTGGGTTTAGTGTCTATCAGTGGACCCACTCTGTCTCTACCCTGGTGGGTTTAGTGTCTATCAGTGGACCCACTCTGTCTCTACCCTGGTGGGTTTAGTGTCTATCAGTGGACCCACTCTGTCTACCCTGGTGGGTTTAGTGTCTATCAGTGGACCCACTCTGTCTACCCTGGTGGGTTTAGTGTCTATCAGTGGACCCACACTCTCTACCCTGGTCTGGTCTAGGTCTGGTTGCAGTGGACTCACTGTCTCTAACCCTAGGCCTAGGGCTGACATCACGATTACAAATTTAAGTTGACGATTATTATTGTCTTACAAATAATTGCGATTGACGATTTAATTGTGTTTTTGGCGTTGAATACATATGAATAAAAAATATGTATTTCAGGTTGCCTTTAATACTATTAAAGGCAATTACTAGTTAAAAGAAAAATGCTGAAATTGCTGATCTACAAGCTTACAACGCGTCACGAACGTGCTTACAACGTGCGTTCTGCACACCCAATCAAAGGTTATGGGGATGTTACATTTAATTTGGTCTAGGGGTAATAAAGGAATGCAATAAGGCTAGAAAGTGAGCTGTTGTTTATTTGCTGCTCTTTAACAAGGTTCTTTTCCCTTGGAAGAATTCACAATGCAATCACATAGATTGCTAATTCCGGTACTCTTCTAGACAATGCATGACTCACTACCGTTTGGGATTTCAACAGGTTTCCAACCAAAGTAAATATAAATCGGGATATTTTAGATATGACTTTAAAGGAGCACTCAGTGATTTGGGTGATTTGGAAAACCCCCTGCTCCCCCCGGTAACAAGATGTGCACATCCACGCACTACAGTGGGGGGACACGCGACAGGCCAACAGCACGTACACCAAGGCCCGCCCCCGCTCAAACATGATTGGCGGAAGGCCCCTCTATCCTGATTGGATGAAGGCTGGGCCACCTAGCCAAACGAAACCCATGTTTTTTTTTTACCCCAGAGGTTAACTGGGGACAGGGAGGAACTCCTTATATGATATGATATAGTGATATAGTAGGCTACTTTATTGTCAGTTCACACTGAAATTTGTCTTGCGAGCCAGCAGCCAAGTGTGCAGAACACATATACACACATTTGACATAACACAAAGAACAAAACAATTTTACATAAGAGACATGAAGAGAGCAATGTCCACCGCCTACATTACCCCATGCCTACTACAACTCCTGATTAAGCACACTCTATAGTAGCATAAGGATTATCACAACAAAACAAAAAAGGAAGTGATATTTGAATTAAGTGAAATCACTGAAAATACCTTTAAACTTAAACCTACACAGAAAATAAGCCCTGGCGCAAATCAATAAACAATAAAAAATACTCTTAACCTTACTTTAAATAAACACCAACTTACATAACATAAAATAAAATGACAATTGAAATCTAAACTACTCTAATTTAACCTATATCAAAAGTGACTGTTATACAAAAAGCTGGCACCAGTAGCTCTACAAACACATCACAGAAAGTCAAACTGCTTAACCGTAATCGGACGATCAGTCAACTGACTCTTCACTTTAGCAAGAAGGGGAGATGTAGTTAATGAGGTACCTATAACCCTTGATGGCTGTTTGTGGTTATAATGTAAATACATATTGTTAATGAGGTACCTATAACCCTTGATGGCTGTTTGTGGTTATAATGTAAATATATAAACAAATAAGAACCTCATTGGTTCGGGGAAGTACGTTTCTGACTTAAGCCCTCGCAGTGGGAAAAAAGATCCATGTGTGTGTCTGAAGAATATTTGATGAACCACACTGACGAGCAAAGCCACAACAACTGAGATGCGGGGGATGCCTCCAAAAAGTGGGATGGTCCTTCCATGAGAGGTTCTGGAGTCTGGAGTCGGACACGCATGAGGAGACTTGTGTATGTTCTGTCAAGACGATCCCGAAACTCCTTATTCATTGTCCATGTTTCGGCACCATAAAGAAGGATACTTTCCACACAGGCTTTGAACAGGTTGATCTTGGTAGCTCTTGAGATGTCTGACTGCCATATAAGATGTAGCTTATTGCAAGCGCTCCATGCCTGTCCTTTCCTTGTCAGGAAGTCCTTTCTGCTACTGACTACGTATGATCCAAGATATTTGAATTCCTCTGTTTCTTTGATGTCACTGCCGTCCATGGAGCGGATGGTTGGGTGAACAGAGTCTTCATTCAGAAGCAGGCAGTCTGTCTTTTTTGCATTGAGCAATAGACAAACTTTGGCTGCTGACACTTCTAGTGATGTTCTTCTGATCTTCTGCCTATTGTGAGACCTCTGGAGGAGATGGTATCCATCGCTTGCCTAAGGACATAGTCAACGACAATGACAAAGAGAAAAGGAGCGAGTGTGTCACCGTGAAAGATGCCTGTGGTTGTCATTTCTGCTAGTTCACATTTATGGGACAGTTTTAAATAAGTGCAAGCTTCATGCTCTTTTTATAGTTGGTTTCAATTGTTGATCATCTGCTTAAACATTATGTCATGACACCATAGTGTCTCAGCAGGCCTTCCATGAGAACCTGGCCAATGTTGATCTATCATAAAGATAGCATAGGGGCTATTTCCAACTAAAGCTGCAGGTTAATGTGTCAATCATGTGTGTGTCTCTTCAAGGAGGTTCCCTAAATAACTGTGCCAGTCCCTCAGATTTTGTGTAGCCTATGTATTCAGACTCAATGTAAAGATGGTGTTCAGTTGGGCTGGCCACCACGGTGGTCAGCCAGGCTCCTGCTTGTATGCTGTACTGTATGCTGTACTCTGCAAATAAAACCAACCTCTGAGTACATCATCTGCCTCTTGGTCTGCTTCTGTTGCATCTCACATCTCTGTTTTCTATTTTCAAGTCTTTACGCGGTAGAGAGAACGCACTCTCCAGGTTAAAATATACCTCATGTCTGAATGTCGTTGTGAACTGTTGAGTGATGAGAACCATTCAGACACATAAAGTAGGACATTAGAGATCTACAAGCTCGCATTAACCCTCACCCAGCCCCTCGACTCCCTGTCCCACGCATGCCTGTATTCCTTCCTCTAATGTTACTAACAAAACGGAGTCGTTTGCACCTCAAAGTAAAGAAATACCCTACATATTTAATATTCCTGTACAAAACGATGCCGCCGCCGTACGCACCTCAAAGAGTCTAGTAATAAAGGAGAAGAGAAAACACCGAACAAACAAAACCAACCCGTCTCCTCCTCTCAACCCTCTCTAAGAATCCTCGGGCGTCTGCATCGACTGAGCTGAGACTCGTCAGCGTTGGCGCAGCCTGAAAGGGAATGAGGAATTATCAACGACAAATAATTCACTTTTTGCATAACACACACATGATGAGGGGGGCGGAGTGGATCAAGTAACTACTCAGTAGTACATGTAATCAAGTACTGTAGTTAAGTACAATGTTGAGGTAATGTTTTACTTTGCAGTATTTTCCAATGTTCAATACTTTTACTCCTACTCCTACTACATCTCAGAGGCAAATGTACTTTCCTCCACTACAATTATTTTTTGAACTGTACTTGTGGTTATTGATACTTTTGCTTAAAGGTATATTCAGTGATTTCACTCAAAACACCTTAGGTTTCGTTTTTGGCTGCGACCTAAGCCTTTCATCCAATCAGGATAGAGAGCCAAAAACGAAACCTAAGGTCTTTTGACCCCCAGGGGTTAACTGGGGACACGGAGGAACTCCTTATATGGTCAGCACACTCTATAGTAGAGAGGATTATCACAACAAAACAAAAAATTAAGTGATATTTGAATTAAGCGAAATCACTGAATATACCTTTAAGTAAAACACATACCCTATTGTGGGTATTTATACTTTTGCTTAAATAAAAAATGCGGCATCTTGTCAAAGTTTTACCTTTGCCTACCGCATATAAACAGCCTATCGTATTAGGGGTTTAACAATGTATTGTATCGTTTTGCAATGCAAAAGTACATTAAATACATGCATTTGTCAAATAATTACATCCATAATAATATATTTTCCCTTAAAAAGCCTGCACTATTCACAGCTTTCACACAGGTTTTCTTTTTTGCTATAGTTACTGTATCAATTTTAAATCATTGTATCGTATTGTGTGTGTGTGTGTGTGTGTGTGTTTGTGCGTGTGTGCGTGCGTGCATGCTTCTGGGAGGTTAAACGCACATGGAATCATCTCTTCCTGTTTGCCTCGGGAGGACACGCACGCACGCACACACACACACACACACACACTTTGTTTGTTCATGAAAATGGCTCTTTGCATGAAGACACTGCTAATGAGTGAATGTGAATTAATTTTACCCTGGCGGGGGGGGGGGGGGGGGGAAGAGAGCGAGAGAGAGAGCGAGAGAGAGAGCGAGAGAGCGAGAGAGCGAGAGAGCGAGAGAGCGAGAGAGCGAGAGAGCGAGAGAGCGAGAGAGCGAGAGAGCGAGAGAGCGAGAGCGAGAGCGAGAGAGAGAGAGCGAGAGAGAGAGAGAGAGAGAGAGAGAGAGCGCTTAAAGATCTGAAAATATGCATTACAATAAAATAAAGAAAACATACAATAATATGTACCTCTCGTCAATAGTGACACAACCTGCAAAATAATCCAGAACATCTCTACAGCAGGGTTTTGTCGTGGCACGCCTTGACACATGAAGTCCAGGGGTAGCCGCAATTTGCAACACTAGATATTTTGGGATGACAACCAATTGATCCAAATAGAAACATCTGATCTGCCTTGCAGTTGTAGGGCAATCTGCAAAGCATTAGTTTCATAAAAAAATCTACCGTAAACATGTTATGAGCTACTTTCTGTCAAGAAATTCCGTGCCGTGATATTTTTTGTGATAAGTGTTGGAAGCACTAGTTTTCATTAACGCGTCGTGCTGACATTATTCCTGCATTATGTGCAATTTCCAAACGGAGGGCTGTTCAGTGACTTCCGACGAGAGCTTCCAAAGGGTTTTGCCACTCTAGATTCAACCCATTATAAAAATACAAAACAATCTAGTGTTGCAAATTGCGGCTATAGTCCAGTGATGCCGCGGAATACTTTGATGATATTTGACTTCGTAAAACGGACCTGGGTTGAACTGTACTTTGTTTGTTTTCTTTTGTCGTTTAAAATCCCTGATGTGTGTCGTCTCGGAAAGGAGTGTAGAAAAGAGAGAAAGGAGAATACACGTGAATATGTTCTTCACGATCTCAGCATTTATTTTGGTAAAACGAGATGAAATCGTTACAAAGCAGCATGTGAAAATGTACACGCAAAGTTGACTGTTTCAACAAAGTCTCCGGAGCCAAATGTGAGGCAGAGTTGAATCAGCCCCGAGAAATGGAATCAGTTTATTATATACACACAATGACCACAACACAGATCCCTCCTCTCACCGGACATGAAATAGGCGCTTCCTGACTTTTGACCAATGAGACCATGAGTCAGTAGCTGTTCTAGTATAGAGAGGCGGGCCCTCTCGACAAAGACATGTCCTGTCCTGTCCTGATGTTAAACTAGTACTAACTTTGAAAAAACCCCACAAATGATGATGAATTAAAGGTACAATGAAAACGTAGTTAAAAACGTAAATTAATGAAATTGAACGGGCTTTATATTAAGAAATGAATTAAACGGTTATATTAAGAAATTAATTAAACCCTGTCTCTTATAGTACATTTTAAATCAGTATTAGACGCACTGACTTAGTAACAGTTTCATAACGTTTCTCATTATTTTATAATGACAGAAGATTATTAAGTTATTCTTTAAGAAAGTCAATGTGAAACAGTTATAGTGAGAAACTAGAAGTCTTTGCTACTAGCCAAATTGGCATCAGCGATAAATTCACAGCAGGGAAGGGAGCTTCAAAGCCCCTAGAGAATAGCCCTTTCGGACTATTGGTATAAACCAGATACCACACTTTTTCAGTCTGCATCAAAGTGTAGTTGAAAGTAAAGTATAAAGTCTGTCCTACGGATTATTCTCTCAAATTCTCCTCGTGACATACTATCATAATATGATAGAAATGTAAGTTGCTATAAAGCAATTTAAGGCCTATTCATAGTCTGAATTTTCAGTGGTGAGGTGACCACCGCTCCAGTGGTGAGCTGACCACCGGAGCTGAAATAACGTTGAGCGGTGGTGAGTAAAAACAGAGAGAAGGGCTGGAGCGGTGGCGGTGGTTTGCTCTTCACCGCGGCTTGTGACGTCATGTTGTAGTTTGGTTATAACCACCGAAAATCCATGTATCCATGTATGAGCCTTTACAATCCAGGTGGTGCCAGTGACATTTACTCAGCCGCAGACCCCCATTGCAATATCAATGTTAATCCAACTCAGAGAATGTACACATGGCACCAAATGTTACAGATCCGTAAGGGTCCATTTGGTTCTATGTGTTGCACTCTCTGAGTTACAGACCTGTAGGGGTCCAGTTGGTTCCATGTGTGCAGTCTGAGTTACAGACCTGTAAGGGTCCATTTGGTTCCATGTGTTACACTCTCTGAGTTACAGACCTGCAAGGGTCCAGTTGGTTCCATGTGTTACACTCTCTGAGCTACAGACCTGTAGGGGTCCAGTTGGTTCCATGTGTGCAGTCTGAGTTATAGATCTGTAAGGGTACATTTGGTTCCATGTGTTACACTCTCTGAGTTACAGATCTGTAAGGGTACATTTGGTTCCATGTGTTACACTCTCTGAGTTACAGATCTGTAAGGGTACATTTGGTTCCATGTGTTACACTCTCTGAGTTATAGATCTGTAAGGGTACATTTGGTTCCATGTGTGCAGTCTGAGTTACAGATCTGTAAGGGTACATTTGGTTCCATGTGTTACACTCTCTGAGTTATAGATCTGTAAGGGTACATTTGGTTCCTTGTGTTACACTCTCTGAGTTACAGATCTGTAAGGGTACATTTGGTTCCTTGTGTTACACTCTCTGAGTTACAGATCTGTAAGGGTACATTTGGTTCCATGTGTTACACTCTCTGAGTTATAGATCTGTAAGGGTACATTTGGTTCCATGTGTTACACTCTCTGAGTTACAGATCTGTAAGGGTACATTTGGTTCCTTGTGTTACACTCTCTGAGTTACAGATCTGTAAGGGTACATTTGGTTCCTTGTGTTACACTCTCTGAGTTACAGATCTGTAAGGGTACATTTGGTTCCATGTGTTACACTCTCTGAGTTACAGATCTGTAAGGGTACATTTGGTTCCTTGTGTTACACTCTCTGAGTTACAGATCTGTAAGGGTACATTTGGTTCCTTGTGTTACACTCTCTGAGTTACAGATCTGTAAGGGTACATTTGGTTCCATGTGTTACACTCTCTGAGTTACAGATCTGTAAGGGTACATTTGGTTCCATGTGTTACACTCTCTGAGTTACAGATCTGTAAGGGTACATTTGGTTCCTTACTATCATTTAGCTGGGGTTCCCCTGGAACATCTTGAAGGACCCCTGGGGGTCCCCAGACCCCACTTTGAGAAGCACTGCTCTACAGTACCTTGAGGTTGAAAGTCATCACACATTTTGCAGTCTAATATAGCTCTTATATCCCGTATGGTATAACGTGTATGGCTTCTCGTTAAGAATGCAAATCATTCGTATTGTTTCCTCGCTACCAAGCTAGGAAAAAGGCTGGCTCTAAAAATAGGGATCAAATGCATCAATTTTGGAGCGAAACGGCATCAATAGTTAATTGTGTGTGCGGATGTTTCATTTTTCATGGGAATTCTCTGTGTGTGTGTGTGTGTGTGTGTGTGTGTGTGTGTGTGTGTGTGTGTGTGTGTGTGTGTGTGTGTGTGTGTGTGCGTGCACGCTGTGTGCATACAGTCTGTGTGCATGCATCAGAGAGAGGGAGGTCTCGGTCTGTATCTTTTTATATTTTATGTTTAATAAAGTAATAGCATCAGGTTACCTAACCTGAACATGTATAATTGATGATGTGGCGATCAAACATATGACACGCTTGTCTCTACTATATTTAATAAATACCCATCTTTTGTGGTTTATATATTGACACAGAATCAAATGTTTTATGGTCATCTAAGTCCTTTAGTCTTATATTCTTAATGTGGTTCATTTGGACAGAAAATATTTTGTCTTTTGAATTACACATAATTTAGTTTTAGTCCTATTTTAGTCATCTAAAATTGTTTAGTCTTAACCCATTCTGGGCGGGAACCCATTTTGGTGTTAGCATCATGTTATGCTTTAGCTATTTAAAAATAGCAGATCTACAAGCTCATAGTCTTCCATCCATCCATCCATCTTCAACCGCTTATCCATTGTCAGGTCGTGGGGGCAACAGCTCCACCAGAGAGCTCCAGACTTCCCTCTCCAGAGCAACATTAGTTAATTCCTCCTGGGGGATCCCGAGACGTTCCAAGGCCAGTGAGTCGATTTAATCCCTTCATCTGCGCCTTGGTCTGCCCCGGGGTCTCCTCCCAGTGGGACACGCATCGAGGACCTCCCTAGGGCGACGCCCGAGAGGCATCCTAACCAGATGCCAGAACCACCTAAGCTGGCTCCTTTCTATAGACGATGGAGCAGCCGCTCTACTCCGAGTCTCTCCCGCGTGAACTTCTCACCCTATCTCTGAGGGAGATGCCAGCCACCCCCCGTAGAAAACTAATTTCGGCCGCTTGTATTCGCGACCATATTCTTTCGGTTCTATTAGTCTTAGTCAACAAAAATAACACTGCCGTCGTTGCTGAACCGGCAAGCAACATATTCTATCCTAGCAACATATCCAAGCAACATATTCTATCCTAGCAACATATCCAAACAACATATTCTATCCTAGCCACATATCCAAACAACATATTCTATCCTAGCCACATATCCACACATATTCTATCCTAGCAACATATCCAAGCAACATATTATATCCTAACTTAAACCTCCAAATGTGTATGTTTAGTTCGCCAATAACGCCCAACTTCATCAAATAGAAGTATCGCACACGACTTGTGAAAATGGCCGACCTGCGAGCTCACTCATTTTCACTATTTAAAAAATACGTTTTAAATACTAATCGAAGCGGAACGGTTGTGGACGTACAGGGTTTCTGATGGGGATTTTGACAGATGTAAATCTGGACCAAACCCATAAAAATATAATATATCCAGACCACCAGTAAAATGTAATATAATTGATGGACCCCAAATAAATTATCCGTAGCTTGGTATTATAGAAAAATGGGGCTGTCACTTTAAGACAGTAAAACCTTTGAAGAAACCCAGAATAAAAAGAGACCAAATTAATCAATATATTAATACATTAGTAGTTACCAAAAAAACGAGTGAAGTACCCTTTAATAACAAGTAAGACGCGCAAACGCGAACGCAGCTCGTGTGTGTGTGTTGTTGTTTGTGTGTGTGTGTGTGTGTGTGTGTGTGTGTGTGTGTGTGTGTGTGCTACAGCTGCACCCTCTGGTGGCGGGCGGGTGGTGTCACAGCGGGACAGACAGACAGACAGACACACACACAGACAGACATGATCTGCAGGGTCTCATAGTTAGTGCTCATTGCGTTCGCAATCACTGCGTTCGCAGCAATCATTTAGCCAATCCAGGGAGAAAAACACTTTTGAAAGACCCCAAACTATTTAATTTAGAGACGACTTGAATGAATTCAGACAACACAGAGCAAATAAAGTTTAGATAATTTAGTGCATGATTCTCAGTAAAATTATATTGCAAATATTCAGGTTTACAAAGCATTAATCCATCATGGTTACAAAATCTGTTCCTGAATTCCACACTGTGGATACACAGTTATAGGCAAAATATTATATTATAAATAATATAATAAAGTTTTTCTGTTTTGGATTGGATGAGAATATTCCAATGTTGTGTTGAGGATAATGACTGACGTGGTTGAAGTTTGGTGGGCCCTCATTGGCCAGAGGAACGATGATGCTGGGTCACAAGACAAAGTCCTGTTCCTATATTGTTTTCATACCAAGGTCTGGAAAACGACTCAACAACAAGGTTACTGTAAAAGGCTTTAACCAAAACATTGTCCAACAGTATAGAAGTTAGCTGAGTAGGGACAGAGTCATAGGATGAATGTGGCAACAGAAAGGTGATAAATGTAGGTGCCCTGAGATATTTGTTCATGAACTCGACAGCGATGGGACAATATGCTATTCTAGAGAGGACAGACATTATCTGTGTTTATTCCTTCTATAGAGAGGACAGACCTTATCTGTGCATCCTTCTATAGAGAGGAAAAACCTTATCTGTATGTATTCTCCAGTGGGAGGGATGGATGGATAGGTGGGTGGATGGATAGGTGGATGAGTGGATGCTAGTGGCCGTCCGCACAGGTCTCCTGTTGAGGCTTAACATCCATAAACTGTCAGATTAGCATGTCACTGTCACGCAGACATATCCATGGGGGGAAAAATAATTATAGAGCTAACCTCAACAAGATTATAGTTGACAAGTCATTAGCATGATATCTTGCAATAAAATATCACACAATTACATACGGTAAACAAGTAGTTGACTAGTCGACTACCAATGGGTCAAATTAGTCATGAACTATAAAAAAAAAGCCCTGCCGCGCGCGCGCACACACACACACACACACACACACACACACACACACACACACACACAGTGAAGCAATTGTTTCCTGGACGTGGGTCATTACCCAGGGTTATTCAAGCGAATGATGCATGTGTACCTGTGTGCGTGTGACGTGCAGGTGTGTATATGTGTGTGCCTGTGTGACATTAATCAGGTGCCTCTACCGCTCACTGACATTTACACCAACGGCTCAGGTTGGCACCTTTTTTTTTACCCTGTCTATGATGATCAGTCCGGTACTGCTGTATCTGCCTTAGGGCTGATAACAGTCACACCTGGTCTGAGTTAAAATAATCAGATCATTTTGCTGCATGTCTGTGTGTTTATAGTTAGTGTAGTAGTGGTGTAGTCTGTGGGTTCCATCTTGCGGCAGGGGCCCTTTTTCCTTAATTTGGGGATTTAGTATTGTGTGAGAGGTGTGGCCCTGTAAAATGTGTTATCTTGTGCCACAGCCCCTAAAACACCTTCATTAGGCTTACATTATTCATAAGTGTGGTTTGGGCGTTACAATGATTAAACCAATCACCGTGCCACCTGCCATTGCCTTTAAGAGATCCATTATCCATTTAACATTATGCCCAGTGATTTACACTATGGCCCATGGCCATGGAAGAGCGACACATGTTGCTGCTTTGAAATATAGCCTATTTATATTTGATACAGAGGCCGGGCTGTTTTGTGTTCAGTAGCTCCAACACAGCCTCACTCGTGCAAATCTAATAACTTCTTTGACTATATACAATTAAACACAATAAGCACAAGGAATTAACTGCTGATTATAGTAAAATTCCAATCACAGAGATTTGTGGAGAATTAAGACAGAACGAGACCTCTGAGCTGTGAATGTTGTGCAACATGACTCAAGCCGAGGCAGCTCCAACTCAGGTCTCAGAGTCAGGCGCGCATTCTTTTATCAAACAGAATTCATATTATGGGTGGTTTGAAGAGGCACTTTCCATTGTCCTAAACCTGTGTGCATAAGATAGCAAATATATAGGGAAAGCGCATCAACACGCCTACAGACACACCTCCACCCGCAAATATAGGAGTCGACAAAATGAACAGTGGGTTGTGTGACCGCAAGATAATGTTTACGCATAGTGGAAGCTCCTAAATGCGTAATTCACAGAAAATGTTTATTACTTGAGGATAAAGCATGGCATAAGATGGAGCCATGTGTGTAGTACTCAAAGTACTAATTTAGCAGAATGTCCCCATTTCACAAGTTGTGTAATGTGCAAAATGCAGAAAAACCTTTTGAAAATAGCGGATCTACAAGCCCACAATGCGTCGCATCTTGACGCACTGTGAGCTTGTAAATCTATCCAAATCTACAGAGTATAAACTAAAGTAGTAGTAGTGGAGTGAAAATTGTAAATACTCCAGTGAAGTAAAAGTACCTAAAAAAAAGTGTACTTAATACTGTACTTCTGGCTATAATCCCAATGTCTCTCGCAGGACACGGACATGAAGCACACTGCCAGGCTCTCCTTCAGTGTGCTAGTGGGAGGGGCACATCCAGTCTGCTGGGTCTTAATTGGTTGATCTCATGTCAGGTGGGACTTCCTAATGTCTTCGACGGAAGCAGCTCGTTTACAACCATGTAAATGACACAGCTCTGTGACCATGTGTAAACCGGTTTAAGTCAAGTCACCAGCCACACCAATTTCATCATCTTGCTTTCGAGATATATTATGCAAGCTCACAAAGCGGCACAATGTGAACTTGTAGATCTGCTATTTTCACTGTATTAATTCATCATATAGGCTATAGGGCTTAAGACAGTGATTCATTGATGATGCATTTTTAAATGTAGTGGAGTTTCCAAAAAATTACAAAATCAAAAAGTAAAGTACAGTTACAAATAAAGTACAGTACTCCAGTGAATGTATTTAGTTGCTCTTCACCACTGGGAGTGTGTTTGTGGGAGGCGCAATGACCCCACACAGTGTGTCTAATTAATTAGCTCATCTCACGTCAGGTGGGACGTCCTTCTTAACCCATTCTGACCGGGCACCCATTTTGGTGTCGGCATCATGTTATGCTTTAGCTATTTAAAAATAGCAGATCTACAAGCTCATATCGCGCCACCGAGTGGCGCGATACGAGCTTGTAGGTCTGCTATTTTTTGAAAAATCGAAGAGCGACTGACATTTTTTGAATCTGATCTCAGGTCAGAATGGGTTCATCAGGACCAGTGTGTGTCCGGCGGAAACCTCGTATGAATCTGATCTCAGGTCAGAATGGGTTAATGGCTAATTAACGCTCTGGCGTGTGATGCGTCATGCGCCGAAAATATTCTGCTTCTCACTTTCATTCATCACTCTTTCCCTTTCCTAGCTGTGTCCTTGGGCTGGGCTCCTTTCCTAGCTGTGTCCTTGGGCTGGGCTCCTTTCCTAGCTGTGTCCTTGGGCTGGGCTCCTTTCCTAGCTGTGTCCTTGGGCTGGGCTCCTTTCCTAGCTGTGTCCTTGGGCTGGGCTCCTTTCCTAGCTGTGTCCTTGGGCTGGGCTCCTTTCCTAGCTGTGTCCTTGGGCTGGGCTCCTTTCCTAGCTGTGTCCTTGGGCTGGGCTCCTTTCCTAGCTGTGTCCTTGGGCTGGGCTCCTTTCCTAGCTGTGTCCTTGGGCTGGGCTCCTTTCCTAGCTGTGTCCTTGGGCTGGGCTCCTTTCCTAGCTGTGTCCTTGGGCTGGGCTCCCACCAGTTCTTTCCTAGCTGTGTTCTTATATGATGCGTTCACACAGGCAGATGCAAAGATACAGTACAGTCATCATTCATTTCTAAAGGAAGCCAGCAACATGAAGATACAAAGATCCAATATACCATTCATTTTCAATAGAAGCCAGCCGTAGTCTGAAAACCCACCTTTTCACTCCATCAGGACCCATAGCACTTACCCTACCCCCTTAGATAGCATCTTTGTAGACTTAGATAGCATTTGATACAGACTTATAGCATGTTATCTAGACAGCACTACAATTGCATTGTATGTAGTCATAGCACATCATAGTATCATGTATAGTATAATATGTATAGTTTATATGTATAGTGTCATTATATACAGTCCACCATTCATTTCCAATGGAAAGCAGAGACATGAATATGAAAAGATACATCCGACATTTGCAAGCTACAAATATGCTGTGTAGCTTTGTATCTTTGACTTTGTGTTTTGCATCTGCCACTGTGAACACAACATTTGGCTGGCTTCACCAGTTCTTTCCTAGCTGTGTCCACGGGGCTGACAAGCCTTTTCCTACTGTGCTGTGATGTGAAGACATTACCATGTCTTTAAAATTCGACATTCAGGGACTTCTGACATAAGAATACACAAAAACAATTGAGCAACTTTTTATGTATATAGCGTGTTTGTTTGTACCCCATAGCGATGATTTGATTGGCTCTTTACTGAACCTCATGAGGTGAAGCCACACCTGGCATTGTTCTAGCGGTGTACGGCCGCGGCTCTGTGTGTACGTGCGTGTGTGCGTGCGCATAGGTGTCTGTGTGTGTGTAAGTTCGTTCTTGTGCGTGTGCATGCAGTGGGTTAGTGTGAGTTATGTGTGTGCAGGGAGGTATTTTGCGGGCTGATAGGACAGTTTCAGTGCTGATTCAGCAGAGAGGTTTTTTTTTTTGCCTTAAAACTCCAACTGTGAGCAGACATGCAGGCTGAGTTTATGGGCTGCTTCTCTGTGGGTGTGAGGATTCTAAACAAGTGTCTCTGAAAGAGGAACAGATATTATCCAGAGTGATGGGAGAGGAGTACAGTCCCCCAAGTCCACCATTGAGCGACATAAGGACAGCCAGAAAATCATATTAATAATAATATTCAATAATACTATTTGCCACTGTCATGGCAGACACCTGAACAGTATTTGTGACAATTTCAATCTTACTTACGGATTGAAGCAACAGTGTGACCCCTGGGGGCCCCTGACATGGCCCCTGGGTGACACATTTGGCCCCTGGTGTGACTTGGGTGATGTCATAGCCGTGCGGATCGGAGCAACAGTGCACCTTGTAGGTCCTCGTGTTACCTTAGTGACCTCCACCCACCCAGGCGGTACGCCCACCTCCAGGCTAGAGTTATCGGAATCTGCCCGAAGTCAACCCAACCCAACGTTTTTGGGCCGGGCCGCAAATATACTGTATGCTAATCAGTCGGGCAGCATGCTGCTTTGTTATTGTATCGTTCGGTCCTCCTAATTTATACTTAAATGTTTGAGTGGCAGGTATTAATTATTTATTTAATCCGCCAGTGCCAGGGTTTTCAGTGTTTTTACCTTTTTTTATATTTAAGAGCCACAGCAGACGCGATGTGTCCAGGATGTAAACTAAAGTTACATGTGGGAGGCAGAGGAACGCGACCATTGGTTCATGTGTTAGGGGCCATGGAAAAATGCTTGTTTTGACTAAAAACCTAGCCTGACCACTAATGTAAGAAAGAGGCAAACATCGGCTATTGTATCTGTGGAACTGCGTCAAATTATTGTAATGACTCAACTCCAATTCCAACTGCTTGTCCGGGTGGGGGGTTCCCAGTTCAAATATGAGCGGGGGGAGGGAGGCATCGCGTGAAAAGGTTGAGAACCACTGGTCTAGGCAATTATAATAGCATTCCTCTCGTATTTGTCTTCTCGGCCGAGCTGTAATTACCCAGTTTGTAGCCTATTAGCTCCTAATCACCGTAACGTGACATATCGGCAACGTTTTCCTGGCCCGCAGCCCCTTCTTTCGTCTTTAATTTCTGAGCCTGAGAGATCGTGATGATGTGGAAATTATCGTACGGAATTGTTACGAAGGATCCTCAGAGGAACACAAACATAATCCCCCCACTCCCCAAATTAGAATGTTATTTCCCAGCCAGGCGGACAGGCCTCCCACCCGCCCACGCTCATACAAAACGGTGACAATTTATTCACGGCTAAAGCATGCCGCTAGGCCTCGTGGGAATAATTCTCTGGTGGAACCATATGGTCGTTTTGTCACAATGTTTGTGTCTAAGAAGAGGCCCATACTTCCCTCCCCCCCACCCCTCTTTTTTTTTTGGTAATTTGCCAAAAACCTGGTGGGGGTTTAATTTTTGGTTGTTTTGTTTTTTTGCACAGAGCTGCTAAACATCTGTTCTCTTTTCCACCGCTTTCTTCTTTAACCTTTAGCAGTTTACAGGGACAGAGGGGGCATTCCGACGCACAACCATTCCGACTATGTGGCTTGCACGTGCCACATAGTTGAAATAATAATCAAAAACAAAATGCAGGAAACTTGTTTCATCTCCAGTTTATCAGACGTCAGTATCATCTGGTGTCAGGGCGCTTTGCAGCGAACAACAACAAACCTGCTCTCTAATTAATATGTCTGTTTGTTCCGCGCTTGTCTGTTTTCCCTCGATTCTTCCACCGGGAACGCGCTCAGTTTGTTTGAAAGCCCGCCCCGGTCGGTCACTCACAGTAGACTGAGGGCTCTGCAGGTGCGCCTGCTAATTAGGTAAGCATGGTTTAGTGCTTTACAGTGCTGTGTTGTTTATTATTATTTAGCCATTGACGGTGACCTAAACGTGATCGACAGGCAGGCATAAAGACAGGAAGAAGAAGACAAATGTCACAACGCGACATGAGCTTTGTGACGTGACCACCATGTGACAACATTCAATTCAAAAGAGCTTTATTGGCACGAGAAAAATCTATGTTTATGTAGCATGGCGGTATACATTAGAATAGCCTACTATGCCATCTAGGGGATTGCACCCTAGGAAATAGTTTTAGTAATACTCCAATTAAGGTAAACCACCTGAAACATGAATTACTCTCCACCAGGTTCGTTGTACACTTAAATGAATAAAGGCAGAAACCGGTATAACCTATTAACAGTTTCATCGGTATCATCATCCTCATTAAAAAGGGTAATGCGTTCAGGATAAAAGTATTAAAATAGTGAGTTAGCCAACACTATACTGGGCCTATAGGAACCAGTGCTAAGGGGAAGAGGCACCCCCCACAAATCAAACCAAACCAAATAATTACAAATCAAACAGAAAGGGGGTTACCACTGCCATGGGCCGTCACCTGGTCCCAAACCGGGTCCCCAGCACCAGTCCTGCAGAGGGGAACACAGAACAGCAGTTAGGGACTCATAGTGGAATACCTTCAAAGTACATATCATTTAGCCTACTAGAAGTAGCTTGCGGTCTGTTATGGGCCTATAGTGCCCGTTGGCCTCCCATGTCACAACACGAATGACAGACAGAATAAGCCAAAATAATAACAAAACAATGATGGACCATAAAGCCTGCATAAAGCCACATAGGGACCACATTAACATTATGCATAAGATGGTCTCTCTCAGATAGCAAGACTCCCTTCCATCTCATGGGAGCCCCGGCGGTGGGTGGGGAGTTGTGTAGACAGAATACTTTCTTGTATGGTTGGCAGAGTTGGGTGTAACGAGTAACGGAAAATCTCGTTACTGTAACGACACTACTTTGGTCGGTAGCGAGTAATATAACGACACTACTCCTCCAAAATTGATAATCACACTACAGTTACTGGTCGCTTTAGTGCTGCAGTTACTCGTTACTTAATTGCGTCATGTGGCTGCTTTCAGCAGTGTTGCTTTGGACTAATGCACACAACGGAGATGAGTTGAACATGAACAGTAATGGTGCGCTGGAGTCGTGGACTAGAACATGTCAAATTTACGTCGTTTCGGTATTAAAATCTCCGCAGCAGCACTGCTCACAGCGAGCCAGTCTCCCACTGTCACAGAGACGGAGCAGTTGGGGTGTTGCCATGTCCGCTTATTATAAGCGACTTTGGGCTTGTTTTATAATAGCCTAGTCAGGCTTCTTTTGGGCTTGTTTTCATAGACATGGCTGCTTGTTTCTCTTCCAAAACCTGGCAACACTGCCAGCTGGGAGGGTCTTGTTTGTTGTAGAATGTATGTGCTCTCAGAGTCACAATCACTAGTTAGTTAATGCAGAGATGAATAAACCAAATATGCCGACATGAAAAACTACATTTAATAAGCATGGAGCAGGGAACTCCACATCATAAAGAAAGGGATCCTAAAGCACTGTGAACATATAGGCTACTGATTTCTCTCAGTCTCATTATTTTTATTTGAATATATTTGATTTGATTGATTGAAGAATTGATTTGCATAGAAGTTTGCATAGAAAAAGTTTTACAAGGTCAAGAGAACCACTGCACTAGACCGTTTTGGAAAGGCCCATTTTGTTTTATTCCTCCACAACCTGGTAAAGAGCATAAAGAAAGATGTTGTGTATGTCCTCCTTATTAGGATTATAAAGATTTGTTAAGTGGTAAATTATGTGACAATGCGACATGCGATTTTATGGAGTAACGCAAAAGTAATGTAACGAGTAATGTAACTAGTTACTTTCTTCAGGGAGTAATAAAGTAATGTAAGGCATTACTTTTTTCAAAAGTAATATGTAATATGTAGTGCCTTACTTTTATGAGTAACGGACCCCAACTCTGATGGTTGGCACAGCATAAGCTATAGCAAAACAGCTGTGTTGTCATTCACTGGCCCTGCAATAATAAACGGCCATGTTAGCCCACTCATTCAATACTACAATAAATACAGAAAGACAGAGGACAAAGAAAAGCAACATTAACATACCACGTCTGCGAGGCAGAGTAGCACACCTTCATAATGCCATGGTGACGGGCAACAGCCGTAGAAACACACTGAAACAACAAAGTGCACCATTACATTTCGGTGGTGCCAATAAGGCACCGAATTAATGAATGTGTGTGTGTGGAGACAGGAGGACACCAAACATACCTTGTGTGTATCACTGGAATACACCACTCCAGAAGGAGGAAGCAACATTGAAGCTGCACTGCAGCAACAACACCATGCCAGTGGCAAACATTGTTGTGCACATGGCTGTGCTGGTGAACATTAAAACCACAAAGTCAGCCCGAGCTAACTTTGATGGAAACCTTCATAGCACACGCCGGTGACAAATGTGGCACTGCTGCAGCCCTCTGGACTGCAGCTACTAGAGACAGACAGCTGCTGCTGGTGAGAGCTGCGCAGCCTAAATACCATTACTAATCAACCTACTAATGAGTGGGCAGAGGATGGGCTGCACAGCAGGTAACCCAGAGCCCATACTGCTACAATCACATTGCCAAAGCAAGTGTCAAAATATAAGGGGAATTATATACAGTTGGAGGGGGTACAGCATTTTGTAAACGGAGCTATGTCACATTGCGTTGTTATATACAGTACATGTTATACTACTACAGTGCAGGGTATAAAGCTTTTTTGAAACAATCTTTTGCATTCACTTTGGGACAAATGGTAGCATTTAAGATGTGTTTAAAGGTAGCAGCTCTGTTTACATGTACAGAAGATCTAGAGGTTTCCTCGGTACAGATAGTAGTCTTAAGGTTCCATTGGCTAACCTTCTTTTGTGTTGTATTTCTCAATATAGGTATGGGAGTTTTGGTGGCATGTCATTATTGTCGTTGCTCATAGTTTCAAACTCACTTTGGGTGTGTGTAATCTGTGGGAATGCATCTGTCTCTGATGTCTTGGTATAGTGGGCAGGTGGTTAGAAACTGTGTTTCCACCACATGTTTGCAACATGTCTGTCTTCCCTATTGGGAGCAGGGTCTGTCTGTGACTGCCTTTCTCTATTGCAAGGCTGTGTTCACCGAGTCTGTACCTATACTAGTCAAGGCTTTGGGTCGTTTACCATGCTTGGGTATTCACCCAATTTATATTCTCTTTTTAGTGCTATAGCAATAGCATTCCATTTTGCTTTGGTTTTGGGTTGTCTCTTTCCATTATAATGGTAGCATTCTTTTTTCCTCTTATAAATCTGGTTAAGTCCAGTGGGGTTTCCGTCTGGTGGTTGTGACACGGCGTCACAACGCAACATGAATCATGAGCAGCAGTAGAAAGGAACAAGGATGTCTAGAGGGGGTCTATTTGTCATTGTAGAAGACCACTGACCAGCCTTCATCACCCTCCTCTTCCTCCCCTCTCCCCCCAGAAGCCTGCAGTGCATGAGAGTCTTCATCCATTATGGATGGAATGCTGCTGCTTTATATATAAATATCTTTCTTTACACTGCAATTCGCTTCCGTCATGGAACCATACAGCCTCTTGAAGAACAATTGATTGAAACCATTACGACCTGAGACCAGATTCTACAAATGTCCTCTAAATCATGACAGTTTTATTTGAAATCCTAGGATTCTTTATTGGTGGTTCTCAAACTATGTCGTGTCAAGGACCTCCAGAATTATATCCATTTTGATCTGAAAATATGTTATTCCAGGGATCCCCACAGAAGCAAATATTTGAGTTAAAAACGTGTCTCAAAACTATCAGATCTACAAGCTCATAGATCTGCTATTTTTCAACAGCTAAAGTTATAGATAATGGTTTTAAAAGTGGTTAAAAGCTATAAGGTGACACAGATGCATCCTCAGGGCCAAATGGGTTAATAATTAATATGTCGACTGCCATGGACGGAGGCCTCCGTCTTCTGGTGTTCTCATAAGAGGGCGACCTTCGCCAACGTACGAACGATGCTCTGTTGCCAGGAGATGGATACCACCGGAAATTAACATTTAATTAAGTTAAAAACGGTTTTACTCCGTCTGTCCGCCTCCCATGTTATCATGATTTAGACAAATACGTTTGTCTCAGATTCTTCTCCTAGATTGTGTTTTGTTTTGGTCAAAACAAGCTTCATTCAACGGACTAAAATAACCGAAAGTTTATTTTTCCGGGTGAGAAAATAATAATAATTTGATCGTCCGCAACTCCATAGAGCCTTTATTTACATCGTGGACACATCTCGGGTCCCATGGGTCGACAAAATTAGACTGAAAAACACTGGCGGTGGTGGAAGAATTAAATGCATGTCAATCAATGTGTTAAGAACCATTATGTTTCAGTGTGGAGGCAACGTGGGTGGGGCTATACATAGGTTTCCCCAGTGGGATGAAGCCTTTCAGAATAAAGGTTTTCCCAGTGGGATGAAGCCTTCAGAATAAAGGACTGGTTCACTGTATTTTATCATGTGATCTGATGTTGCTGAATAAAATTAAAGGTGACAGATTCACACGCTCCCGGCCCGGCTTGCCAACGTTCATAATTGATGAGGTGAGGATGTGGGTTCCTTGGGGGGGCCGGAGACTCAACCTCTGATCCTCTCCGTACCTTGCTTGTATAGATTAGCTATTTGAGATTTTTTTAAACATTGTTTTAGCTTTTTGTAGACTCACCAAGCCCATCCACATGCATTGAGTTGAATTCCCCTCCCATCCACTTGCGTGGAGTTGAATTCCCCGAGCACCGCGAGTCCTTCGTGACTTCATGACTCGCACTCACGCGCACGCACACACAAAGGACGTGTGGTACTCGGCCCGGCGCGTTCATGAATGCAATTCCATTGACGTTTTTATGCCCACCACCTTTCCAACCCGGAGGAAGGGGTGAAAAGGTGGATGTGAGGGGAATTCAACTCCATGCAAGTGGATGGGAGAGGAATTCCGGTGCAATCTCTATTATTTATAACTGTTTGTCACCCTTCTGAATAGCTGTAGTTAGAAAAGGTCTCTGGTCACACATACACACACACCCACACAGCATAAGGTCTCTCTCCCGGGGGTACAGATCCATCACTACATTGGTATGACACTGTGGGAGAATAAGGACTGCCCTAGAGGGACTGCACACGCACACACGCAACCGCACATTATCAATTACTCACCCTGTGAAGCCTGAATTCATTCATTGCTTATATTTTTTTGTCTTATTCCTGAGCCAATAATCTAATATAGAGGCATGTGCATAAAGTGAGTGGCCAAGTGAGTCAGATGGGACTTTTTCTCTTTGAATGTATGGGCTGTCAAGGCCGGATTGTTTTTTTTTCTCCCACTCAGTAGGCGTTAACGCATAACATCTGGGTGTGATTATGTCACATGCATACCCTCTCTATTAGACTAATGTACTGCAGAGAGCACTGAGGGAGCAGGTGCTCAAAGCCCACAAAGGGTCACATCTGTATGCGCACGCACCAAATTATTTTGTGGGGGTCCCTCGTCCCGTTTCACACCAGAAATGTAGTACTGTACATTGGATGTCTTAAGTTAATGGAGCAAAATGTTCCACAATAACTTGGCTCATGTCATTGGACAGTAAAATAAGCAATACGTTCTCATTGCAATGTATACAAAAAAAGGGCCAACGGGATGTTGGACACAAGGAGGGCAGGTGCCCAAGCCCCAAAAAGCTCATGAGTGATTTGTTTATGTGATCACCTCATCACCTAAACCTGGGATATGAATGGGCCTTTATACGGTATAAATGTTTATATTGTTGATCCTCTTTAGGAGGGTTACGGTAGATTATAAATGTTTATTTTGTGATCATATTTAGGAGGTGTACACTACAGTATAAATGTTTACAGTGTGATCTTCTCCAGAATAAATAATAGAGTCTATACTTCTCACCCTGTGGACTCGTGCCAACAACCCTAACCCCCGAGCAGTGAATCAGTCATGCTCAGAGGCACACAGGAATAATTCATGGCAACGCTCCCAAACGAGCGCGCAGGCGAGGTGTGTGTGTGTGTGTGTTTGTGCGTGTGTGCGACTGTGCGTGCAGCACGGGCCCACAATAAGAGAAGGGTTTTTTACGGTGGGATATAATGGGGCTTACAATAACATTTTCTCTCTCTCTCTCTCTCTCTCTCTCCCCCCCTCCCTCTCTCCCTCCCCTGATTAATATTCTTCGTACGTACACATCTGGGACGTAAGAGTCCAGTTACTGTAGAAGTTACTGCTGGAAATACTCTGATTTAGGTTGTGTGTAGTAGATATAACTAGTCCAATGAGACATCCTAGATAGCAATTGCCTCATGTTGGATTAGAAATTAATTGATTTAAATTACAAATGGTTCTCCTCGTGATCCATGGCTCTCTCGTGTGTGTGTGTGTGTGTGTGTGTGTGTGTGTGTGTGTGTGTGTGTGTGTGTGTGTGTGTGTGTGTGTGTGTGTGTGTGTGTGTGTGTGTGTGTGTGTGTGTGTGTGTGCCGGAATTTGTTTTAAACATCTGCTTCGGCTACTGGAGGAGCAGTGAGTGGGAGATCCCACACGCACAGTAAAACATTGTTGTGCAGAATAGCTGATCTACACGCTCACTACGGTCACATTTGCGACACGTTGTGAGCTTGTAGATTTTAGACGAACAAGCTTTTCCGACATCTAACACATTGTCGTTTGTTGTTTGCCTGTTTTTTTTGCAATGACATACACATACTTTGTGCTGTTTTCTCTTAAGTCGATCGTCTTCTTAACGTCTCTCTGTGTTATTGTTTCATTTACAGGTGTGTGTCTGCATGGGAGCTTTGGAGGAATAAAGCGTCCACGTGTCTGGTGTCAAGGAGCAACCTACCAGGGCCTGACGGGGCTCTTTAATATCATCAGCCTGCACCGCGGGGGGTCCCCACACCACAGCCAGACACACCTGACTGCCTCCGGAGAAGGAGAGGAGGGGAGGGGAGCCACAGAAAAGTCTAGCTTTTTCTCTCATTGACGCCCCATGATGTGTCTCCACAATTCCACAGTTTTCACTCCTTTTCACTCCACCGTTTTCACCGGCAGTGTGAAACCCACAGGAGTTTAAAAATCCCCAACACACACAGAGAGTTCTTCTAACTCGTACCGAGGAGGATAGTCTCCTGAAAGGCCTTCGATTGGATCGAGGTACAGAGAGAGAGAGAGAGAGAGAGAGAGAGAGGGAGAGAGAGAGAGAGCGTGAGTCAGATAATTAGTATTTCTGAGCTGGCATCAGAGCTTTAAAACGACATGAGAGCAGAGCCGACTTCTGAAGGAGCGCTGAGCTGTGGAGAATATTGCATCTAACCCCCAGGACACCGAGATCTGTGTGTGTGTGTGTGTGTGTATGTGTATGTCAGCGCGCCTCCGTTTTCAAAGAACTCAAATTTGTATGTGGACGCGGATTTAAACCCCTTTTCATCATGACTGTCGGGGGCTTACGGAGGGGGAGGGTCGACTCCCCCCGCGGACACGGCGCCGGTGGACACTATTGGCTGTCAGTGCTGGTGTGCTGCTGTTGGTGGGCGGCGGCCTCGACCGCGGCCAAGCCCAATAAGCCGGGGCACACCCACCTGAACTCCATCCGCATCGACGGGGACATCTCACTGGGCGGGCTGTTCCCCGTTCACGCCCGGGGCAACGACGGCAAGGCCTGCGGAGAGCTGAAGAAAGAGAAAGGTATGTCACATTAAAAGGTGACACTTCTCCCCTTTTGCAACCAGTGGATATTTCAATATCTATATAATGAAACTACCGGTATAGACCGATTCCGTAGCGGGTCTCATGGTCGCAGCCTACGTATTTCCTGTAGGCGGACTCGACGTAGCTGCAGGGGTAAAACCCTCAACAGGCGCACCTCTTCCACTACAGTGAACGGCAGAGTGACTGATGTTAGTTTGCCTCAAACTTTACTCTTTTACCTGCTTTTTTACTAACACTAAGATGCCCAGAACATCGAGATGAACCTGTGTAGTTTATGGCTGCTCCAACAGTAGTGACAACATAAAAAATAAATAAAAACGGAATGTCTAATATCCACCACGTTGGCGGGGACCAGAGCCATTGAGTAATGGTTGAGACGAAGCAGTGAAAGATACATAACGCCAGTCTTACCCAATACCAAATATTTCTGTTTTATTAACACAAGGCTGCTGTACTTTATACCTCATACTTTAAATGCTTAGTATGAGGTATAAAATACAGCAGCCTTGTGTTCATAAAACAGAAAGATTGGGTTTTGGGTGACTGAAATTATGTATCTTTCAGGACCTTTCACTGCTTTGTCTCAACCATTACTCAATGGCTCTGGTCTCAGCCACCACGGTGGATATTTTGACATTCCGTATTTATTTATTTTGTATGTTGCCACTACTGTTGGAGCAGCCATAAACTACACAGGTTCATCTCGATGTTCTGGACATCTTTGTAATGTTAGTGTTAGTAAAAAAGCAGGTAAAAGAGTAAAGTTTGAGGCAAACTAACATCAGTCACTCTGCCGTTCACTGTAGTGGAAGAGGTGCGCCTGGTGAGGGTTTTACCCCCGCAGCTACGTCGAGTCCGCCTACAGGAAATACGTAGGCTGCGACCATGAGACCCGCTACGGAATCGGTCTATATGTGTATACACTATAGAGCAGGGGTAGGCAACCTCAGGCATGGGTGCCAACATTGGCACAGGGGAGGGTGGTCAATGGCACACTGGCATAAGTGTGTGAGAGAGATCTTTTATTTTAATATTAGTATTATAAGTATATAAGTATTCAAAAAGGTTTAGTCTGTGAAATGAAGTCCCCTCACATCTATATAAATTACACCCTGCACATAATTCTACATTCACTCAAACTCTGGGAGTCTGTGTGAAAGAAAATAGGCCACATAAAAAGGTTATGTACAGCCTATGGACAATCAAAATCAGATGGAAATATTACATTTTTATGTGGGTACAATTAAACTTTATGTTGATAAGGCACACTGATTATTAAGAAAATGAAAGCACTTCATGTCAAAAAGGTTGCCGACCCTTGCTATAGAATAGAGTGCTATGTCTACATAAAGTGCATTAAGTTACATAAGTTGAGCCTATGCATAGGCCTATACGCCTGTAGGTGGTCGAGGCTAGGGCAAGGATAATACGGCAAGTGTTATGGGCTAAGATGGAGTCTGAAGAGGTGGGTTTTCAGACTACGGTGGAAGATTGGGAGTTAGTCTGTAGTTCTGATTGCAATGGGAAGTGCATTCCATAGTTTTGGAGCCAGAAGGAGAAGAGTTTGGGACGTGTGGAGTGTTGTCCTGGCGTTTTTAGCTAAGGTACTTCCAGCCTCCCTGCGTCGGCTGATCTGAGCGCATGGGAGTGTTTGTAGGGTCCGATCAGACTTGCAAGATATGGAGGTGCCATACCTTTGGTTGCTTTGAATACCAACATCAGAGTTTTGTACTCGGGCGGGCAGTGACCGGGAGCCAATGGAGGGAGCGGAGCAGGGGAGTGACATGTGAGACATGTGACATGTGAGACGTGTGAGAGTTTTTACATATTTTAGTACTTAAGTGTCTGTGATGTCATAGAGTGAGACTCACTTCCTTCCTGGACTACATGTTGTCTCAGTAAGACAGCCCTCCCCCTCTCCACAAGGTGGGGTGAGTGCAGAAAAGCATTATGGTCATTGTAGAAATCCAGCAATGAAGTCAAACCCTAGTCAAACACACAGACTACATTATTTAGCTGGCCATAGAGTGCAAATTTCAAATTGTGCTACTGTTATCTACTACAAATACTATTAACATTAAGACAGTTAAATTAACATTGCTTTTTCAATATAAATTGGGGTCCCAGAGATAGAAATGCCATTCAATGGGGGTCTGTAGCCTAATTCAGGTCAAACTGGGGGGTCCTTGAAATTAAAGTGGTTGAGAGTCACTGCTAGAGCCGTACAAATGTTCCTCTTTATGGGGGTCCCTGAAATATCTTTTCAAACGAGGCAGGGTCCGCAGGCTAATAAAGTGTCAATGTGGGGGTCCTTGATGTAACCCAGGTCCAGAATATAGGTTAAAATGGGCTAAATCACCCTTTACACCCACACGGAAAGGACTTATATGAAACTTATATGTTCATATATGTGCATATATGCAACATATATGTCATATTCAGGTACATATATGTGCATATATGTATATAAGCATGACATATATGGAACATATATGGCACTTATATAGTGCATATATGCCACATTTAGGTCCATATATGTGCATATATATCTATAAGTAGGACATATATGCAACATATACGTCATATTCAAGTACATATGCAACAAATATGGCACTTATATAGTGCATACATGCCACATTCAGGTCCATACATGTAAATAAATATCATAATTATGCATAATATATAGCTCTATTGAAATTCAGGTTCATAATATTGCATAGCCATAATACACCATGTAAAGCTCATAGACATGTCACAAACAGGTTAATAATGCATACATTATGTAAAAATGACAACATGAATAGATTGTGTTTAAAACATTTATTTGCAAGTTAATTCACTCACACATAATACATTCTTGGGACTAACTTTCCTTTTCTTTATTTTGACTGTCTACTAAGCAGTCTTCATCAGGGCAATACTGCAGGGCATTATGTAGCCTACATGCCTGTTTGCAATTCAGATGGACCAAGCACTATGCACTCCACATGAGGAACCACATGTACACCTTGTCTGATATCATTTCAACTTTAAAGGCAGAAAAAAAGAAACAAGCTGCGATGACAAGCGTGGATATAGCCAGGTCAAACTCACATCATTCTATTTTTCTTCTTGTAATATTACCACATGGTTGAGGACAACCTGGAACCCCATCAACGCCTTGTGGCCAATTATGTGTACCATAAATTAACTGCTGCATGACATTAATCTGTTTGGAAGGCATATCTATCTATCTATCTATCTATCTATCTATCTACCGGTATCTATATTTATATAAAGCATTACATTATGAAAGGGGGGGGGGGAAATTAAAAAGGTAAATATATTTATTGCAATAAATATATTTAAATACAATGGATTAAAGTGGGCTAACTCATCCTTCAATATGAATAAATAAATAACTGTTAAAAAGTCCTCAAGTGACAATTAATTAATTCAGTCATATCCCCTCGCTACACTGAAATGTACACAGAAAACCCCCTCAGATCAGTTCATCCTTATTAGATGAGAGACATTGCCCAAACTGGTCTGAACTAGCCTGTTGCCTGTGTGCAGGAACAGCAGGTGAAACGAGTCCTAATCAATGAGAGAGAGAGGGAGAGAGGGAGAGGGACAGCAGAGTGAGAACAGAGAGAACTGCAGTGTGTAGACAGAGTGAAAAGCTAAACTTCTGTTTAAGAAAATATAGAATGATAAATGTCAGTTGTGTACATTAATGCACAGCATTAATGACATTAGCTTGAGTTGTGCTGATTTCATTTGCAAACCCTGGTGAGTGACTAACAGTGTTTGATGCATTAGCTGCTAGGTGGCTAACATGAGGGAAGCCACAGCACTACTGGTGACTGTAATTTACAGTTTGTTTGGTGTTCAGCTAAAAACCTTTTGCACTAAAGTGTATTATAATTTATTTTGGTAAAAATAATGTGTACTCTGTGTCCATTTTTATTTGTAGTGTCTCACTCAATTGCTGGACCCTGCAGTTACTAATTTTGAGTGTAAGGAATACAACCACCATCGGTGAGAGGAAGATTTATTTGATTTTGTTTTGTTTCGACTACTAAGTATTTGAAGTGAAACCTTATACAGAATTGTGTAAATGAAGGTAATGTTTTAGACATTAACACAGAGATGCCTCTGGCCTTGCTTTATGCAGGTCAGGTTTTTTTGGTTTGGATACGTTTGTTCTGATTCAGCCGGCCCAAGGATGGCGAGCTACCCGTGATTGGAAGAACCCAGACCCTGTTGAATTCTCCTTGGGACAGACCCAGAGCCGTAGCCTTGTTTCCCCCAGTGTGGTAGGAAATTGTCACACATACACTGCCCTGCAAGGAGCAGTGCAGTATTGGGCGGTGATACACACATTAGAACTGGACATTGTCACATCACACGCATATACTCCACACACCCTCTGCCCTGTGAGGAACAGTGCAGGACTGGACAATTAAGGGTAGCACACACCAACTCTCTGCCCTGCAAGGAGCAGTGCAGGCTAACAGTAGAAAAACACACACACACACACACACACACACACACACACACACACACACACACACACACACACACACACACACACACACACACACACACACACACACACACACACACACTCTTATTTCATAGCCACTAAGTGGTGTGCATGGGTTTACTGTCATTGTGTTTTGATTTATTGTCTTGGTTATTGTGAATGTGATTATTTTTGGATTCAAATTCAAAGAGCAATTGATTGTGAAAATTGGATTGATACTACTGAACTGGTTTAAATACTGCAATTGAATTGCATATGGTGTTGTAAGTCAGAGTAATTGGGTGCACCCACAGATAAAAAAAAAAAAGATTCAGATATTGCTACCAAGGTACCTATTTCATTTATTGTCTTTTGTCATATGTTTGTGCATTGTTTTATTTGTTTCCCATTTCAATTTATATAAAATATTGAGCCGGCCAACTCAGTGACTTGCATCTGGTCTCATCATTTACCCCTCTGGCTCCAGTAGACGAACCGAACTAGTCCAATGTCTAACCCTTCATTGTAATTTGGTAGCTGTCCTACACTACCTATACGAAGTGTTACATTGACATGAAAAGAAGTTTGAGAACCAAAAGAGTTCATCTTCCTATGGTCTCCGACAGGAATACACCGTCTGGAGGCCATGCTGTTCGCTCTGGACCGCATCAACAATGACCCCGAGCTCCTGCCCAACATCACGCTGGGCGCCCGCATCCTGGACACGTGCTCGCGCGACACGCACGCCCTGGAGCAGTCGCTGACCTTCGTGCAGGCGCTCATCGAGAAGGACGGCACGGACGTGAAGTGCGCGGGCGGCGGGCCGCCCATCATCACCAAGCCCGAGAGGGTGGTGGCCGTCATCGGGGCGTCGGCGTCCTCCGTGAGCATCATGGTGGCCAACATCCTGCGGCTGTTCAGGGTAAGGAGTAATAACCTCCTTCTGTTCTCATGGCTTATTTCTATTGTGTGTCTGTGTCTGAGTGGCCCAGGGGTGGCCGGACCCCTGGGGTGTGTGGAGGCTAGGTACAGCCCAGGGGTGGCCGGTCCTCTGGGGTGTGTGGAGGCTAGGTGTGAAGCCTAGAGAAGGTGCTTACAAGCTGGGGTCAGCGGGTCCACACAGATGGTCTGCCTGGCTCCCTGCCACTCTAGGCCAGCCAGTCTACTGTATATCAGTAAGGCCCAATCCCAATTCGTTTTTTAACCCTACCCCTCAGCCCTTGCCCCTTCCCCTTGTCCCTACATAATGAGTGTCAAGGGGTAGGGAGATAAATCATCCCCCTAGGAATTGGAACGTCCCTAAATAGTGAACGTCCCTTGTAGATATTGATATACAACCTGTTCTCAGAAAATAGCTGATCTGCAAGCTCACTACAGGCCAGTGGTCCCCAAACTTTGATGGCATTTCTGTCTCTAGGACATATCAATGCTAATTAACTCTGAGAGTGTACAAACTATCATTTAGCCCATAACCCACTTTGGAAACTACTTTCCATTTGATTTAAGCTCTAGAGTAAATATAACATTGCTGTGGTTATGATGAAATAAATATATTGTAATTTTGTCTCATGTTGGTAGCCCACCATGCAGAATGTAATTCAGCTAGATATAGCTCATTCTGACACCTGCTCAACAGTTGTACCTGATTCATTGATTATTGTATTAACAGTTTGTATAGCATGGGTACAGATATAGGGTTAGAAAAAGGAAAAACAATTTACAGTATAGAAAGAAGGGGCTGTGGTCACTGGTCATTGTTTTTAATATCATTAAGAACAGAGTAATTTTCTATCAATGAAAATGCCATCGTGATTCATCTCCATCCAATGTACAGTCTGCACAGCAGCTTGCAATCTGTTTCCATAGCTGGTTTGCCTGGGGGGAAAAAACAACACCATTGCTAATTAGTTATGTAAGTTTTGCAACTTGTGGGGATTAGCTTAACATTGGTCATGATAAAACCATAGCTATCACTGCAGCGAGTAGCCAACGTTATGCAGCGACAGCGTTATGTAGGTACAGTAGGCTATTTCACGGCTTTTAAGAGCTCCAAAACTGCAGAATGTTGACATATCGTGGACTGATGCCTGCTAATAAGCTAGCTTGCATCCGAGTTGTATCCGGCGCACCGGCGATACATAAAAAAGAATAAAGCGCCGATGCGGCGCCAAATGAATGGGTAACGTTGTATGAATGCAACGCCGTATCATATCGTTAGTTCACGTGAGGTAACGTTAACCTTTGCTAGAGATTGCGATATTTTTGGCGATGCAGATTGTTAATACATTCAAATAATTTTGGTTATTATAATATTCTTCCATAATAAAAGGACATAAAAGGCTTCTTACCTCGTCCGCCTTTCAGCCCTCAGTGATGTTGCTCCGTTTGAAGTCCCGTCGAGATAACCAATATTATTTGAATGTATTAACAATCTGCATCGCCAAAAATATCGCAATCTCTAGCAAAGGTTAACGTTACCTCACGTGAACTAACGATATGATACGGCGTTGCATTCATACACCGTTACCCATTCATTTGGCGCCACATCGGCGCTTTATTCTTTTTTATTTATCGCCGGTTCGCCGGTGATACAACACGGATGCAAGCTAGCTTATTAGCAGGCATCAGTCCAACCCCCCAGACCACGATATGTCAACATTCTGCAGTTTTGGAGCTCTTAAAAGCCGTGAAATAGCCTACTGTACCTACATAACGCTGTCACTGCATAACGTTGGCTACTCGCGCTGCAGTGATAGCTATGGTTTTATCATGACCAATGTTAAGCTAATCCCCACAAGTTGCAAAACTTACATAACTAATTAGCAATGGTGTTGTTTTTTCCCCAGGCAAACCAGCTACAGAACAGATTGCAAGCTGCCGTGCAGACTATACATTGGATGGAGATGAATCACGATGGCATTTTCATTGATAGAAAATTACTCTGTTCTTAATGATATTAAAAACAATGAACAGTGACCACAGCCCCTTCTTTCTATACTGTAAATTGTTTTTCCTTTTTCTAACCCTGTATATATATCTGTACCCATGCTATACAAACAATAATCAATTAATCAGGTACAACTGTTGAGCAGGTGTCAGAATGAGCTATATCTAGCTGAATTACATACATGGGCTACCAACATGAGACAAAATTACAATATATTTATTTCATCATAACCACAGCAATGTTATATTTACGTTCCATCTCTACAGCTTAAATCAAATGGAAAGTAGCTTCCAAAGTGGGTTATGGGCTAAATGATAGTTTGTACACTCTAAGAGTTAATTAACATTGATTTTACAATATAAATTGAGGGTCCTAGAGACAGAAATGCCATCAAAGTTTGGGGACCACTGGCCTGTAGTGAGCTTGCAGATCAGCTATTTTCTGAGAACAGGTTGTATATCAATTTCTACAAGGGACGTTCAATATTTAGGGACGTTCCAATTCCTAGGGGGATGATTTATCTCCCTACCCCTTGACACTCATTATGTAGGGACAAGGGGAAGGGGCAAGGGCTGAGGGGTAGGGTTAAAAAAGGAATTGGGATTGGGCCTTAGACTCACACCAGTAGCTTGTAAACCCGTTTAATTCCACCGGTCAACATTCGTGTCGTGACTGCATGTTTGTTTTTCTGGAAGCTTTTAACCCATTCAACACGTTATTATGTAGGCTACACTACAGTATAATAGCAACAGAACACTTAGGTCAGGATATAGAATCGTGGTTTGATCTCAAAATGTTCAATGAAAAAAGAAACACATAATATGACAAGCTGCCCGCTGTGTGTGTGATCCATGGCAACTATAACTATTGTTTTTTTTTTTTTTTTTTTTTTTTTATCGCCTCATGGCTATAAACTAGGTCACTGCAGTATGTGTGTGTTTCTGTGTGTGTGTTTCTGTGTGCGTGCGCATGTTTCTTATTTATTAGTTTGAGCTTGGCCTTGTTGTCTGTGTTATTTTTATAAGCCCATAGAGCCATACATATTTACACATTTAATATTGAACTTACACTGAAAGAACCATTCAATTAGGCTACTGCTCAAGTCATGTCCCAGTCAAGAACCCTTCAATTACTGCTCAAATATAATGTCCCAGTCCTGCTCTCAGAGTGCATTTCATATACTGCTGCTTATGCATGTTTACTCTCTCTCTCTCGCTCTCGCTCTCGCTCTCTCTCTCTGTCTGTCTGTGATCATCCATCCATCCACTACACAGAAGCATCAAAAGTATAGCAGATCCACAAACATTGAACAAAGCGACATGTTTTGATCTTGTAGATCTGCTACTTTTGATTTTGAGTTTCGGACATATGAGGTTTTCACCCGACAAAGACAATATAGTACTTAATTTTACGCTCTCAAGAGTTAAATTATTGTTAAACATCTCCATTACTTAATTTACAATAAGTCCACACAATTGTAAATGTCAAAAGTGTTTTTTTGATTAACGTTTGCCTGTCAGCTCTCCTAATGGTACCAACATCAATACAGCACAGCATGGTATTGTGGACAAACAATGTACAATTTAGGCATTTAGCAGATGCTCTTAATCCAGAGCGTTTTACAGTAAACAAGGACAAAACATGGTATAAATAGTCACCAAGAATATGCAAGCTAACAGTGGAATAAATATATACGTATAACGTATCCAACAGAAACAAAATATATTTTAGTTTTGGGTCTGATCAGGCTAAATGTCATGGTGGTCTGTGGCTCTAAATGCAGAATACATATTGATTAATGAACCTTGATATGAATAAGGTTGAAAAGCACTGAAATAGAATAGATGACCCTGGTATACAGTATGCAGGGCGGAGGTCCATGCATTGATCCTCTGGGTTCCAGGAGAGAGTTCTTGACGTCACACATGTGTGTGTTTTATTTCTGGCTGCTTGTTCTGGCTGTGGAGCTTGAAAAACGAATATTTGGATCTTTCTTTTTTCATAGGACGGTGGTTGTTTGCAGGTCCCAGGCTCCCTGCTCAACCATATGTAATCTGAGTTTTACGCTCGGACGGGAAATAAAAAAATCTATCGTTTCCATCTCAGTGCCAATATCTCCTCCAAGACAAACACCTGGTGCATGCGTGCATGAAGTTATGCATTTAATTGCATTTATAATGGCGCCTTTATATGCACCATTTATCCAAGGCACTTTACAGTACATAGATTGCATTACATTCACCCATTCACACACCAATGGCGGCGGAAAGCCAAGGCACCAACCTGCACATCAGGTGCAATTAAGAGTTCAGAGTACTGCTCAAGGACACTTCGAAACTGTGGGGGAGCCCGGGATCGAACTGGGAATCTTGTGGTTACATTTTGGTCACTCTATCCCTGAGCCACCACCGCCCTGACAATACATCACAATGAAACTTGTAGATCTCCTATTATACATTTTATTTTTGTGAAACGAGACATTCTGCATAATGAGTACTTTATACTTTTTGGTGCATTTTGATCCCAATGCTTTTGTACTTTCACTCAATTAAAATTTTACTTTTACTTTTACTTATCCCACGATTTTGCACCCCATTTTTTTCACCCACTGTCATTTATCTAATGTAATCCTGGGTGGTACAGTCTCTCTGCCAACCTGGGGGGGCAGTGGACTGACCTCATGCTTCCTTCTATGTATGAGGAGTCCAAGCTTCTTTTCACCTGACAGGGGGAGTTCCCCCGGTTGGACGTAGCGCGTAGAAGTCCAACCAGTTAGATTACATATAAGTAATTCAGCATATTAAAAAAATATCATTAAGACCTACTTTTCCACCACTACACACACTGAAAACCACTGCAGTAGATTCATGATAAATGATCATTAATACTTATTAGATGGATGAATGGTCCATGGATGTAATTAATGTCTTTATCCAAAGTCACATGCACATGCACATGCACATGCACATGCACATGCACATGCACATGCCGGTGTGATGCCGTTGACCTCAGTTAGAGGTCGACGCAGCTTGGGTCATTGTTTCCCGGTCGTCCAGAGAAATGAAGCCGGTCGTTACTGTGGAATTATCTCTGCTAATTGCGTTAATTTGCTAGCGGTCCTCAGTGCAGCTGCAGCAAGCTCCTAATTAATTTGGGGGAGCGATGCGTGCCGGTGTGTGGGAGCTAATTGAATCACTATTATCTCAGATATAATACAGCCGCAATCTCCACACGCCAAGAGGCACTTCTCCAAACTTTAATTCACATCAAAGGCTGTAGTTATTTTCATATATATTAGCAGTTCAGTTCAGGCCAATAGATTCTCACTAATTGTTGCTCTCGGATGGACAACTTTTAAGTCAAATCTTTGACCTAATTTATTTATTTAGAGCAGCCAATTATTTTAAGGAGAGAGGGTCCTTGAGGATAAGGGGAAGGCTGTTTTACTGAGACAACATGTAGTCCAGGAAATAAGCGAGCCCAGTGTCCATGACATCATGGAGCCCATGGACACTTTGAAATACTGAAATATCTAAAAACACATATTACACACATAAAAACCCCACGGAAATGGTTGTCTCCCAAACATTAAAATAAGATCTGGTTGCAAAAGGGGTGAAGTGGCCCTTTAAGATCTACAGGTTTTATAGATCTACAATCTTATAGATCTGCTATTGTTTGGTGCACGGCTAATAAATCAGATTTTGATGCAGGGAGTTGCCAAAGCAAACCGTTAATGTAAAGGATGCTCTTCCCAAAGAAATGTCCGTTCACTTGGCACCGATTTGAACACAGATTATCCACTCTCCGTCAAAGCCCCAGATTAGGATGCAAACAGGGTGGGCTCCCCCAGGGTTGGGACGCTTTGCAGAGACCATGGGAGCCAAGCTATACACGCCTCCCTGAGCATCTCTGCGTATCTTACCGTGTTTGATGTACTGTATTTGGACGTGTTGGTGATGTGAAGCATGTTGCAAACAGCAGCACTGCACATATACTACTGTCCATAAGAGCACAGGACCGGTAATTGGATAGGAATACATATACAGGTGAGGTATATAGAGTACAGACGTCTAAAGAGTCAGATTCCATTTAATTTGATCTCATCATTGTGTCCACTCTCACGCCCTGCTTCACTCTTAATGTTGCAGATGCTCCATCACCAGTGAACACTGCCCCCCCCCCCCTCCACCCCTAAATAGATCGATAAGGTTTTACAACATGTAAACGGCTCATAAAATTAGGGAAAAACATCCAAAGTAGATATTATTTATTCACATGGTCTTATTTTAAGACAGACAGACCACTATAGTAAGTAGGATATCCCTTTCAGAATGTATCAAAGAAATCACACTTGTGTGAAGTGAAGGGCGCTCTTATCACACATTATCACATACGTCACATTCCGTGCTCAGCCAATTAAATCATAACAAATCATTTTTGGCCTTCACTTTTCAGCCCTCACAGCCAATCAAATCATCGGGCTAGTGTCCCTCAAAAACTCTGTAAACCTGCAGCTCACAATGTGACACACCATGTCTGTAGATCGGCTATTTCTCCTACTTTCGTGCAACACATTTGTAATTGACTTGCCTTTATTTGTTAATTTACGTGACTTTTTTTCACAAAAGCATCAATAGCAGATCTGCAAACTTGAACACTTCGAGCTGCGCTTCTTTGGATGCTTTGGCTTTCTGAAAAGTAACAGTTTTGGGGTGATGTTTCCCCCGCAGAGACGATGACATATATAGAGTAGTACAGACCACTATAGAGTCAGATTCCATTTCATTTGATCTCATCATTATGTGTCCACTCTCACGCCCTGCTTCACTCTTAATGTTGCAGATGCTTCATCACCTGAACACTGCCCCCCCCTCCACCCCTAAACAGATCGATACGGATTCACCTGATGTGTGTCTGTGTCTGTCACACACACACACACACACACACACACACACACACACACACACACACACACACACACACACACACACACACACACACACACACACACACACACACACACACACACACAGAGACAGACAGACAGACAGACCCCCACGGGCCCTGATGCCACTGCTTCCCCTATAGCTACGCCAGTGTGTCTGCCTGCCTCTCTGTCTATTGATCAGAAGCAAGTCATCAGCAGGCCTCCACTTCTTTGATTGGATATATCCGTGTCGGAACATCCAGTGAAGGAATTACCTCAAGGCTAGGAGATTAAAAGCCCCTCCATGTTGTGTCCTAATGCTGAACCATGGACTCCATTATTGTGGGCTTGAGTGTAGTAGAGCTGCCAACGAATATTCGTTTTCCGAATCCATTTCCGAATCCAAAAAATAAATGAATAACCGAATATATCAAATTAAGGTCAGAATTAAAAATAATAATAAAAAATATATTTTATTTATTATTATTAGTTTTCGCGAGACGGTGTCATGGGTAAGCGACGCGTTGTGACTTGTGACCTTGTAGATTAGTTATATTTGCCACGCGACACGCCGACACCGGCATACATTAAAGAATAAATCATCTCTGCCTCGTACTCTTCCTAGCAGCGCAGCCTGCGTAGTGAGCACAGGGCGGGCGGGGCCACGGGAGCCTTTTACGTTCTTTGCGCAGTGAGTGTAGGCTGCACAGAATGGTGAAATCTTCCGTCAACAGCGTATCTAGTGATCAGAATCTGGGTCGGTGTTGTTGACAGACGGGAGAATCATGAAGCGACTTTATCCTTCAGGAAATTATAAGAAGATAAATAAAAGGATGAAATGTGGTGCCGGGTCCGGCAGCAGCAGCAGCAATGCAGTGTTCTGTTCTGTGAATTCAATTAATACTGCCTCTGTGCCTCGTTTTGATAAGGCTGTGTGGTAGGATTGCTCATTTAAGAAAAAAAAAGTTTTACTGGAGAAGGGAGAATGCATGCGTTGTGTTCCAACTTGCTTTTCAGCAGCACCAATGCGCGGAGAGAGAGAGTTGCGCCAGCAATTCGATCTTAAATGTTATGTCTCAGGTTGTATTGGTGTAAATATAATTATTAATAAATCCGAATGGCTCGAATTGAAATCCGAATGGGTCGAATTGCTCGAATCCACGTGGGTTTTTAAAACGAATATCCGAATCCAATTTTTGGACAATTACGGCAGCACTAGAGTGTAGCGAGTTCACTATTGTTATCGTAATTATTCCCGTGGCCTCTGGGCTGTGACGTCATGTGTCTCATCCAATAGGAATGTGAACTTGAAGCTACTCGAGCCCACACTTTCTTCAGTATTTTGTAGTTACTACAATTTGGGTGCCATCGTAAAACTGATCTGTCTTTAGAAGCGTTGATATTCTAACGAGATGCATGATGATCATCGTCGTTCTGATCAATCTGCGATGGTAAAAAAAAGATTTTAGCAATCCTGTTTTATCGATAAATACCTTAAGTCGTGTCCACATGTCCCAGTCACCTTGACGTCCTAGGAATCATAAGTGTTAATATTATTCCCTCATGTGAATAAAGGCCCTTCTCTGTCATCATGCCACTGTGATAGCTGCACTCTGAGTAAATGTACGACTACTTTACTTCACACCGTACTGCTCATACCTGTGAGCTGAGCTGCTGTCATCTCACTGACGTGGCTTTGATGATGAAAACCTCTCTGAATTCACACACAGATATGGTTAGAATTTCAACCCGTCGGAGAGCTTGAGCCCAGCGGTATGAAAGTCAACAGGAAAACCCTCATCTCTGTCTGTACTCTCAGCTAGTCTGTTAATTATGCTGTTCTGTATAGCCTGATGGCAGGGTCAACCTTTATATCTCTGTTATGAGGGCTTCATACATTCATAAGTAGGAGAAATGTTTGCACTCTCTAACAGCCGTACATCTATCATCTTCAACAGTGGTTTTCAACCAGTGGTCTGGGGACCACCAGTGGTCCTTGAGGGGGTTCCAAGTGGTCCCCAGCTAAATGAGGGAGAGTTGGTAACCAAAGGGACCCTTATTAGATATTTTGAAAGCGTAAAATGAAACCAAATGGACACTTATGGGTCCATTTGGTTTCATTGTACACTGAAACCTGTCTTAGGTTTTCCTGGTAGGGAAAGATTTAGACATTTTTACATCAAAGTAAGGTGATATAAAGTAATTTACAATGTAATTCAGGTGGTGCTGTGGGATGAAACAAGTTATTTACAGGGGTGACTCGAGACAAAAACTAAATAAAAATGAGAACCTCTGGTGTAATTGATAGAAAATGTGTCGTTTTTTCGGTGAACTACCTCTTTAAGGATCCCCCAGTTTCCCTATTGCACGGTCCTGTCCTGAAGGGACAGACGTTGACATGTTGAAGCTCGGAGCATAAACACACAAACTCAACAAAGCGACGCGACCCATGATGCCCAGGTGCAGGGTGCCAGTCACAGAGTGTGACAGACTGGCACAGTTTTTGCCACTGGCACACACACACACACCTGCCACATGCCAGCACTTAAAACTCAAAGGCAGAGTGAATATCAACAGAAAAACATTTGCAGGGAATTATTTTTAAGCTGTGTTGCTTATTCCACAAATGCACGATCCTTAAGGTGACTCCAGACCAAACAAACTTCTTCAGTCTAGTCAAAGACTATAAAACTGGCAGATTGCAACAGACTGGCATTCTTTTTTATCAGCCCAAACCATGTCTGCCGATGAAACATAATTTTTCCCCACACGGAAATTCCAAAAAGCAGCCTGCAGCGCTTGTTTGCAGTGTTGCCAGTTCTGATTAAAGGACAACTTTCGTTTCATTTCAACCAAGGTTGAAATAATAGGGCTCAAGTGGTGAAACTTTGTTTTCATAGACCTGGTCGCTTGATTCACTCAGAGAATCTGGAAATCTAGCTTGTCACCACCCCTTACCCCCTATCCCTAAACGTATTTGCAGTTTTTTACTATTTTAAAACATTTAAAAATAGTTCAACAAGCCAATCTACATCGACACGTTGTTAGCTTGTAGATCGGCTATTTGTACTGTTTTAAAATAGTAGAAAATGGCAAATAAGTTTAGGGATAAGGGGTAAGGGGTGCCGCAAGATCTAGGGCCCTATGGCCTCTGTGGCCTTCTACTCACATAACAGGACAACAGCTGATCTCTAAGCTCACAGGATTTTCTAATACACTGCAGGAAATCAGCTGATCTTGTAAGCTCACAGGAGCTTCTAGAGGTGTATATATGTGGGTGTGTATTACGGAGCGCATGCAGATTGAAGTCTCCAAAGTGTTGAGTCAGCGTTCCAGAGCATACAGCAGCAGAAGGATGAGTCCCTATGGACCGTACATTAATATTTTACTATACAACGGTACATGTTACGTAACCTGAAAACAGCCTGCTGGGAATCATAGAGTCTCTGCAGCCCCTAAGCCCCATAACCCCACACCCCCTTACCCCCCACTATCCTAAAAAACAGCCTGGGAATTGTAGTCTCTGTAACCACCAGCTCGATACCCCACTATCCCCAAAACAGCCTGCCTGGGAATTATAGAGTCACTGCCGCCCCCAGTCCCATATTAGACGCCCCGGGTGATCAGGGGGAGGCAGTATAGAGACCTAGGATTACTGCTGTTTTTTTTGTGAAGATACTATACCTACCCTATAGAGACACGGGGAGAACATGCAAACTCCTCCACAGAGAAAGTAGCCTCTGTCCCAGCCTTACTCATCTGCGAAGAGAAAAGCCTGGTCACAATATAAGGCAGAGAGTGCGAAATGTTGGGATGGAACATCCGTCAGTATTTTCCCCGGATGCAATATATTTTTGACCTATCGCAACACTTGTTCATTCACGGAGAATGTCTACTTCCTCCAAATGTCAGCTATGCACTCTACAGTGTATATTGTGCCCAGCTTGCAGAGAAAGGCCCTTTTGCCAACCACACTTAATGTATAAGGTATGGTTGCTGATGACGCAGAGGAGAGAACACGCCTCCAGTTCCCACAGCGTCCCCAGCGGGAATCAAACCCGGGACCTTCTAGCTGTGAGGCGACAGTGCTACCGAGTACCGGCTGCCCCCACTGTGCCTCCTGAAAACCTTTAAGTATTGAGACAGCACAGATACTATACAGCATGACAGAGTTTTGAGACAACACAGAGACTATACAGCGTGAAAGCAGAGTGTTGTTGCTAATTAGGGTAGGCTATGATATACTGGAGAGACAGGATGGTAATTAGAGCAATCAAAGGAACGCACAGACGTTTTGATTTATGTCAGTGATGCGTGCGTGCGTGTGTGTGTGTGTATGTTTTCAGCACGACACCCTAACTAACTGTCTGTCTGTCGGTTGTTCTCCCTATATCCTCAATAGAGAGACAGACAGGGAGAGATAGGTTAGCTGTCTGTCTATCCTCAGCAGAGAAATGTGGAGGCCTTCATTCAGATAAAAAAATTGTGCAAAAGCTCATACTGTGAACGATTTGAATCGTTTAGTGAGTCATTATGCCTATATAGTTTGTCGGTTGTTCTCCCTATATCCTCAATAGAGAGACAGACAGGGAGAGATAGGTTAGCTGTCTGTCTATCCTCAGCAGAGAAATGTGGAGGCCTTCATTCAGATAAAAAAATTGTGCAAAAGCTCATACTGTGAACGATTTGAATCGTTTAGTGAGTCATTATGCCTATATAGTTTGTATCCGCTTTGAGAGTGAATTGATTGATTTATTAGACAGGGGATGCAAACAGTCCCTGCATCCATGTTCAACCCTTGGTCTAAATGGATAGCACAAAACAAGGTCCTTGCCATCTTGTTTCCATTGGGGTCCTATGTATTCAATGCATAAGCATAACATTTACACCTGTTTGAAGTAGAAGTGATGTTTTATCCCCCTTCGGCCTCCTGACAGGTGTATTTTCAGGCCTGTTATAAATTAAGCCAGTGATCCACATTCTGACAGGCAGTGTTCACATTGTTTCTCTCTACATCTGAGAAGACATCTGCTCCTCTGTTCCAGAGTGTATGCATGCTACGTGTGTCTGCAGATAAAAATATTTTTTCATTTTTATTTGTTTTTTTGAAAAGTTTTGTATTTCTATTTTATGAACACTATGTCCTCTCAGTGTAACCTTGAAGGATTTTGCTGTGGCACAAAAGGTGTGGAAAATGTCTGAACAGGAACAAATAAATCTCACTTCACACACCCGTGTGAAGTGAGGGGTGCTAATAATATTAGCACCCCTCACTTCACACATTTTCATTTCACTACGCCTTTAATATATTATATTAAAGGCTTAGTGAAATGAAAATGTTTTTCACACTTTTAGACCACATCCGTGGTCATCATAAGAGCATCGTCTGTACAAGATAATACCTCGTCCGTACAAGATATTATCTCGTCCGTACAATATATTATCTAGTCCGTACAAGATACTATCTTGTCCGTACAAGATAATTATTATCTTGTCCGGACAAGATAAATTGACAAGATAAATTGACCCCTCCCGCATATCTGAGGTCACCTTCATGGACGTCCCTGGACGGAAGTATAATTTTTCTTAATTATCTCAGATTATTTTCCCAAATTGCGTTTTTAGTCAAAACAAGCTATGCAACTGCCCATAACTCAAGAACCGATCGCGTTTACAAAATGTATTTTTCCCATCATGGACACATGGTGGGACCGTGGGTCTTTGTTTCCATCGTGGACTCATGGTCGGACCGTGGGTCTTTGTTTCCATCATGGACTCATGGTGGGACCGTGGGTCTTTGTTTCCATCGTGGACTCATGGTGGGACCGTGGGTCTCTGTTTCCATCATGGACTCATGGTGGGACCGTGGGTCTTTGTTTCCATCATGGACTCATGGTAGGACCGTGGGTCTCTGTTTCCATCATGGACTCATGGTGGGACCGTGGGTCTCTGTTTCCATCATGGACTCATGGTGGGACCGTGGGTCTTTGTTTCCATCATGGACACATGGTGGGACCGTGGGTCTCTGTTTCCATCATGGACTCATGGTGGGACCGTGGGTCTTTGTTTCCATCATGGACTCATGGTGGGACCGTGGGTCTTTGTTTCCATCATGGACTCATGGTGGGACCGTGGGTCTTTGTTTCCATCATGGACTCATGGTGGGACCGTGGGTCTTTGTTTCCATCATGGACTCATGGTGGGACCGTGGGTCTTTGTTTCCATCATGGACTCATGGTGGGACCGTGGGTCTCTGTTTCCATCATGGACTCATGGTGGGACCGTGGGTCTCTGTTTCCATCATGGACTCATGGTGGGACCGTGGGTCTCTGTTTCCATCGTGGACTCATGGTGGGACCGTGGGTCTTTGTTTCCATCGTGGACTCATGGTGGGACCGTGGGTCTTTGTTTCCATCGTGGACTCATGGTGGGACCGTGGGTCTTTGTTTCCATCGTGGACTCATGGTGGGACCGTGGGTCTCTGTTTCCATCATGGACTCATGGTGGGACCGTGGGTCTTTGTTTCCATCGTGGACTCATGGTGGGACCGTGGGTCTCTGTTTCCATCGTGGACTCATGGTGGGACCGTGGGTCTTTGTTTCCATCATGGACTCATGGTGGGACCGTGGGTCTTTGTTTCCATCATGGACTCATGGTGGGACCGTGGGTCTTTGTTTCCATCATGGACTCATGGTGGGACCGTGGGTCTTTGTTTCCATCATGGTCACATGGTAGGACCGTGGGTCTCTGTTTCCATCATGGACTCATGGTGGGACCGTGGGTCTCTGTTTCCATCGTGGACTCATGGTGGGACCGTGGGTCTCTGTTTCCATCGTGGACTCATGGTGTCGACAAAATTAGGTCAAAACAAGGACAAACACTGGCGGTGGCCAACCTGCTACATGGCATGCATAGAATTAATGAATGAATACCTGCCAATCAAAGCGTTAAGATCACAGCACATCATAGGCTGCTGCATTTTGAGGTGCTGCGTTTCGCTCCTGATAAGCAGCCCAAATCCAACCAGATTTACAAATCATTCAACCCATTCTGTTATACTTTAGCTTTTGAAAAGTCGTGAAAATGTGGCGCAAATCTTTGAATATATATTCTTTCAGAGTGAACGTTTCATGGGGGAAGGGGGGTCTCTGGAACAACATATTTTCTGATCTTTGTCCGTGACCATATACAGATAATTCTGAAACATGACAAAGTTTGAGAACGACTGACATATAGAAACATGGGTTTTTCAGAAGAAAATCTCATCTCAGGCCAAATTGGTTTGCTTATTTTTTTAATAAACTCCTGAAGGTCTAATCCTTGCTTTATGTGTTAGTGCTGGCTGGCTGTCTGGCCGGCGGGCGGTGTTCAATGTGTGTCCTGTCCTGCATGGCTGCCTGTCACCACCGTGGCGTGGACACTCGGCAGTGGAGCTGCCTGCTAATTGATGGAGAGAGAGAGAGAGAGGGGAGGGGGGGGGGGGAGAAAGAGAGAAGTGGACAGGAGGATTGATTCTGACTAAGTGGACTCAGTCCCAGTCGACGCTGGAGTTTAATTTGGTGCAGCCAGCCGGCCTCACTGTATCTCAGCTGTGAGAGGATACTTTTACTTTAAGTAAAAGTAGCTTTTACTTAAAGGAGCGCGTTGGCTAGAAACAGTTGTTTTGTTTGGTGGAAACCATGTATGTCCAACACGTTAAGTAAGGCCACCTACCACACGAGCTGAATTCAGGTCAAAAAGACCATTTTTCCTCCAGACGCTTTGGCACCTTCAACCCCCCAGCAGGGTAGAGCCATTGTCTTTGAACGTGGACAATGGGCTGTCTGGAGGTGTGGAAAGGAAAGGTACTATGTTTACCCAGGGTAACTGGACTAAGCTCAAGAACTTGTTTACAGCCAGGCCCTGCTCATAGAACATTTCATGGTAGGGGTTCAATGCCTTGTCCAAGGGCACTTCAGCGGTGGTAATTTTAACGTGCCGGTCCAGGGATATGAACTAGCGACCTTCCAATATCAAGACCGCTCCGCAAACCGTTCGGCCACCGCTGCCGCTGTGGGGGGAGGAAGGGTGGTACACGTACATTATAACGTGTACATTATAACCGAAAAACGAATAGGCAGAGATGGTATAAGTACGCCTAAATTCATATTTAGAAAATGTTTCAGAAACGTCATGGAATGGGAACCTTCTGAGAGCTTCACGGGCAAAAGATAATCAACTTACAAATCGTCCTTTGGCACTGTTTGACTTTGTCCAGTTCAATTTGGTGAGGTACATATTTATTTAGGTGGATTAGTAATTATGGTTAGGGTTTTTCCAACTCAGTATAGGTCTAATCTGAGGATTTTTTCTGGCATTTGGTTTAGCTCAGTCTGTTCCCTTTTTTTAAATAGTGAAAATAGCCGATCTCCAAGTGATGCGTTCAGAGTTCGGAGATCTGCTATTTTCACTACTTTTGTGTGACACATTAAGTATGGCATTGATAAACACACACACACACACACACACACACACACACACACACACACACACACACACACACACACACACACACACACACACACACACACACACACAGTACACGTTGTAGAAGATGTTTAAAATATCTCAATGTGGGAAATGCACCAATAAAGTTATACTTTTCCTCACTGCTGCTAAGTGGACTCCCTTCTGTGCAGGAGTGTAATATGGTGCAGCAAGCAGACACACTACTACTACTGCCCACCCGTCCACATGCCAAATTAACCCCCTCCCCCGCTGAGCTCCACCAGCACTAACAGTCGGGCTACATTAGCCGAACGCCTCCTGGCAGAAATCCTGGCAGAGCAATTGTTTAGTTTGTCGGTTCAGTTTCCCTCCCTGGTGGATAAGTCCATGTTTTTTTTTTATCCATGCTAGCTCCGCCATGAAGCAAATTATCCCAATCCTACCACTGTGTTTCTGCTACTTCTACCACATGCAGCAAAAATAACCCAATAACCCATTACTGCTGCTACTGGAGCAAAATAACCCAATCCTATCGGCATCAACATGCAGTGTAGCTCCATACTTCGACTTTGTTGCGCGGCGGCGGTACCGCACACCCAAAAAATGCCGCTCTACAAGCTCACAGCGTGTCACCTGCGACGCATTGTGTGCGCACTTTGCATGCCTGCGTCACACACTCGATTAAGAAAGATTTAATGCCGATCCGAGAGGGGAATTGTTTTAACATACAGTTCAGGATGGAGAGGACACTTTTCTCCGACGGTCAAAAAGGCAGGGGCTAAGCCCCCTTTCATAAGGACAAGATGAGCAACAGCACAAGCTGATGATTTCAGCAGGACAGGAGGAGTAGGACTAGGAGAGCAGGTACCGGAATGCTTTTTTTCCCTCCTTTTTGGGGGAAAGGGGGGTGACCCGCCCTGCCCGTTGCACGAGAATTGCGCTGAAAATCTTGATCCGTCCGGGACAACCTGCGGGCAACGGGCCGGCCCGCAGGTCACGACTTACTGATGATTTATTGACTTATGTTGAAAAGCCAAGTCAGATCCGGAATCTCCAGCCTGGGAAATTAGTAAATCCACAAACTGTTTGTGTGATATGGCGGAATTTGGGCATCGTTGTTTTTTACTGTATACATCTCACAGAGGGTCAAATTAATTAAGATATTTGTTGGGCTTTTCTGCCTTTATTGATAGGTCACAATGCATATAGAGACAGGAAAACGGAGAGAGACTGGGAATTGCACGCAGCAAAGGTCGTCGGGATCGGGACTCGAACCTGCGACACCCTGTCAGGCATACGCCGATATTATGTGAGATGCGCCTGGACCGCTATAGGCCAGCAGGCACCGGCCTCCAGCTTTTGACAAGCTGCTTTTATAGCTGTCTGATTAGTTCTAATGTGGGTCAGTGTGGAGGACTTTGTCACTGCTTCTAATGATCTGCAGAAGAAGAGGCTCTCATCCAATCAGCTGAGGACCGGAGGAAGAGCATGGTCTGGGTGAAGTCTATTCTGATTGGTTGGTTCTAGACATGACTAATAGGTAAATTAGGTAATATACTGTATTACCGTTTTTGGTGCTATACGTTGAGGAGGCTGTCTTCTGAAGGATGTTTTGACACAACCAAGCAAAAAAAAATAACTAAACCAAATTGAATGAATGAAATTCTGCCTACTCAGTATGTCCTCTGTATCTGTATCAGCACGTCACATATTATCTGCTCCTAGGAGCTGTCACCAGCATGTTTAAAACATGCTTATCCATGTGAGAACATGCACGTCGGTCACAAATACCGGGTTGGGGAGGTGTTTTCTGATAAGTCTTAACGGTGACATTGTGTCCCTCACTCCCTGTAACACAATCTAACAGTGGTTTGTTCAGACGGAGGCTTGGGTTAAAAGCTCAGAGCTGTCTGTCTCACATGTCAACATGTGAACAATCTGTATGCGAAGGGTACGTAGCATTCCCCACACAGGGCTGCGGTGTGAAGCTGTGCTGCTAGGTAGGTAGATTGATGGATAGACAAGCTATTGATCCCGCCAGGGAAATGTAATGGCTGTTAATGCAGTCTTCCAGAACAACAACAAAAAAGTGCAGATGTGAATTCAGGATGGTTTACCATGCAGGCTAATGTTTGGCAAAAAGTAGACCGAAAAATCTTGTCCAAGTACAGGGACAACTCTATATAATGTAATACCAGTAAGCCGCCCTGAGGGCGAGAAGCGTGCACACATCTGCCTGGGTGACGACAGACTGCTGGCCGAGCACTGGCGCTTTGGCATGGGGGGGTCAGATCAACATAATTATGGAATTCAGTACTGGCCATATATGGAGCGTGTCTTGAGTGTGCAAGGTTTGATGAGGTCAGATCATATGGAATGTCAGAACAGGAAGGACAGGAGGGGAAGGATCAACATATGGAAGGTCCGAACAGGCCAGCTCCATATATGGAGATCTAAGGGTTTCAGGTCAGATGTAGAGTTGCTGGCCGGCTCCATAGATCTAGGTGATGATCCAGTCTTCTCCATGTATGGTTATCCAGGGTTAGATGAGGTCAGTGTCGTGATCTTCATACGGAGATGGCCATATATGGTGGTGTGATGTGTCACGAGGCGTGATGTCATCATTTCACGAGGCGTGACCCTGTATGGAGGCGTGATGTAACGAGGTGTGGCCATATATGGAGGCGTGATGTAACGAGGCGTGGCCATATATGGAGGTGTGATGTAACGAGGCGTGGCCATATATGGAGGTGTGATGTAACGAGGCGTGGCCATATATGGAGGTGTGATGTAACGAGGCGTGACCATATGGAGGCGTGATGTCACGAGGCGTGGCCATATGGAGGCGTGACTAACTGACGGGAGATGCAGGTTTTCATAGTAAATGCGACCCACAGTCGCTATAATATGATATAGGCCTAATGGCCTAATATACAATACAATACAATACCATACAATTAACTTTATTTGTATAGCACTTTTCAAAAGCAAGTTTACAAAGTAAACTTATTTCACCAGGAAGAGCACTTTGCCCTGCCTGCAGCCTCATGGCATGAACTGTCGCTGTAGCAGAGGTTTGAGAACACAAAGAAAGCCACATCACTCAAGCGGAGGAACAGCTGCACAATGTGTGATTGAATCAATGCAGTCATGACAGCTGAAGTTGATTCCCTGGACCACGTTTTGACAAGTCAAAGACACTGTCAGCACAAGACTTTATCAACTGTTTCTTTTCAACAATTTCCACGCAGGCTATGTATTATTATCACATGGAAAATCAATCAAATAGCAAAAATAGCAGATCTACAAACTCACAATGTGTCAAGTCATGATGCGTTGTGATTTTGTAGATCTGCTATTTCAGCTACTGTCGCGCGACCCTGTTGTACAACAAAGACGGGCATTCATCTTTAAAATAAAATCACACTTGTGTGATGTGAGGGGCGCCCACTGTGGCTGCCATATGACGTCAATGCTTATAGCAAACATTAAAAGTCCATATACTTGGCTGCCACATGACGTCATTTATATAAATGTGCCACGTCTCTGTACGTCTGTAATCCACGTAACTCGAGAACCATTCTCCCCACCGACTTCAAATTTGACACACACATACCACACCGCCACAGGGAGTGCAGTGGGAGTGCCCGGTATCGAGTCCGTGGACCCACGGTTGTCCAGAACCAGCACAAAGGCCTCTGCCCAGGCTCCGGACAGGGTCCAAATCCAGATCACCCCTATAGATCTCCATAGATGGAGCTGGCCTGTTCAGACATCACAATGATGTTCTGACCAGTTCTGCCATTCTATATGTTGATCTGACCTCATCAAACCCTGTACACTCACACACGATCCATATATGGCCAGTACAGAATTCATTCCAGATGGAGCTGGCCTGTTCTGACATCACAATGAGGTGCGACCTCGCCCTTTATTAGCCAATTCACCGCCCAACGGGCACTGATCTATAGTTTCTGAAAGCCAGACGTTGGAGGAGGCTATATAGCGTCCCTTGAAAATGAAAAACATAAAATGAATACAAATGGAAATAAAAAGGTTTCTCCCCGACAGCAAATGATATTCACCATGGAGAATGTAAAACGTACGGAAGTCGCCGGCATCATCATTTTGTTTTTATATTCCGACGGTTTTACGCTGCCTCACATGGAATAACAAAACGTCCTGCCAGACAAATGCCATCTGTTAAGAGTCTGAATGTAATCTCTGCACGGTCGCCGGTGCCCGCCTCCAAGAGAAAGAAATGTCCCGTTGTCATGCAAGTGACAAGGTTCTGTCACACTGAAGAAATGAATGAATAATTCTCACTCTGCCCCAAAAAACACGTACCGATATTCTTTCTCCTGCCTAAAACCAAACCCGTCTCACAGAGAGACACTTCTCTCCTCCCTACAACCAAACATGTCTCACAGAGAGATAATTCTCTCCTCCTCCCTAAAAACAAATGGATACTGTATTTGTGAGGGTGGTTTACTCATTCAACGCCAATCACATGTTCTGGCGTGTGTTTTTTCCAAAGCCCACACCGCTAAACACACTCTAGTCTTGTGTGTGTGGTGTGTGTGTGTGTGTCTGTGTGTGTGTGGCTGCACGCTTATTATGAACTGTGTGCTACGTGTGGACTTCACTGAACAATACATCAGGTGCTAATTTGCACTAATGCACTCGTATAGGGACAGAGCACATGCACACACACCCAAACATGCACACGCACGCACACACACCGCCGCCCAGCAGAACCAGATCAATTCTCATCTGAGGACTAATTCTCTGCTCCAAACCTCAATCAGTCTCTGAAGCACAACAAGCTCACAACACGTCCCTACTCTGGCCATGATGTCATCAGTGCATGGCGTAAAGTACGTAACTAAGTGAATTTACTCAAGACAAATACTGTAATTGTAAACATCCTGGACAACGCTCCACACATCCTAGACGCTTCTCCCTTCCCTAAAACACCCTGGACAACGCTCCACACATCCTAGACGCTTCTCCCTTCCCTAAAACACCCTGGACAACGCTCCACACGTCCTAGACTCTTCTCCCTTCCCTAAAACACCCTGGGCAACACTTCACACATCCTATAGTAGACTCTTCTCCCTTCCCTAAAACACCCTGGACACTACTCCACACGTCCTAGACTCTTCTCCCTTCCCTAAAACACCCTGGACAGCGCTCCACACGACCCAGACTCTTCTCCTTTCTGGCTCCCAAACCGTGCACTGCAATCAGAACTGCAGACTCACTCCCACTCACTCACATTAGCGGCAGTCTGAAGACTAGAATAGAACTTGCCCTATATCCTCCACAACCTTCCAGGCATATGCAAAGGTTACATTTTTAATTTAGATGGCATGCTATTTAGACAGATGCCAGGTTATTATTGATTGATTTATAGATTCAATGCCCATATTACAATTTCTATGCATTTGATGTATTATCTTGTGTTGCTCTTACTTACTGTAAATCGCTCTGGATTAAGAGTGTCTGATAAATGCCTAACTTATACTCCACCATATCACAGACAAATGCTGTACTTGCATCAGACTGTACAGACTGCTAGCGTCTGTATCACTCCGGTTCCGGTGTGATGAATTAAACAGGAAAAAAACCGAAGTGAAAAGTCTGCTTGTTTATAATGTCTATATGCATTTTTAATCAAAACAAGATTGATTTGCGGCTCATTTCTATAAACGATGATCGTCGGTTACAAAATGTATGTTTTGGGTGAATTAAATTACATTCGGGGGACACGTTACATAGCGAATACTCACTTCCTGTTTCTCCATTTCCAAGTGAAATGGCTTTCAAAATAAGACGGTTCCCCATTGAAATGTATGGTGGCAGTCTACAAGTATATATTCAGCCTAGGGTGGCCAGACGTCCGGTTTCACGCCGGACAGTCCGGTTTTAGACCCACCTGTCCTCCTCCCACCTCAACCTCTGGCCGGACACATAATTGTCCGGTTTTGTGTGATATACAGACAATACAGTGCTTGTGTCATAACTGTCATTTACGTCGTCTCTGTATTAAAATCTCCGCAGTGCTGCTCAGCTCCGCAGCGAGCCAGCCACACTCCCAATACAATGTCTTAAAAAGAGAGAGGAGATGTTCGGAGTGTTGCCATGTCCGCTTAATTATAAGCGACTTTGGCCTTGTTTTATAAAATAGCCTACTAAGCCTAGTCAGGCTTCTTTTGGGCTTGTTTTCATAGACATGGTTGCTTGTTTCTCTTCCAAAACCTGTCAACACTGCCAGTGGGATGGTCTGTTTGTTTTTTGTAGAATGTGTGTTCTCACAATCACTTTAGTATAGTTAATGCAGGGATAAATAAACCAAATATGCCGAAATGAAAAACTACATTTAATGAGCAATATGGCTCGACATCATAAAGAAAGGGAGGCTAAAGCACTGTGAACATATAGGCTACTGGCTTCATTGCGAACGCAGTGAGCCACTTACTATGAGACCCTGCTGCTCATGTCTGTGTGTGTGTCTGTCCCGCTGTGACACCACCCGCCCGCCACCAGAGGGCGCAGCTGTAGCCCACACACACACACACACACACACAGGGCGCAGCTGTAGCACACACACACACACACACACACACACACACACACACCCACACACACACGAGCTGCGTTCGCTTCCCGCGTTTGCGCGTCTTACTTGTTCTATGTCCCACACCGATGACCATAAGACTGTATAAAAAACCCCACAAGAAAGAGATTCAACATAAAACATATCTAAACATGAAATAAAATAAATTGATTATAAAAGGAATGACCTTTGTGGTACCCCATAATTTAAAAAGGTTAATTGAATTAGCAAATATATGTTCTCTGTGGACATACTGCTGGAGATGATGGTGGTGAAAATCAGGTGCGTGCAATAGTATAGTAATAATAATAATATCTGGAATTTTTATAGCGCTTTTCTAAACACTGTGTGTGTCTGTTTGGGGGGGGGGGGGGGGGGGGGGGGGGGCTGGGGAGCGAGCCCCGCAAAAGTGTCCTCCTTTCTGAGGTCTTGCAGGTGGCCACCCTAATTCAGCCACAAGATGGCGGTGATGCCACCAAATTAGTTGTTTAATTACTTTGTAGATTTTCAGACATTTAACAACTTCAGCCCTTGAAAAATGCCGATCTACAACATTTGTAAAACTTGTAAACTTGAAATGGAACAAATTTGCACAATTTCTATTTTTGGTACTTTAAAGGGGAATACCACTCATTCTCAACATTTTACTATGTCTGAAAAAACATTAACCTGGTGAATCACATCAAGATGTGATTCACCACCATGCTAATGATTTCTAGGAAACAGAATGGGTGGACTTTTTATTATTTACTCACAACAGCTTTAAGTTATATTAATTACATAGTACAATGTTGAAAATGAGTGGAATGCCCCTTTCCACTCATACATTTACATTTTACATTTTGACACTTCTGTGCTGTTCGCTATGGTAGCCTGACTCTTTAGCCCAGTGGTTGCCAAACAATGGGTTCGGAACCCATCTTTTGGGTCATAAACCCATTTTTATGGGTCACGAGTAGATGAGATGTCTACTGTCTACACTTTCTGCTGTGTTTTAATATGACTGTCTCTGATCTAGAGAAAAACATCACTGAATATACCATAAAAAAGCGTTTTTTTAGCTCTTCTGCTGCCAACGAGTTCTCTCGTCACCTGGGTCCCCCATTGCCCGATACCCCCCCAGTGAATGATATGGTTCAAATTTTTAATCTTAAACTAGAGTCAGCTCTTGATATAGTGGCTCCCTTGAAAACAAAAAAGAAACATAATACCAGAGTAACACCCTGGATAAATGAGCTTTCACGCTCACTGAAGCAAGAATGTCGAAGAGCTGAGCGAGCTTGGAGAAAAAACAAACTCACCATCCACCTAGAGATTCTTAAAAAGTCAACAGTCGCCTATAACAAAGCCTTGCGTTTAGCAAGGCAGGCATATTTCTCTGGCATTATTAACGAGAACAAGAAAAATGCTAGAGTCCTATTCTCTACCGTTGATCGACTTTTAAACCCCCCCCCCAGTCCTACAAGCAGTCATTCCCGGCCTCTAAAGCTAAGTGTAATGAGTTTGCATGCTTTTTTGACAACAAAATTTCAAACATTAGAGCCGATATTATGAATGGTGCTGCTGCTAGCGCAAACCGTCAAACAGCAGCAAATGGTCCCAGGGTAGATCTCTCCAGGGGGAGCCTATCATCGTTCTGCGAAATTGAGGAAGACGAACTCCGCAAAACTATATCACAGATGACATCATCCTCCTGTTCATTAGATACAATTCCCACCAACTTTCTCAAAGAAGTCTTAGACAGTGTGATTGGAGATATCCTAAAAATTGTAAACAGCTCTCTACAATCAGGCGTCTTCCCAGACTCACTGAAGACTGCTGTAGTTAAGCCCCTTCTCAAGAAACACAATCTTGATCCCTCTGTTTTGGGTAACTATCGACCCATTTCAAATCTACCCTTTCTGGGCAAGGTTTTAGAAAAATGTATCTTTCATCAATTGGATGTGTTTCTACAGAACAATAATGTACACAACAAATTCCAATCTGGCTTTAGGAAAGGCACAGAAACAGCACTTGTAAAAGTAATGAATGATCTGAGGGTGTCTGCTGACAAGAAACATGTATCCGTTCTCTTACTTCTAGATTTAACGGCTGCATTTGACACGATTGATCACTCAATTTTAATACAGCGTCTGGAGCACTGGATAGGCCTGTCTGGTACGGCCCTGTCCTGGTTTTCCTCCTACCTATCAAACAGAAGTTACTTTGTCAATCTAGCCGAGTTTGACTCAGACAAACACGACATCAGTTCTGGTATTCCACAGGGCTCGATTCTTGGCCCTCTGCTTTTCTCCTTGTACATACTGCCACTGGGCGAACTCATTGCCAATCACGGAGTCAATTTTCATTTCTATGCTGATGATACCCAATTATATCTATCTGTGGCTCCAGATGATCCCTGTGCTTTAGACCCGCTGCTTACCTGTCTGTCTAGCATCAAATGTTGGATGAGTGAGAACTTTCTCAGCTAAATGAGGACAAGACAGAATTCTCATAATCGGCTCTAGTGAGCAGAAAGAATCAATATTAAGCAGACTTGGCAACCTGACTGTAGGACAGTACAGTACAGTAAAGAACCTGGGGTTATTCATTGATCCGAATTGAATTTTAATTCACCTTAGAAATATTGCACGAATCAGAGCTATGTGTCCCTTGGACGATGCAAAAACGCTAATCCACGCCTTTGTTTTCTCTCGGCTTGATTACTGCAATGCACTTTTTCAGGACTGCCTAAGAAAACAACTGACAGATTACAACTTGTCCAAAATGCAGCAGCCAGAGTTTTAACTAGAACTAAGATGAGAGAACATATTACTCCAGTTTTGCATCACTGCACTGGCTTCCGGTTGTTTTTAGATTGATTTTAAAATCTTTTACTTGTCTATAAAGCCCTCAATGGTCTCGCACCTTCCTACCTACATGACTGCTTGCTAAATATGTCCCAAACCGCTCGCTAAGGTCTTCCACTGCTGGCCTGCTCGCTTTGCCTAAAAAATGGGCAACTAAAAAATACGGGGAAGCAGCTTTTGCTTCTACCGTCCATCGGCATGAACAAGCTCCCTCTGTACCTTCGTCAGGCAGCCTCTGTAGACATTTTAAAGCTCAGCTCATGACCCACTTCTACAACATTGCCTTTAAGTGATCTTATATTTTGTGTTATTCATGTCCTCACTGTATTGCATTACTGCTTGTTTTTTAATGTCGTTGCCTTGCTTTTCTTTTATGCTTTGCTTTTATTTTATTCTCCATTGTTCTGTAAAGCACTTGAGCTGCATTTGATGTCATGAAAGGTGCTATACAAATAAAGTTTTATTATTATTATTATTATTATTATTACTGTACGTCAGACCTTACTAACAGTCTGGCAACATGCAACAGTGCGACAACATGCATGGCCGGTTAAGAATCACCCATGGAGGACTAATGCGTGTCGGACTGTTGGTACGTTGGACCAAACACATGCACCCTTAGTTTATATCTGTGTGTGAGCGAGCGACGCCACGGCCCTATATAGCTGACTGGATAATGTATACATTGGTATTGATTTCTCACCGGCATATTGACGTTAACTTTGAGATGAATATAGACCAAGTGATGACTCATTTAAACTTTTAGATGAATATAGACCAAGTGATGACTCCCATTTGAAGTTTGAGATGAATATAGACCAAGTGATGACTCATTTAAACTTTTAGATGAATATAGACCAAGTGATGACTCCATTTAAAGTTTGAGATGAATATAGACCAAGTGATGACTCCATTTAAACTTGTAGATGAATATAGACCAAGTGATGACTCCATTTATACTTCAAGATGAATATAGGCCAACTGATGACTCCAATTTTCAAACCAATAAGGTTTCAATTCACACGCCTTGCAGCGTCAGCCAAAAACAATGTGCTTTGCAGCAGTGGTGCACCTTCTTGTCCTGTCTAATTGTTATATTGTGTTATAATACAATTATATTATAAAACAATGTTATTATAAAGGCCTGAATGAGTTTTCTCAGACAGGTGGCTGCAGCTCCCTCAGAGTAGAGCCGCTGCTTCTTCGCCTCAGAAAGGATCCAGCATAGGTGGTTCGGCATCTAGTAAGGATAAGGATACATGTCTACTGGAACTAGTTTGCCCCTTGAAGATGGATGGATGGATTATAAAACATTGTGCTTTGGTAGCAGTTTACTGTGACACACTGAAGACAATTTATACTGTGGTAGGAAATCGTACTCGCATTTATTTTACTATACGCATACCCTGCGGATCACGACATTCTCAACTTGGAATATAGATTGGAATATATTCAGGCCGATTTTCGGTGGAACGAAAACCTGTCATGACGACTGATTTTGACAGCAGATTTTGACGTAATTTTTGTCTTTTGAATTACATTTAATTTAGTATTAGTCATATTTTAGTCACCTGAAATGTTTTAGTCGACTAAATCTGACAGTCGATTTAGTCGGAACTACAAGCTTGTAGATATGCAATTCTCAGAGTGCAACACCCCAGCACAACCAAACATAAAATGACTTGTCTTTTTTTAGTTCTACTGGATCTCTTCTCCACTTAACTAGTCCCTCCCTAACATTTTAGTTTAGGATTAATTTGTGACAAAATTGTCAATATAATATTTAGTCTTTGTTTTCGTCTTCATTAGTTTTGTATTATCCTTACTGTACCACATGCTGTTTACATTTCTGTCTAGCATATTCAATCAGTCAATGGACCTCTGAGAGTGTAAAATGGGACCAAATCACGGGGTCCATTTGGTTGGAATCAAAGGACAATGTGCTCTGACAGGCACAGCTATATCGGCTATTGGAACGATGCATCATTGACTCCCTGCCTGCCTTCCTCCTCCATGCCTGGCAGGGAGAGTAGCTTCAAATGAGCCGATAATGAGGAAGGTTTGCCTCCAATCCTCCCCTTTAAGACGTCTGCGTCTATTATCCTCCATTTAAAAGGTCCGCTTCTATTACAGATTGAGTCGTTGAAACCTTGATATGACCATCCATCCCATCCATTTTAGTTTTTTTTACAGATGAGATTATAATATGGCCTCTATTCCTTCTGCAAATTCTACCGACTCAAAGTGTGTTTGACCAGTCCTCAAAGCATTCTCAATCTTTCAGGAAAGACAGACACACACACACACACACACACGGACACGGACACGGACGGACGGACTGAGTGCAAAACATATTCTCTCCCATGCCTTCGCCTGGTGGAGACAAAAAACAAAAAAGTACAAAATTAACCTGCAACTACCATATGTACAAGCAACATGCAGAAAAGCAAACCCAAAGCACTTATTATAAGCAGACATGGCAATGCCAGCTCTGCAGGGAGGAGAGGAGAGGCTGATCCAGCTTGTGACTAATAGCTTTTAGTCAGATCCATACGACTGGCTGTTGTGTTAATTAAAAACACCTCAGTTTGTCTCTGTTAAACGTAGTTCAATGAGAGGATCAATTTGAGCCCTGATGCGTTCACTGAGGTTAGAGAGCACATTGTTCTGTCCCGCTTCCCTCCTCATGTTATTTCATAATCAACATATTGAAGTGTGACGGCACTGTTGATTTTTACAGCAAATGTTCGGTTAGTTTTAGTCATAGTCTTTTGAATAACATTTGATTTAGTTTCAGTCATATTTTTGTCTTCTGAAATGGTGTAGTTTTAAAGTCTAGTTTCAGTCAACTAAACATAAATTTTGTTGATTGGTCGTCTGAAATGTATTTTGGCTGTGCTTTGGTGAAGTGCGGAAAAACGGTGGCAATTGTGTCTCAACTGTTTTTGCACGGTATGCAGGTGCATATCTTTGGTCCGACGTCCTAACAGTCCGACACGCAATAGTCAGTCCGGCCACGTATGTCGGAGTCAAGGGTGAGTCTTAACCGGCCACATATGTTGGACTATATGTATACGACGTCAGACTAACTTGTGCCCCTCCCAGCGAAGCAGGTAAGCAGATATTATCATAGTAGCTTCTCAAGCATTAGCTGACTATTGGGTTGAGAGCCACAGGTCTCAGGAGGAAGAAAAATATAGCGTTTTGGAAGTGAGTCAATCACCGGCGTCTGAAAGTTTGGTTTTGTGAAGAAATGTGGTGTTTCTCAGTCCGTTGAAAAGCAGACAGGTGGCATATTACCACATATGCAGAGTCTATCAGTGTGGAACTCACCTCTTAACTCTCACCCTATCCGTCCGTCCATCCTTAATCAGAGGAATTTTGCTCTTTTAATTATACTACAATTACTTGAAAACCTTGAAACCTACCACTTCATAGACTTAGTAGATTATTGCTACAGAATGCATATTGTCCTTCCGGGTTAAACAAGAAGGTGGGGGCCTCCGGAAGTGGAACCGAAACCACACAACACAGCCCCCAGCCTTTAGCTAACAGAACAACCAGCTACATTTTCGATGCGATACAAATCACAAATATTTTGCGATCGTCGGGTGCGTGCCGGATCACCAGGGATACGGCGCTTTGAAAATCGGGTTATAATGGAGGCTCAACGGAGCTGGATTTAAAAAAACATTGCTGTTGGTGAAGGAGGAGGGCTATATCGTTTATAAACGTAGATGGCAATAAAATAATGAAACAATTAAGCTCATCTTTTGTGTGTTTGGCTACGGTATTCAAAAATAGCCGATGTACAAGATCCCAAGCTTGTAACTATTATATCCGTACATTTACTTTGGCACTGCAAGTATATTTTTGACGTCAATAGGCCTACTTGTGTACTACAATGATGAATACAGTTTTTTTTTTTTACATGCAATGAGTATTTTTTTATATTGTGGTATTGCTACTTCTCTTTAATTGAAAAAAGTGCACTTCCACTGTTAAAATCTGTCAGACTCCAGCTCAACCCCTAGCCTACAGTCCTCATTAGCGCGTTACATGGCTAGCAGGCATGTTCATGTTCTGTTTCTCTCTTTATAAAAAGTTTTGGACTACTAACTCCTTCACACTTTTTCCACCTAGAAACTAAAACCATGTTCCGGCTCCTTTATGGAATCGTGGACGTGAACTATTCACCTTTTTAAGACATGTCTTACTGTTATATAGTTAAATGGCTGCGTGTTCAACTTTTTAGCACTTAACTTCACAGCCAAACTCCATGGAGTTCTATTTGTGACTGCACATATTCTCACACCACATGTCATGGTAATGTCAATATTGACATCTATTTGTCACTTTGTTTCAAGGACGTCATCTTCAAACGCAGTCCACTGATTGGTGCGGTACTTTATAATTAATAATAATGAATAACTAAATGTAGGGGACAAGACATAAACGGGTACCCATACACATTGTGATGTAAAGGTTTTGAATAAGACAAATATGCATAATTAATAAAGCTTACTCAGTCTTACTAATCAGTTTAGAACTAAACAAATGGACATCTTGTCTGCTGATTGATCACAAGCAATTAAACACCAACAACAACTGACTGCTGTCAATGGGTAGATCAATAATAATTCAGTCATTCATTCATCCTTTATTTGACAAGGACCAGTTAATTAATTGAGATTAAATCTAATTTCCAAGAGTGAGCTGGTACGAGATCAACTTTAACATTGACAACAATAAAACAATGCATATTATTATGCAACTCTCACACACCACTTCACACAGTGAACATAGTAATATCCAGTTAAACACTGAATGTAATAATATCAAGTTAAAACACATTTTATGTATGTAGTAATGCGCAGCAGACGAGCCAGCCAGTAAGCAGCCCAGTTTAAAACACTCTTTTTCCGACGGGGGCCGTGAAGGGCCCTTCACAATACAGCGTCTGCCTTTACCTCCCTATGAACTATATTTTACACTGGTTCCTATTGACAGGAAATGTAGTCTTAATCGCGGTAACTTGTCTTAACAGTGTGTTTTGTTGAGAGAGAGAGAGAGAGAGAGAGAGAGAGAGAGAGAGAGAGAGAGAGAGAGAGAGAAGAGAGAGAGAGAGAGAGAGAGAGAGAGAGAGAGAGAGAGAGAGAGAGAGAGAGAAGAGAGAGGAGAGAGAGAGAGAGAGAGAGGAGAGAAGAGAGAGAGAGAGGAGAGAGAGAGAGAGAGAGAGAGAGAGAGAGAGAGAGAGAGAGAGAGAGAGATTACAGTTTACTACGGTAGGAGCGGCCGCCGGGCCCCCTCCCCCCGTGGGCCACAAAGCGACTGCATCTGCTGCTTCTACTATATCTCCGCCAGTGCGTTCTCCCTGTGTCTCCTAGGGTAGGTCACATGTTCACACACGCGCCGATGACGCAGATGACACCGTCACTGTTAACACTTACTGCTTTCATTGGCATCCGTCAGTCTCGAGAGACTATGGAGTCGCGCTCTGGAAAGCACCAAATTAGCAGATCTACAAGCTCACAGGTCTGCCATTTCTGCATGCAACCCAGGATATACATCAGCCTTTTAGACTGACGTGCACCATGCAGGGCGGAGTCCTGTTCGCCTGTCCTTTCTGCAAGTTAAGCTAAAAATTACCCGGGAATTAAATATTTAATATCCAGCTATTAGGGAAGGAGAGGAAAGTGATTTTTTTTCTCACTCAGAGTGGGATTGTTTTTAGAGAGAGAGAGAAAGAGAGAGAGAGGCTGGCGTCAGGCAGTTTGGACTGTTCTCTTTCCTGTGTGTGTGTCTAGCCTTTGATCATAGATATGATATGCTCACGTGTATCGGATAGTCTTTGTCTCTTGTACTGGACAGCAGATTGTTATGTAATCATAATCTTTAATTTAGTTTTAGTACATTTTTAGTCATCTGAGATGTTTTAGTGTTAGTCTAGTTTTAAATCTACAGTTGATTTTGTCAACAAAAAATGTGATGACGTTGACATGCCTGATTTGCACTTAACTGCATGCCGGAAATAGCAGATCTACTCGTGCTCACAACGTGTTGCGCTGCAGCACGTTGTGCACTTGTAGATCTGCTATTTTGTGTATTTTTAACTAAAATCTTTGCTTCTTGGCTGGGGGGGGGCGGGGGGGTCCCTGAACAACATATTTTCAAATACAGATAATTCTGGGGATCCTTGACATGAAATAGTTTGAGAACCAAAATGACTGATGAAAAATTGTCATGGTTAGAAGACAATAGAATCTGGTCTCAGGTCTCAATGGGTTCATAATATGATAATATGATATCATATCGGAGAGGACATGGAGCCATGAAGACAAAATGCTTGAAGTGCACGCACGCACGCACGCAGACACACACGCACACTGTTTATCCCTCAGGCCATCTCTGGACAAGACATGTGTTTTATGACCAGACATTGTGCATCCATGAGCAGTGCTGTAAAGTAACGCAAGTACGTTTACTCTCAAGTACTGTACCTAGGCTACTTAAGTACACATTTGAGGATGTTTTACTTTATTTATTTATTATTTACACATTAAATACTGATTGATTTTTGGAACTACACATTCAAAATCTCTTCCAAATCTGTCAACAAGGCCTGCCATAAGCACTGCAAAAATATGTGTGACATGATAAAACAATGTTTTATCATAATAGGAAAACTATTGGTGGAGAGGTTTGTCTAACACATGTTTTGCTTAGCTGTGATTGGACCATAGTAGTTTGGGGAGGGACTTAGCTATAGTCAATTGCCTATAAACGTACTTGCACATTAACGCGTAAGGCTACAAAAACATGTTTTGATGAAAGAAAAAAGAAAACAATCATTGTTGTTGTATGGTTGCTCCACCTTTCCAAATCAAATGGTAAATGTGTATAAACACCTTGCACCTGTTTTTAATTTAGCCAGTTCTGCTTCCTTCCAGCTATCAAAGTGTAAAAGTATTTTAAGAAGCTGAATAAAGCCGACACGGTTCCATTTGTAGACCCTCAGCCTCGTCTAATGAACACCAGGAACTCCTCAAGGTGACCGAAGACACAGAAACCAAACTCCTCAAAGTCACTTTTCAGACGCTATTATGATGTTTATGTTCTTGTAGCTGTTTTTATATTCTAGTCCAGGTTGTAATTATCCTTGTAGGAGAGACACGGATGCATGCACACACGCACGCACGCACACAGACTGCAGGAGATCAGCCGAGGAGATGAGTTTCTCATCCCTCACACGCCTAATAGAATGTGAATGAACACAGAAGTCTGTTACGTCCTTGAAAAAAAACCTTTGCTCATTTTATCATCTACTCAGGCTTATGTGAACACCCCAGACGGTTTTAAGGTACTTGATTCAGTAATTAGATATTTGATATTCATTTCAGCTGCCCCGCTCCCTTCCTATACAAACCCATTATAACTTAAACCACTATAGATTAATCGAAAACACCCATCCTTTTTTCTTTTGACTGATAGTGTCCTTCCAACATGTGAGGGGGCTTTTGGAAAATAACCTCCTCCAGGAGGAGGCCGGAAGAGACTAAAGGGCCTTGCAAACGGGGGAGCGATAAAACGTGCCTACAGTTCATTTTCAATGAGACCTGCATTTTTGCTCTGAGAAGTCGCGGTGTGACAACGCGTGCGTTCCTCGCTCCCCGTTTGCAAGGCCCTTAAAACATCAAAAAATATTATTACAAATAAATAAAAACAGTAAATGAAAAACCACGGCCCCCTCACGTATTGGAAGGACACTATCAGTCACAAGAAAAAAGGTCTTAAAATTGAGTTTCAAGTTACAATGGGTTAGTAGTATACTGTAAGAAGGGAGCGAGGCAGCTAAAATGAATATAAAATATCTAAATACTGAATCAAGCAACTTCAAAACTGTCTGTGGCGTTCACATAAGCCTGAGACGATCAATTTCACTTTAAAAAAAATGTGAAATATCCCTTTAATTCATAATGTATATATATTACATAATATTTGTACAGTACGTTTCTGATTCCGGGGAGACACCTATACATTAACATCTCTTCACATTGTTACTTTATGGCAGCTTAAATCTATGTCGTATTACACTGCGTACATTATGTAAACCTTTCGGTAACCTTACTTCATTAAAACATAGTCTGCAGCTGCCCATGTCAGCCATTCTGGGCTTTTTCACTAAGCTCTGAAACATCATATTTTCTTCACAACAATCCAGCCGCAGATCGATTTGAAAGACACAGTGGAGTCTGTAGAGTCAGGGGGGCCGTCACGATAATCCATTCCATAGTTATGGGCAGTTGAATGTGTCTCATTTTCGCCCCAAAACCACCAGAAAGCACCTTAACATTATCCTAAACCAGCTCAAATCATGAACGCAGGGTGCAATTTACATTAAATCTTTCACGCACTTTCCTACTAGGCAGAGGAATATATCCCACCCTTTTCACATTGGCCTGTTATAGCGCCACCAACAGGTGGATTCTTGCAAAACACATTTTTGGAACAAAATGCCTCAAATCATCCAATTGCCAAAGGCGTAAGAAGAAATGTCACCCTTTTCACATTGGCCTATTATAGTGCCACCAGGAGGCCACAATAACCTGACCTGGCCTGGTGTGCCCCTTAAGGGTCACTTTTTCTAGTTCCATAATGTGAGCCTTGGAATCTCACGGTGTATATATAATAGCATATATAATGCATTATAATCACATTTATAATGCATTTTAATTCCCGTATAATGCATTATAAACACAATAACATTTAAAAGCGTGTATTGAGCCATTATATGATGAACCAGAAATGCACGCACGCATGTATTGTTTGAACAATCACCTCTCTCTCTCTCTCTCTCTAAGGTCAGCTATAAAACGTGTGTTACGTGGATTGCACAAAGGAAAGGAACATAGGTTTTTATGTCCTAAGAAATAGAAAATGATTGCATTTTTGCTTCCTATTCATGGTGAAAGTCTTGTCTTTGAAGGCGACTGGCTGCTTGGTCTGTCTGCACACGCCTCAAGTTCTACAAAGCAACCTTCCTTCAAAGTGCCTTTCAAAGGAAAGCAACTTACATTTCTTATGTCCTGAGAAATAGACAGAATATATAACACACACATTTATCTTTCTGCGTACAGCATGCATAGAATTATACTTTGAATGCTGCCACCCACCTGCCCACCACCGCCAATGGTGGAAAACAGTTCTCACAATATTCTTACTTAAGTAAAAGTATCAACATTGCACTGTAGAAATACTCTGTTACAAGTAAAAGTCTGTAATTCAAAATGTACTTGAGTAAAAGTAAAAATGTACTGAAATTACAAAGGTAAAATCACCCTATGCAGTATGTCCCATTTCACAAGTTTTCAAACGTATATAAAAATCCTTTGGAAATAGCCAATCTGCAACAATGCATCCCATGCGACACAATGTGGGCCTGTCAGCAGGGAGTGTTTTCCGGGAGGAGTAGGACGAAGGCTATACATACATCCTCCCGGGGGGGCTCCTCCTTGAGTCAGTATGACACAACAGCAGTGAAAACACACATAAATGTGGGTGGGTGAGGAATTCATATTCATGTTCCACTCCTTTGAACACTGTTTCAGAGGTATAGCAAATGTCATTCTTCTGAATCTATAATTCTTTACATGATATATAGTCTGACCTGACCTGGTCATACAAATAAATAAAAACTGTCCACGCACACAATCTGATCCTGCACCAGCTGTGGTCGATCCACTTATATTATTCTTATCGTAATCTTATCGGATGACCGTGCAGATGTTGTATGTTATATATATATAATATATATATATATATATATATATATATATATATATATATGTTGTAGCCTGTTTAGTCTTGTTGTTTAGAGACAAGAGCCTCTGGGCCTCGGTGTATAGCAGCAGATATGATACGATCTGTCTGGATCTTCATTCACAGAGAAGCTGCTCAACATCCTCCGCCTTCAGCAGGCGCTTTTTGAAAAGTAAACAAAAGCCGGGAGGAATTTCTTCCCCTCTGTTGGGTGGATGTTTGTTGAATTACAAAAAAAACAAAAAACTTTAGAAAGCAGAGAGTCTGTTTAGTTTAGCATTGATTTTATTTATCTTCCTTGGGAGGATTTAATTAATCTATTCATCAAGCAGTGCGTATGTCTCCCCTCCGGGAATCAACTTTAATCAACAGCGTTGGTTTGTTGATTTGTCTGTTTGTTGACTCAATTCTGTCGTTCCTATCCTGCCTTCACCTCTGCTTTCCGCTGGGGGAAAGAAAACGTACGTTTACTCAAGTATTGCAGCCTGCTTATTTTCTGTTGAGTCACTGTGCTGTTCATTTGTAGTCTATTTAAAATGTCGCTGTGCTGTATAGTTCACCTGTAGTTATAAAAAATCACACCCGTGTGAAGTGAGGGGCACCCTTAATATCATCAAACATCATAATACATCATCTCATTCTGGCCAATCACAATTTGCGTCCTCACTTTTGTTATAGGTGGTGGTAGCAAAAAAATGTTAAAGCTAGACATAGGAGGGGCTAGCACCGTTTTGGCCCGCCCTCAGCCCTGTCCTCTTCCTGTGGGGTTGCCTATTATGTTTTCATTCCACTAATCCCCAATGTGCACGTGTTCTGAATGCCCCTGCCGACAGATTCAGTCGCGCAGCTCGGAATCTGCCCTTCAGAGATCATCATGGATGTGACCGTCCTGGGACATATGGCTCTAGTTGAGGTTTGGTTCTCACATAATGGCGTGCTGGCAGGCAGTTGGCATGACCCACCATACACACACCAACGCAGCTGTCTTTCCTGAAGGACAGCGCTCGACATGGCGACTCGCTCCTTAGTCCTTAGTTGCAGTGGTACACTGCACTCTCTTACATTATGTAATAAGAGTATCAATACTGCAATGTAGATATACTCTGTTACAAGTAAAAATCCGGAAGTATTGGCATCAAAATGTTACTTAAGTACAGCACTTGAGTAAATGTACTTAGTTACTTTACACCACTGTAACTAGACATCTCTCTCTCTCTCTCTCTCTCTCTCTCTCTCTCTCTCTCGCCCCCAGGTTCCCTGAAGCACAAACAATTAAGAGCATACTCAATCACTATGGCGACTAATATCCCCCCCGCTCTCTAATTGGTCTGGACTTCACTGCCGACTTTAAATGACGACCGTCCCACTGTGGGTGGTCTATATGCCTTCACTGGGGTGAGACAGACTTTAAATGACGACCATCCCACTGTGGGGGTCTATATGCCTTCACTGGGGTGAGACAGACTTTAAATTACTACCGTCCCACTGTGGGGGTCTATATGCCTTCACTGGGGTGAGACAGACTTTAAATTACTACCGTCCCACTGTGGGTGGTCTATATGCCTTCACTGGGGTGAGACAGAGTTTAAATGACGACCATCCCACTGTGGGGGTCTATATGCCTTCACTGGGGTGAGACAGAGTTTAAATGACGACCATCCCACTGTGGGGGTCTATATGCCTTCACTGGGGTGAGACAGACTTTAAATTACTACCGTCCCACTGTGGGGGTCTATATGCCTTCACTGGGGTGAGACAGACTTTAAATTACTACCGTCCCACTGTGGGGGTCTATATGCCTTCACTGGGGTGAGACAGAGTTTAAATGACGACCATCCCACTGTGGGGGTCTATATGCCTTCACTGGGGTGAGACAGAGTTTAAATGACGACCATCCCACTGTGGGGGTCTATATGCCTTCACTGGGGTGAGACAGAGTTTAAATGACGACCATCCCACTGTGGGGGTCTATATGCCTTCACTGGGGTGAGACAGACTTTAAATGACGACCGTCCCACTGTGGGGGTCTATATGCCTTCACTGGGGTGAGACAGAGTTTAAATTACTACCGTCCCACTGTGGGGGTCTATATGCCTTCACTGGGGTGAGACAGAGTTTAAATGACGACCGTCCCACTGTGGGGGTCTATATGCCTTCACTGGGGTGAGACAGACTTTAAAGGTTTTATGACATTCATTTTCATTTATTTTTATTTTTTATTTTAGGTTTTATGACCTCAATTACACCCAAAAAACCTGAACTTTGAACATTCAGTGGATTTTCTGTGGTCTGAAGTTTTCTTTGGGGTTTGGAAGCCTTTTGAGCTACAATGAAAACAGGCAACACAGTGAAAACAGTGACATCTGCTGGCAAATCCCATTGACATATATGGGATTTGCAGGATCTTACATCACAAACAGCAGGAAAATCAGAGCACCTGTTTGAGCCAGATTACCCCAGATCACAGAAAATCTACTGAATGTTAAAAGTTCATGTTTTTTGGGTGCAATTGAGATTAGAAAACCTAAATAAAATAAGAACAATTCCAAAACCTTTTTTTTTATGTCACAATCCATTTAAATGACTACCGTCCCACTGTGGGTGGTCTATATGCCTTCACTGGGGTGAGACAGAGTTTAAATGACGACCGTCCCACTGTGAGGGGTCAATCTGTCTGCCCCTGAATTCACATTTATTATTATTAGTCTGGTAACAAGACTATAATTATTGTAGCTAATTGGCTGTTGTTGGTTACATAACCAATCTATGTTTTACAATGTCTATAAAGACATAAAAACAATTATAATAGAATATCGTGTTTTTCATGTTTGGCACATTGTGGTAAAGCTCTAAACACGAGGTATCTCGTGAATGGCACAGAATTTACCCTGTGGGATTAATAAAGGTCTACATTACGTAGTAAATGTGATCAGTTGAGTTGTTATTGGTGACTCCTGTAGGACTACACCATACAATGCAATCAGTGGCTTAGGATCAATAACCTTGTATGAAAAGGTATTAAATACACCTGTCATTTTAATGGCCCTTTTGTCCATAACAAAACGTGACATTGTAACTGGCTGACAATATTAGTGGGAGGGGCCTATGTAAGCAACTGCGGCAACCACACTTTGCAATTTTTCAAAATTGCGACTTTTCTATTCATTATTATATTATTATTTTTAGGGCTCACATATGTGTTTTCTATCCCCACAAATAACCAATTTTGAACAATCAGGCTTTCATATCATATCAGGTGCTTTAATAGAAATTGCTCTCAGGAACAGCTCAACTGATTTTGGTCTCATTGTGATGTCATCAATGTCACCCTACTTTGTATAATTCCTCCTTCTTCAGTCTTCAGTTCCAAATTTGCATTTCCACTTTGTTTACAGTGTCCACCATTGTTGATTTTCCAAGCTGGCATGGGATGGAAACAAGCCTGGTTTTATCTAGCATCAGTATTATAATGACTCGAATATTAAATAATCTGCATATCAGCACCCCCACCACCTCAGGACAATGTGGTATTGCAGCTAAAACTGCTTTCAAAGTCCAGAAATAAATGACAAGGCCTGATTATATCAGAGTGGTGATTGAGCCTCAAACCATTAGAAATAACTTTGATGGACATAGACAATATGATATTAAATATTAAAAGCAGTTTTAAAATGCATGTTATTTGCGCTTTAAGGCCTGTTTTTAAAGCTTGCAGATATGCTATCTTCGCTATTAAAAATATAATTGATATATTGTACCAGTGAAGCAGTGCCGTGGAGGGGAGAGAGAAACCGCAACTATGGCAGGATAATTAATTAGTTCAGACATTGTTTATAGCAGCTCTGACTGATTTTAATTTAGAGGGCGGATAAATATTAATTAAGCATAAAGGACTTTTAACACCGTGGGGGAGGAGTAGAAATTAACCAAATGAAACCTTTTCAATTCCAGCCAATCAGGAGACAGTATTTATGCATCGGCTCCAATAACAATAATGTCTGCTCGTCGTGTGCCCCTGCATGGCCGGAGGCCATTTAGAGATTATGTGTAGCGATGCACATCCAATAAATGTTTAGACACAATCTGGGAAGGAAAAAACCATTTACACGTAGAATATCCAAACGTTTATGTAGCCTACATGAGTTTTACAGTTCTTGAGTCTGAAGACGAGCCTCTAAACGTTGCAACACATTGTTTTGGTGCAATGATAAAAAAGCATCTGTCACATTTATGGAGCCCCAGTATGTGCAAGCGTTTTCTTGTTATTCTGTATACATGAGTTTCAGATAAGGTCCATGAGTATCTCTAGCAGCTGATACTGTTCATACTATAATATTTATGTACACAAGGATTGGTGCATGACTCAGGGGGTCATTGCCATGCCGGCTGTCAACATTAAATTTTTGCCACGGACATACAGAGCTAGCCCTGAATGACCATCACTGGTCAGTGACTCTGAGAGTGTTAGAGTTTTCCCAGAAAGCCAAATGATGTCATGGTGACGTTATGACGACGTCCTCTGGTGACATTTAGGACTAGGCCAGATCACAGCCCATAACAGGGGATGGGACGTCTTCATACAGTATACCTTATTCTGGGTGAGATCTGACTAGTTATGACATGACGTAAGTTGATCTGGCCTCGTTCAGACTCTCTGATTAAACCAGGGACGTCCGTCTTAGTGGGCAGAATTTATGTTGGTTGAAATCAGGTGATATTCTGGGCCAGATCAGACTAGTCTTGATTTGACTTGATCTGGCCCCAATCAAGACGTCACTGATTTGTCCAGGTCCTTGCCGTGCTTGCTGGGATGGGGGTCCTTTAAAATAGAACATTTGAGAACCACTAGTATTTGTTGTACTAATGTGCCATAGTGTCATTTGTCTTGTGACCACCGTGCTCTGCCTTATGGTGCGTTAGCCGTTCAAATCGACATTGGGTGATGTGTCGCACACACCAAGACACATTGATGACCTCTGACCCCTGTAGGACATATTGTTGACCTCTGACCCCTGTAGGACATATTGATGACCTCTGACCCCTGTAGGACATATTGATGACCTCGTTGACCCCTTACCCCTGTAGGACATATTGATGACCTCTGTGCATGAGCATAGCAACTGTTCCTAGACATTATCAGTGTAATGAGAGACACGAGGTACAAGATAATGGCAGAGATTTGTAATAAACAAGGTTTGTCTGCCTGTCATCCATCGGTGGTGAAGGTGAGACCTGAGGGGGGTGTTTAGAGAACATGAAGAGCCCTTTTAAAGCTCTGTTGTGTCATAATTATATGATGACCTCCACGGATAAACAAACACTCTCTCTCTCTCTCTCTCCCTCTCTCCCCCTCTCTCTCTCTCTCTCTCTCTCTCTCTCTCCCCCTCTCTCTCTCTCTCTCTCTCTCTCTCTCTCTCTCTCTCTCTCTCTCTCTCTCTCTCTCTCTCTCTCTCTCTCTCTCTCTCTCTCTCTCTCTCTCTCTCTCTCTTCCTCCCCCCCCCCCCCCCCCCAGACTATGGCAGTCTGAATGAGACAAACGCATATACAACCACAGCTAGCGCTGAGGTAGTGATGCATACACAATGCCTGGGGAACAACTATTGGAATGTTAACGAGCGCCGGTCATCATCCTGTCTATAAGGCTCTTTAGGGGCTAACATCCTGTGTATACGGCTCTATAGACTCTCGATATGCTCCTAACATCATAGACATAGATAGGTAGGCGCCTCCTTCGGCTCTGGGGCGTCTGCACCCGAGTGAGGGCAAATGTCCCTGATGCAAGCTTCCGCGTGCATCACAGAGAGGACGCTCACGTCTGACAAGTCCCAGAGAAGATGTGCTGTGATTGACCAGTAGTCACTTGAGTGGCAGCGTGGCTTCCACACTTCCACCCTCACGTCGATACAGGTCGCTCCAATGAACTGCAGCGGCCAATGAGGTCGCTCCAATCAACTGCAGCAGCCAATGAGGCATCAAGGTTTTTATATCTGTGCTCCTAACATCCTGTGAATAAGGCTGTTTATATGCACCTAACATCCTGTGACTCACATCCCCTGTGAATAAGGCTGTTTATATGCACCTAACATCCTGTGACTCACATCCAATCACAGTGACTGGAGGCGGGCCGGGGATTGGGGTCAACTGGTTTGGGAATTGCTTTACACACGCAGGCAGGCAGGCAGGCACGCGCACATGCGCGCACACGCACACACTAGAAACCAAGGAGGAGTATATGGCATATTTAAAGGAAAGCGAGATCACAGTAAACACCCTTTAAGCCTTCCTCCTCCTCATCCACACCGGGAGGAATTAGATGGTGCGTGTGTGTGTGTGTCGTGACCACTTCTCCACTATAGCGTCAGGCTGTTTTCGTGCAACTTGTCCGCAGCGTTCGCATCGTGTCTGCCTGATGTCCAGGTTGAGTGAGGAGGTGGTCTGATGAGAGAGAGACCCTCGCTCGACGACAAGACAGCTTAAATTAATTTCCCATGGAATTAAGTCACATGGTTTTGAAGAGACAGCCATGAGGTCATTGAAGAGACAGCCTTGGCTCAAGGCTGCGTTCCACCCATGAGCCATGAGGTCATGTGTTAGTAGGGGCGGCAGTGGCCGTTGGAGCAGCCCGATGGGAACCACGAGATTACCAGTTGGATCCCGGCCTTCCCCAGAGTTAGTGTCGAAGTGTCCTTGAGCAAGACTCTGAACCCCTAATTGCTCCCGATGAGCAGGTTGGTGCCTTGCACGGTTTCCTCTGCCGTTGGTGTATGCATGAGTGAATGTAATGCACAATCTATGTAAAGCGCTGTGGATAAAAGCACTATAAACATGCGACATTATCGCCATCTGACGTCATGCTATACTCCAACATACGTGGTCGGACTAACGCTACGCACCCCATGAGACAAGGCTGTCTCTTCAAAAGCATGTGACTTCCATAGGAAATTAATTGAGGCTGTGTGTCCCCCCCCAACCTCTCCCTCCAGGACAATTATCATGAGACAATTGTCTTCCATGTGTGAGTGAGCGAGGCCTAGGGAAGCCATGTGGGGACTTTTAATTTGCCTCTGAGACGAATGGAAGACGGACACGTAACAGACGGTGCATTCTTAAACAGCTATGGGAGATGTTGAGGCTGTTGCAACATGCAGGCCTGGGATCAGTGGAAAGGTCCCGACCGATCCCTGAAGGCGCTTAGAGAGTCTGGTCTTAAAAACTGAACCCTGAGCTGTCTGTGGTGTTGTGAAGCCATGCATGACAAACGGCACAGCTCCATGCACGCTGCTTGGAGATCTGTGGTGGTATGAAGTGATGCATGACAAACAGCACATCTCCGTGCTGCTTGGCTATTTTTGGCACGCAACTTGCAGTGGTGTAAACTGTAAAGTATAACATTTACTCAAGTGCTGTATACTGGAGCATTTCCAATTTTTACCCATTCAGGATGGGAACCCCTTTTGTAGTTTTATACTTTAGTTATTTTATGAAAAATAATTTGTGGCGCAAATCATTGAATATATATTCTTATACAGTGAACGTTTTTAACTCAAATATTTTCTTCTGGGGGGTCCCTGGAGGAACAACATAGATGGGGATCGGTGGCCAATTACATACCCTCTTTGGTGTCCTTGACATGAAATGTGTTAGAAAACCACTGATATAGAAACTTATTTTTATTATTTATTATGATTTAGAAGACATTTTTAGAATCTGGTCTCAGTCATAAATGGGTTAAAAACAGAACCCTGAGCTGTCTCTGTGGCGGTGTGAAGCCACGCATGACAAACGGCACAGCTCTGTGCTGCTCGGAGATCGAAAAAAGACAATCTACAAGCTCTATGCGACGCATTGTCGAAACTAGTACAAGTACACATATAATGCATAGAGCTACAGTGTAGTGTCAGCTCGGTAAACTAGCATGCCCACAAAAAACTATTCATAACATACACTGCACTCAGGGGAAACAAAAACACCATCGTGGATGCAGACCCTTATAATGTGTAGCCTACATGGCCTTGTCCAGCCAGGGGAATAGATGCCATTTAACTGTTCATCAGTTTGCTGGGGACCCCCTGGAGCCCACCTCAAGGACCCATGGGGGTTTGAAAAGCACTAATCTAGAGGCACAGAACACGCTCCACACGCTACGTTGTAATCCACTAGAATTGACAAGAGAAGTGATTAAGTTGCTGGATCTGACATATATAGGAGCAGGCAGCCTGATCATTAATTCAATATTTAAGTTATTGTGCGTGCCATATAGCACTGACAGGCAGCCTAATAATATTGAACTTCAAATTTAATCTTTGAGTTGTTGAGGTTGATGTATAGCACAGCAGCTGGCCTAATATTTAATTGCGTCTTTAAGTCGTTGAGGGTGACGTATGGAGCAGGCAGTCTCATATTTAATTTTATATTTTAGTTGTTGAGTTTGACGTATATAGAGCAAGGCAGTCTAATATGTAAACACCTTCGTCATCTCTGTTAATCCTCTGGGCTGGATCATGGACCATCTAGTCAGCGCAAAAAAAAACAGACCAAGACAAATATACTGTCCTGCTGAATAATTCAACACCACACGCACAAACGAACGCATGCATATGCGCACGCACACACCATCCATCGGGCTGCTTTAGAAGCGTCTGACTGGACGTATTGATCGAAAGTGTTTTGGCTGCGTCTTCATTTGATGAAGATTGAATCATCAAAACCAACTGTATGTATGGTGCCAAGAAAAGAGACCACTGGGCTAACAAATGGACCCTGTAACTCTGAGGGTGTAGCAATGGAACCAAATGGACCCTTACAGGGTCTTTAACTCTAAGGGTGTACCAATGGAAACAAATGGACCCTTACAGGGTCTTTAACTCTAAGGGTGTACCAATGGAAACAAATGCACTCTTACAGGGTCTGTAACTCTGAGAGTGTACACATGGAACCAAATGGACTCTTACAGGGTCTGTAACTCTGAGAGTGTACAAATGGAACCAAATGGACTCTTACAGGGTCTGTAACTCTGAGAGTGTACAAATGGAACCAAATGGACAGGTTCCAAACGAGTTGTTTCATGCCGACAGATAGAACATTATATAAAGTTAAATATTTTGTAACGTGCATGAACGCACGCACGCACGCACGCACGCACGCGCACAGACAAGCCGGGCAGGAGATCACAGGAAAAAAGAACAAAACATGATGCATTTGTTTTTCTCTCATTTCTCGTGACTATTATTAGGACCGGACAGTATATGCTGCTGTCACAATGTCTGAGGGAAGACGAGCAAAGACATGTTTGTTATATTCTCATGTACCAACAGTACAGTAAAACAGTAGTAGCAACATACTGTATATATCATATCATATACTTCCATGTGCACGAAATTGAACAAAAACAAGTTTTATTCTTTGTTCAAAGGATGCAAGGATAACGAACAAACTTGAACCTTTAGACGAGGGGGAAAGAAACAAACAAACACTGTTCTTCTCCCAAATCCCCAGAATGTCAAATGAAATACAATAATGATCAAAGGCTTCTAGACTACCAGACCACTATTCTGTTGCACCATCTCAACTACAATAATGCAACTGAACTCATCAACACATAATGAGGGGGGGGGGGGGTGGAACTATTGGGATAGATAAAAAATAATTGGCATAACATCTGTAGCCTGGTTAATAAACCAGACCGAATCAGCCGTTGGCAAAAATAAATTGCCTGCCGGCGGATTTCGGTCTAGAGAGGCTCAATTGTACGCCAATTTCCTACACCAGAGAATGTGGGCGGCCAATCGGGACACGGTATGCAATATGGGCGGGCTTTGGTACAGTGACTTTCAATGCTTGAGACCTTTGACTGACAGTAGCTCTGACCAATTGCGTCAAAGAGAAAATGTTTCCCTGGAAATGAAATCCAAGCTGAGCCTCCCCAGACTAATATCCTGCGGTCCGTGCGATATTAGTCTGGTTTATTAACCAGGCTATAACATCTGTGCTGCAGAAGAGTTTAGTCAATGTAAGGTTTGGATTGCTTTCTAAGGCTCCGCTCACACATTTTCAATGGGAGCCACGTTGTTTTGACGAGACAACCTTGTCCGATGGCTGTGTTCTGACCTACTCTCACCCCCATCGAACAGGGTTGTCTCGTCAAAACCACGTAACTCCCATTGAAAATGAATTGCGAGCACTCCGACACAGAGGACACAGGCGACAAGCAGCAGACACACGTCTCAACGCAGGCTTTCTCAAAGTGGGTGCCGTGACACACTATAGGGTGTCATGGTTCAAGTCCAGGCTGGACTCGGAATACTGTGACGATATTTGGAATTCATCAATGTCACTTCAGTTTAACCACTTAGACCCTCTAGCATGTATTGTACTACATGTATTAACATACTCTACCATACAGATTGTATATGTTATGCAAGGGGATAATGTATGATGGGGTGGTAGTTGCTGAGAAATAATGACCGACATGATGTTTAAACACTGACATGAAGTCAAGGTGTTTAACATACTCTACCATACAGATGTATACTAGTATGCAATGTTATTCGTTGAAATAAGTCCCAGTTAAGAAAACGTTCAGCTGCCTTTCAGTTGTTCACTGCTCAAACTATTTCATCATGTTTAATCAACCTTAAGGCCAAACTGGCACGTTGTGTGAAAAAAACAAAAAAAACATCAGAATGACCAGATGCCTTATTTCTGCTCCGTCTGAATATAAATTCCTTTTTGGCTTTTAATCTTCTTCCATTGTTGTGTTCTTTCTGTGAAAACATCTTTGAAGATGTTCTGCGTTGTGTTGGATGGATGGACGGACAGACTGATAATAGTCTCTCAAACCAGACAACTATATATTTCACACAAAAACATTCAAATGCATCTTCAAACCTGTAAAATGAGACTCCCCATCACTTTTACAACTAACTTGCTATCAGAACTATATTGCAGGCCTATAGATATGGAACACAGGATCTTAACCATCCATTTCAGACGTGTATGTGGGGAAGTATGGACAGTGGATTGGTTTGATTTAATCACGTCTCGCTGCTCGTCAGCTGAGCTGTTGATCTGAATATTAATTATGTTCCATTACAGCACAGCGTGAGTGACACTGATGAACAGACATGCTGCACCTGTGTCAGCTAATGACACAGGCGCACGCACGCACGCACACAGGATTGTGTGTGTGTGTGTGTGTGCGCACGTTCCCATTGTATCTCTCACACATCATTGGCTTAACATCCATTGCAGTGGATTCTTTTTCCGTTTCTGTTTTTTAATTATTACCTTTTCTCAGGTTTGATCTACGGCTTAGTGAGGAAGTACATTTACTCAAGTACTTTTACTTCACATACTTTACTCCACTACAGTTATTTGACAGCTTTGGTGACTCGTCACTTTGTGGATTTAGAATTGAACCAAAATCAATAAAGCCCTATATATACTGTATATACTGTACTTACAGGGCATTAAAAAATAGCCAGTCTTTGTGCTGCATTTTGAGAGCTTGCAGATCTGCTATTGATGCTTTTGTGTGGAGCTGTAGTATGCATTCTGAACACAACAGACTACAGACAATGCATTCTGAACACAACAGACCACAGACAATGCATTCTGAACACAACAGACCACAGACAATGCATTCTGAACACAACAGACCACAGACAATGCATTCTGAACACAACAGACCACAGACAATGCATTCTGAACACAACAGACCACAGACAATGCATTCTGAACACAACAGACCACAGACAATGCATTCTGAACACAACAGACCACAGACAATGCATTCTGAACACAACAGACCACAGACAATGCATTCTGAACACAACAGACCACAGACAATGCATTCTGAACACAACAGACCACAGACAATGCATTCTGAACACAACAGACTACAGACAATGCATTCTGAACACAACAGACCACAGACAATGCATTCTGAACACAACAGACTACAGACAATGCATTCTGAACACAACAGACCACAGACAATGCATTCTGAACACAACAGACCACAGACAATGCATTCTGAACACAACAGGCCGAAGGCAATGCATTCCAAAGCATTCTGAACACCGCCTCACTCGTGGCAGCAGATAATGGATGGGGATCTTTTCCTCCTGCATGAGGTGAAGCGGTTCAACGATCCTGACTGATGAGCAGCTCATTTGCATAAGCTAATGTTTCCTTTAGCATTAGAGATGAAGAGCCGATGTTTAACACAATGTAAAGCAGCCGGCATGGCGAGTTATGGCTGAAAATGAATGTGCAGTCATGCACGCCCAGAGCTGACGGATTAATACTGACTGTCTCTCTCTCTCTCCTTCAGATAGAAATGTCAGCGCCATGTTAAGGCCTTTTCACACGGGCAGCGACTGATGCGCCTAGTAATTAATTTTCAAGGAGAGGCGTGCTTTTATTTTGGCCGCGCGGATAAGTCGAGGGGGCGATTTACGGAAGCGTATTTTCACGGGCGTGGTTCCATCAAATTGTCGCACGTGTGCTAGTTTCGTGCACACGCCCGCGGGTGACTAGACCTGTATTGTGGTGAGCTTTTTTTTCCCAACGCTATACACATCCCGCCCCTCATGAGCATTCATTTCTTCTTGCCCTGGGGAGCATTTATCACAACCGTCATCGTCTAATCCAGCGCTTCACCTCAGAAGTGTCAGGCCGATCGGTCCAGCGGTGCCGGAGATTCTAGTTGTTCACAGCGAGACAGAAACACGGACGGACGGACACACAGACTGGTGCAGAGAGAGACAGAAGCGGACCAAAGCAAAACGGTTGAATGATATGAGAAGCTACAGTATACGCTCTGAGCCTCTCACTGAGTCACGCTCACAGGGATATGAATATTATCACTCTCACTACAGATAACCACACACACTGCTACTCAGACTCAGCATGTTTGTGTCTAAGGCTAAAGGTGTGCGTTTGTGTGCGTGTGTGTTTGTTTGTGTGTGTACGTGCACACGTTTGTATTACTGTACTGACATCAATGTTATAGGCGCCGTTGGAAACCGCTGAACATATTGCAGATGTACAAGCTTGTTGATCAGCTATTCTTCGGTGTGAGACATGGCTGGGAAAATGCTATCACCCTCACCCATTTTATCATGAGGTCAGTCAGTGGACTGACCTCATGATTCCTTCTATGCATGAGGAGTCCAAGCTGCTTCTTTTCACCTGACAGGGGAGAGTTTCCCCGGCCAGACGATGCATGTGGAAGGAACACGTTATTCCGACCAGTTCCTTTCCCCTCCATCAGGTGCCCCGGCTGGCCAGGGGGAGGTAGTTTAGAGACCAGGATTACTGCATGTTTTTTGTGAGGGTACCTACCCTACCCTCCCACTGGGAGAACATGCAATCTCCACACAGAAAGGCCCTTTCGCCAACCCCGCCTCGGGTATGGGCACTGATGATGCGGAAGAGAGAACACGCCCCCAGCCCACAGCCTCCCCAGCGGGAATCGAACCCCATGCAGGACCTTCTAGCTGTGAGGCGACAGCACTACCGACTGTGCCACAATGTCTAAACCCAAACATCATTATCGCCCTAATCCCCTATAGTTAAAATGTATATGTACGTGTAATGTATAATGTACCCAAGCATGAAAACAGTAAAGCATAATAATAATAATATTAAGAGAGAACGGCAGACGGAACATAAATAATACCGTCACACGTTCTGTATTCATTGAATGCAAGTCATTTGAAGACAAATGAAGCTTTCCTCTCCAAGCGTGTCGTGAAGACTCTGTCAACGTTCATAATACTTCTCCTGATGTGAATTCCAATGTGCACCTCGTGCTGCTGCAGACTTCTAGAGTTATTCTGGGACGTGGTCGCACATTATTAATAGGGGGGGGGGGGGGGGGGGTATAGTAAATGTTTTTGAGGGGTGCTAGCCCCTCCTATAGCTTTTGTCCCCACACGTCATTTGCAATTGACAATGAAAGGAGAAATCAGGTCATATGTGCCTCAAGTATACGTAATGAATACGTAAATTTGCGACAAACATTAAATGCCATTGACAATGAAGGGACAATTTACGTCATATGTAGACGAGCAAATCGGCTAACCAATCACATACATTCAGTTGTTCATGCAATGATGTATGATGAATCATGTATAATGATAAGGGCGCCCTTTTTTTTACCTATAGTAAAAATAGCAATACTGCAATGTTTAAGTACTTTTACAAGTAAAAGTCCGGAATTCTAGATTTATACATTATGCAGAATGAATTTCTCAAATTTGTATAAAATGTCTACACATGCTTTTTTTGCAAATAGCAGATCTACAGCTTACATTCTGACACATTGTAAGCTTGTAGATCTGCTATTTTCAAATGGCTGGAAATGTATACAGGGCTGAAGTGGTTAATGTAGCAGTATATGTTTTGCAATAATTCAAATCTAAAAAGTAACTGTGGTCAAATGATTCTAGTGGAGTAAAAAGGACAACATTTGCCTCTGAATGTAAAAGTAAAGTAAAGTAAAAGTACCAAAAAAATGTAGGCCTACTTAAGTACAGCATTTGAGCAAATATACTTGGTTACTTTACACCACTGGGGAAAAAGGTATGAGAATAGAATGGAGGTTAGAAACAAAACAATATTCAAATCAAAGCATGGACACTGAACTAGGACGCTGCTTGAATACAACTCAATATGTATTGCTTCTTCTGTAGAGGTTGAACACAACTAAATATGTATTATTTCTGTAGAGGTTGAACACAACTAAATATGTATTATTTCTGTAGAGGTTGAACACAACTAAATATGTATTATTTCTGTAGAGGTTGAACACAACTAAATATGTATTATTTCTGTAGAGGTTGAAACAAGTTTGAATACAACTAAATATGTATTGTTTCTGTAGAGGTTCAATATACCGGTAACTAAATGTGTAATGTTGCTGTAGAGGTTGAATAGAACTAAATGTGTAATGTTGCTGTAGAGGTTGAATAGAACTAAATGTGTAATGTTGCTGTAGAGGTTGAATAGAACTAAATGTGTAATGTTGCTGTAGAGGTTGAATAGAACTAAATGTGTAATGTTGCTGTAGAGGTTGGATACAACTAAATGTATAATGTTGCTGTGGAGGTGGTGTGGACTCTGTGTTGAGAACAAACACAGGACGACAGCAGGCTGTCAAATACCAGCATCGGTAAAACATTTTTACAGATTTTTTTCTCCCTCGAGCAGAGTACAACATCAGAAGAAATCCAAACTTTCAGGTTTCACATACTGTAACCCTTCAAGGCATGTGCACACATACTGTAGACATCAAAGGGGGCTTGAGCCCATGAACACAGCATTTTATCTTGAAAGAATTTGGCAAAGAAATCATTGTCTTCAGTAGCTAAAGAGTGCAGGATCACACCCCAAAAATAGCTGATCTAAAAGCTCTCAACACGTTGTAGCGCGACGTGTTGTGAGCTTGTAGAATCCGATTTTTGTTTGTGTTTTTGCCCTGTCAGAGAATTTCAGCCACTGCCTCTCAAGCATTCTCTGCATGTCGCTGCTCGATTCAGTATCTAGATATTTGATATTCATTTTTATCAGACACGCCCCCTTCTTAAGTTCTTATTGTGGAATCTGATGGAACCACAATTCACATTAATATAGCATAAACTAAAGTGTAAACCTGGATCTTTGTCTCCCCTGGGTGAGACAAAGATCCAGTTCGGACAGACCCACAGCTGCAGGCTGTAGCCAGGTCTCCTCTGTGCTTCCTGGTGACCAATACCTTATATGGACATGCTTGACAATTTGGTACAGGGGGGTTGAGACCACCTTTCATTTCCTTTGATGTCTTTGTCTTGAATTGAATAAAGCCTACTGAAAATGTTTGTAACTGTGTTAGTCTCCGGACGCCGTGAGGCTGAAGGATCCATGGGGCTCAGGCCCCATGGCTGTGATGCTGTATTCTGAACTAAATGGAACTCCGGAACAACTTTCATTTGCCTGTCTGCCTCCGAGTTTATTCTCCGACTTCATTCTCCGTATTTAAGTCAAATCTTTGTCTGTTTATGGGATGTATAGAGTTGAGAAAACAGTCTCTTATCTCTGTTAGCTCATATACTTCACTATACAAACCCATTGTAACTTCTTCAAACTCCATTTTAACCGCGTTAGATTTGTCGAAAACACCCGCATTTTTCCAGCTTTACTGAACAATGGCTCCTGCCTCCATGACTCTGCCTGTGACCATGTGGTCATTATTGTACAGCACATGACAAAAAGCACCATCCCACATCATAAACATGCTGTATGTCCTCCCATATGATTCTGCTCAAATCCTATTACTGTATTCACTGTATACGCCCCAAACGCAGCTTTGTATGAAAGATAATGCTTCCTGTAACTGTAAAGCCACTATCCCCACACGGAATAACGTCGCTAAATAAAATACTTGGTGTCAACGTAAACTCAGAAAGCTTACCAAACGGACCCTTACGGGGTCCATTTGGTTCCGTTGGCTAAGCTGGCTGAGTCTAATTACCACTAGAGATTTTTACTGTCTATAAATCGTGCCTTGCTTGGCTGGGTGTTATTGCACCATCGCTCCCACAGCCCTGACGGCTTGCCAGGCCTTTCTGCTGAAGGTGGTTTATGTGCATGTCAGTGCCTTGCCAAGGGGCACATCGTCCAGCAGTGAAATACAGCACAACAAGGCCTCGTACTCTGACCCATGCACGCACGCACGCACGGTCGCACGCACATGTTTACGAGTTCAAGTTAAAGTTGTTAAACAGCTGCATTACCGGTTTATAAGACGTCTACACAATTGTAGAGGAAATGCTATTTTGTTCAACATTTTCTGTGTCCTATATGGTATCACAATTAATACAGCATGTAATTGTGGACACAATCTTATCCAATGACAAAGAAATATTCTTAAGTGTGGGGTGTGGGGTCTAGAGAGGATATCTCATCAGATGGTGGTCCAGTGGCTCAAATGTTGAATAATGCAACATTGATTTGAAAAGGGTTGAAAACCACTGCTTTACCACTGGATTCACTGGAACACGGCTTCAGTTTTTTGTCCATTTCATGACAAGTATAATGTTTAAGACATAAGAGGTTTCTTCCTGCCATAGACAATACTCATGTTCTCCTTTTCTAAAGCAGTGCTATCAATGGCAGCAGCCTCTTCTCTCTCTCTCTCTCTCTCTCTCTCTCTCTCTCTAATCCTCCCCTGACGCCCACGCAGCAACGAGAGGATCTGTGGATCACTGATAAAACACATAAACACTGAACACACCGTGCCAACGCAGCATGTGCCAACGCTGTGCCAGTGCTGCATGTGCCAACCACTGACCAGTGGTGGAAAGTAACTAAGTACACTTACTTAAGTACTGTACTTAAAGGGCCCTTTTGCAACCAGATCTTATTTTAATGATGCTTGGGAGACAAGAAACACTTTCCTGGCTTTTTTTATGTTGGTAATTTGTGTTTTTAGATATTTTAGTAGCCCTATCTCAAAGTGCCAGTGATGTCATGGACACTGCAGGTCTCACTGTTGGACAATGGCCATAATGCTTTGCTGCACTCACCCCACCTTGTGGAGAGGGAGAGGGCTGTCTTACTGAGACAACTTGTAGTCCAGGTAAGGAAGTGAGACCAGTGTCCTGCATGGCATCATGATGTCATGCAGGGCACTGGTCTCACTTCCTTCCTTGATATTTTAGTATTTCTAAGTGCCAGTGCACTGGCACTTAGAAATACTAAAATATCAATGTCAATGTATTACACACAAAAACCCCAGGAAAGTGCTTGTCTCCCAAACATTACAAATATCTGGTTGCAAAAGGAGTGAAGTGTCCAAAATATCCTACTTTTACTCAAATAAAAGTATTTGAAAACTGTAGTTAACCCTAGTTAACTCTAGTTAAGCCTAACCATAATGCGTCGCAAAGCAATGTGAGCTTGTAGTTCTGCTATTTTCAAATGATTTCTATACATTTGAAAACTTGAAATGGGACATTCTGCACAACGAGTAATTTTTGTTCTCAATTAAATTACAATTCCGGACTTTTTTTTAAAACTTGTAACAGAGTATTTCTATATTGCTGTATTGATACTTTTTACAAGTACAAAATGTGAGTACCTTTTCCACCACTGCTGCCAACCAATGCATGTGTCAAAGCTGTGCCAACCTTAACGCTGTGCCATTCTACGACTCTCGAGAGGCTCTGTATATAGAAGTGTGTGCTCTGCTGTGCAACAAACAGGGGTGGCCACGGGACCCTGCTAAATCTGTTCCACACATTGTGATGTGTGTCCCCTCTTCTTTGGGAGCTACGGGACCCTGCTAAATCTGTTCCACACATTGTGATGTCTGTCCCCTCTTCTTTGGGAGCTACGGGGCCCTGCTAAATCTGTTCCACACATTGTGATGTCTGTCCCCTCTTCTTTGGGAGCTACGGGGCCCTGCTAAATCTGTTCCACACATTGTGATGTGTGTCCCCTCTTCTTTGGGAGCTACGGGGCCCTGCTAAATCTGTTCCACACATTGTGATGTCTGTCCCCTCTTCTTTGGGAGCTACGGGGCCCTGCTAAATCTGTTCCACACATTGTGATGTCTGTCCCCTCTTCTTTGGGAGCTACGGGGCCCTGCTAAATCTGTTCCACACATTGTGATGTGTGTCCCCTCTTTTGGGGGAGCTACGGGACCCTGCTAAATCTGTTCCACACATTGTGATGTGTGTCCCCTCTTTTGGGGGAGCTACGGGACCCTGCTAAATCTGTTCCACACATTGTGATGTGTGTCCCCTCTTTTGGGGGAGCTACGGGACCCTGCTAAATCTGTTCCACACATTGTGAGGTGTAGAACGTTGCAATAGAAACACATTTAAATGTGTTTATGCTTCACACCATTGTATGTATTTATAGAGCACCTTCTTCACAAACTGCTTCACAAGTTTAAAAAAAGAATAAATAATGCATATACATCGCGCACGCATGCACGCACGTGCGCGTTGCATTGATAAAAAGAAAATACTCATGTAACAAGCAAATACACAGTGTGCGGGTGTATTCTATTTCCTTCATTGATAACCACTTGTACCCCAGCATCCCTATTCTGGGGGGAACATAGCCGATCTACAATAAATCTACAATCTGAGCTTGTAGATCTGCTATTTTATTTTGCAGATTTGATTTGGTTTGGATGGAAAAAGTACAGTGCAACACAGGTGTGTTGTCCTAAGTCAGGGTTAAACTGAAGTGATACTGATGAATTCCATATAATTATTATCAAAGTATTGTCCGACAGCCCCTGGACCTGCATCACGGCACCCTATAGGGTTAGGAAAACCCTGCATGGTCTAGAAACTGATTTGGATATAGGTCTACTCTAAGGTGTCCTCATGATGCTCCACTTGTCTTTCATTTAGTCTAATGGACCCAGAGGTACAGGCTCAAAGTGTTGCCGTTAATATGTGATGCCCTTCTTTCATTTAGCGTAACGGACCCAAATAAAAGGTTCTGGCTCAAAGTGTTGCAGATAAAATGTGATGCTCTTCTCTTTCATTTAGCCTAACGGACCCAGAGGTGTAGTGCCCCAAAGTGTTGCTGTTAAACCGTGATGCTGCTCTTTCATTTAGCCTAACGGACCCAGAGGTAGTGGCTCAAAGTGTTGCCGTTATGTGTGTTAGGCTACTCTTCTTTCATTAGGAAGGGTCTGAATGTCCCCGCACTTTTGGGGGATGATTGGTCTACAGTATTTATGTATTTATTTTTCCCAAACAGCGTTGCATGCTTGCCTCTCGCTGCAATGACCATTCTGGCTGTTGTCTATTGTCTATAGTCTATGTGCAGCAACTGCAGTTGCTCTCTCAGTCTCATCAAGGTGTGGGAGGTGCCCCCCCAGAAGCAAGGATTTGAGTTAAAAACATTAGCTGTGAAAGAATATATACTCAAAGTTTTGTGCCACATTTTCACGATTTTTCAATAGCTAAAGTATGGCATAATGCTTAAAGGGATTGTGACATTAAAAAAAAAGGTTTTGGAATTGTTCTTGTTTTTTTTAGGTTTTCTAATCTCAATTGCACCCAAAAAACATGAACTTTTAACATTCAGTAGATTTTCTGTGATCTGGGGTTTTCTGGCTCAAACAGGTGCTCTGATTTGCCGGCAGTAAGTGACATCACTTACTGCAAATCCCATATATGTCAATGGGATTTGCCAGCAGATGTCACTGTTTCACTGTGTTGCCTGTTTTCATTGTAGCTCAAAAGGCCCAAAAAACCCCAAAGAAAACTTCAGACCACAGAAAATCCACTGAATGTTCAAAGTTCAGGTTTTTTGGGTGTAATTGAGGTCATAAAACCTAAACGAAAAAATAAAAATAAAAATAAATGAAAATGAATGTCATAAAACCTTTAAAACACAAAGGGGTTCCCATGCTGAATGGGTTAACTTAACTAACGGAACTGAAGTGAGAGCTGTGGAGTCATCATAGGTGGAGCAGAGCAGAGCAGATCAGAATCAAGTAAAGGACACTGCAGGTACATTGTTCTGGCTCCAGTCCAGTGTAATTTATATTAGTCACAGACTGGGATACAGGTGGAACAACACAAGGCCATGGTTCTTCTGTCAGATTAAGAATCCTTCCGAAGCTTGCATCTTCCTCACTGCATCTTTACAGCAAGCTGGGAAACGTTAAAATAATCTTTATTGTCCCGAAGGATATTCGTCTTCACAGTCTGTTCAAACACCCACATCAAAAGCAACAGAGCACATAACACCAAGACAATACAAAAACGAGTCCCCTCAGTATACAGAACCATCCTATCGGCGGGGCAGTTTGTTTAATGCCGTGATAGACTGGAACTCAGCCGGCAGGATCCGCCGGGAGAAACTTGGTGCAGCTGCTGGACATGAGACTAATTAATTAGAGCGAGACAGAGATGTGTGTGTGTGTGTGTGTGTGTGTGTGTGTGTGTGTGTGTGTGTGTTCAATCAATTTAACAAAGGTGCAGACGATCAGAAATCAGCAGAGAGTGAGCGACGTTTGTGCTACTGTATGCCGAATTTAAGTGGACTCGGCCCCAGACCTTTTTTTCTTCTCCCTGGAAATAAAAACGTCTTGATTTCAGAGGCTAATGGCTGAGGGAACAAAACTAAAACGGACCTTTTTCCATGGCAAAGTTCTGTATCTTTGTCCAGTCGGCATGTGGTTAAATAAGCGATATATATGCTCTGCTGCATAAAGATGCAGGATGCATCATTTGTCCAAACCTTCCACAGGAAATGGAAGAAAGTAAATATCTATGTTCCAATGGACCCCGTGTAGTTAGTGTTTACTCACACACTGTTGTCTAGTTGAGTTGTCTCTAAATAGTGGTAGTCGCGGGTAGGGATGCTCCGATCAATCGGTGGGCGATCGATCGTGGCCGATCACCGATCGATCGGATCGGATCGGCCGTGCAAAATCCACCGATCCGCGAAACCGATCAACAAAGCAAAAATCTGCGCAGTTTTACATCCAAAATAATGTGTCACTTTCTCGGTTCGGCACCGCTACTGGAGAAATATAGCGCTGTCGAAGGCAGCGCAACTAAAATCTCCCCCCCACATGGCAGGGACAGAGAGAGAAAAGAGAGACAGAGCGAGAGAGCACTCACGTCTTCACCCCAGCGAGGGAGGGGGAGAGAGAGAGAAAAGAGAGAGAGAGCGAGAGAGAGCACTCACGTCTTCACCCCAGCGAGGGAGGGGGAGAGAGAGAGAAAAGAGAGAGAGAGCGAGAGAGAGCACTCACGTCTTCACCCCAGCTTGGGAGGGAGACGGAGAGAATGGGAGAGAGGCTGCTCCAGTCCAGTCATTACCTTTTTTCTCATTGACCAGCAGAAAAGTGAGCAAACTATAATCCTTGTGCCCTGATACAACTTTCTTGGAAATTTGCTGGTTGCCTGCAGTTGCAGGCAGCCAGCCAGTAAGATGAGCCTGTGCATTTCACGGTTTTCACCCTGTATAACTTGAACGCATAGGCAAGGCAATCAAGACTATTAATTAATGACAGCTGTGTAGGCGCGATGAGTCTAATGTTGTGTGTGTGTTACACCAAAAGTGGTGACCTGATTATATAGGTCACCTAGGTGACACACAATACAATGCGTTGTCAACACATGCTGAGTTGACAAAGATTGACAGATTTCGGAGAAGACTGATAGTTTATCCTTTAGTAATTAGGCTGTGGAAGTATTCACACTACTTTAGTGTGGATTTATTGGTATTGTCAATTTAAGGAAAGGAGGAGGAGGAGGAGGAGGTGGTGATCAAGCAGCTCCACAAGACCACAACGTTACATTGGTAGGCTCAAGGCTGCATTTTGTTCCCTTTTTTTCTCTCGAGGGTGCATGGGATGATGGGAGCCCCTCCAGCAGGCTAGGGAACCCCGCTCAGGTTAGCGGAAAATGACCGCGGGGCGCGGGTTGCCAGGTTTTTTTTATAAGTTAAAAAAAAAAAAAAAAAAAAAGTTTATAAAAATATTAATAAAAATATTAAAAAAGATCGGGATCGGAATCGGAATCGGCCGATCTTAAAAATAAAGATCGGTGATCGGGATCGGCCCCCAAAAACGTGATCGGAGCATCCCTAGTCGCGGGTTGACAATATGTTTTTGCCAGGGGACGCCCATATAAAAATATTTTCCAAAACGTTCCACATTTTTCCCTTGTCTTTAGCAAATAGCAGATCTACAAGCTGACAATGCAGCGCAACACGTACACGTGTGCGGCATGTGCATGCGTGTGTGCGTGCCTGAGAATTCAGACTATACTGTATGTGTGATCAGTGTAAAGTAAACAAATGGCTTCCATTTCGCGTCTGACAGCGCTGGTATTCTGTGTGCGTGCCTTCCTGCGTGCGTGCGTGCGTGCGGTGATGGATGTGTTAATTACGGTCATTTGTTTACCCAGACTCTCGTGACATTTCAACGTTTCCACTTCCCCCGGCAGGACACGACGAGCCGCCCGATAAGACGAATTGTACGGATCATAGCGGTAACGTTGATGGTTACAAATCCATACGTTTGGCTTTTTTTCTGCTATTTCTTCTCGTCTGCTGGCACACAAATAGGTCTTGTTTTTGTTTTTCTGGACACATTTTGTGGTAAATTGCTTGTTTTGCAGAAAGTACTTAAAAGTAGGTTACTCAAGTCCAACAGTGCACTCCCGGTTAAATAATACTCAACTACAAGTGAGTTTGAGTAAAGATTTTGTTTAAATACTGGAGTACTTGTTTTTTCACAGTACAGTTTATTATTCATATTGATGCATTGCATGGTCACATGACATGTAGACATTTCCCCCCAAAAATACAAAGATTTTATATTATAAATTAACAGGTTTAATTTATAATGTAGTTTTTGTCTATGCCTAGACATAGTCCAGTCAAAAGTGTAATGTTTGTAACAAAAAGTATCGAATACCAGGAAAGTACACATACACACAAAACTAAGGAAATTAGTTTGTTACTGTGCACCACGACATTTTTGTTGCAGTCGTCAAAGCTGTGAATGTGTGAACTCATCAGAAGTATGGATTAAAGTAGATGTACAGTAACTTATTGGTCATGGATGTCAGATGATTTTAGCTTGACGAGTCGACTGACCCCAGATGAAGTAGTGGCCTTACCGGGGCTTAGCGTGACACTAAAATGGCTTTAAGTAGGCTATGTAAACATTCTGCAGTCAAAATCGGACTTAAAGCTTCACTATGTAACTTTCCACTTCTACCCCAGATTTGAACCCGCTGTTCCCTGGACAAGTGCTGCTGATGTTAGTTACACCATTGGGTCCATAGTATTATAATTGAACCAATAATAATTGACCACCCTACATATTTATAGGATCGTCAAAAGAAAAGTTTCACAAATGTTGCTTCTTTAGGACGAACGCCATTTATTGCTGAAACGACAAAGCGTTTTAATATGGAGATGGCAGGTTTCTGCCCGACAGATGATATGATGTCATCTCTTCTGATGTCCATCTGTGTTCTATTGAAGTGTGTGTGCGTGTGCGTGCGCGCGGTATTTCCAGGCATTGCATCAGTGTTTAAGACAGATGTTGTCCTCCTCACAAACATCTGAAAGCTTCATCCTGCCTTCCTTCCAATAATAGACATTTGCATACAGTTACAGTACAGTATGTTATGATCTTATGTTTCATGTTGTAAGTCTCCACATACGTGCAATTTGACGGGGAGCCCTGGATGGCAGTGCTGGTTTATGTGTCTGACACCACTCGGTGGTCCACACTGCGCAAAAAGCATGGAATACGGATGTGTATATTACAGGAAACTCCTGTTAAACTTTCCAACAGGCTCCAGTAAACTCCCGAATTGTACCATCACACCTGTATATTACCGTATATTACTGTATATGCTTGTTAAATTTGAGGTTTACGGGCAAATCTAGTGCCCATAATTGCCCGTTAACTCGCCGACCGACCCACCGTCCGGCCCACCCATTAGCTAATTGTAATACTTATTTCATCACTGCTTCCAGAAATAGAAATACAGTGAATATCTGTGTCTTATGAGCTCCAGAATGGGGCAGAATTAGAGGTCATCACCACGCTGGCTTGTGGTGGACATTTCTAAAGATTTTTTCACATACAAAGCGAGAGAGAAAATAAAGTGAGAAAGTGAGATGGGCATTATGTTGGTTATGTTTGTTTTCTCATGCCAATCAAGCTCATTTGGATTAAATTGATAAGTCCCGCTGTGATTGGCCCAGTAGTCACTTGAGTGACAGTGACGCAGCATGCCTTCCACATGCACTCCCTCTTGACGTCCTCCTTACCCTGGACACGCATGGCTCCAACGCACTGCAGTGGCCAATGAGGCATCTATTTTTGAGGGGCGCTATAGGCGCTAGCTTTTGGTGTGTGTGTGTGTGCACACACAGTGTCCTACACAAACATTAAATGCACATTGACAATGAATGGACAATTTTACGTCATATAGTGTCTGAGCAAATAGACAGTGTTTATTAGACGTACGATGATAAGAGCGCCCCTCGCTTCACACGGATGGGATTTTTTTTTCCTGCAGTGAGATTGTGGTGCAGCTAGTGATGTGTGTGGGGTGAGCAGACAGCCATATGGCTTGTATAAAGGTGTATAGATGTGTTTGGCTGTAGGGCTCCCACGTGGCTCGCTATACGGCCGATGGGGTGCACTCATATTTTTGGGAGGAAATCTCATTTTGCTCCGGGCGAGACTCGGGGAGAAATAAACTCAATCACACAGAAATATAATCACACATGTCATCACTCTTTGTGGCTGCCCGGAGACCGAGAGCTCTCTCTCTCTCTCTGAGGTGGACCAGGGTCAAGGTGTGTGTGCGTGCGTGCACCATTTGTGCGCCCAGAAGTAATCCGGTAGATTTCCTCAGACAGTCATAAATCAGGTTGTTTTTTATTGGTGGACTCACACTGAGGCGAAAAACCACCGCTGATGAAATGAGTGGGACCGATGAATGGAACCCCAACCCATGGTTTTAATAACTGGATGCCTGGACGCCATTAAATGACCCTATAGCGTCCTACATGTTGGCAACAATGTTGTATTACATCTGGTTGATTGATTGATTGATCAATCAACCACTTACTTCACACGCCTTCTACACCACCACAGGGGGTGCAGTGCCTGGCCTTGAGTCGGTCGGACCCACGGTTGTGGACCGCGCCTCTACCCTGGCTCTGGACAGGGCCAAATTAGCCAATTGTTCACACCTATGATCACCCCTACATCTCCATATATGGAGCTGGCCTGTTCTGACATCACAACGTTGTTCTGACATCTGCGTCATAATGTGTTCTGACATCTGCATAGACTCCATATTTGGGCATGCCTGACAAAGAACTCCATGGACACAGACATAAGTAGAACTGCACTCTGTCGAGTGCCTACTTGCGCAAGTAGGCCATAAATGGCCTATAGTGCGCAAGCAGAGCCCGCAGGTACTGTTGTGCCAGGAGGACTTCAACTGTTACCTGGGAGCATGACACCAATTTCTCGCCACGAAAGTCTGCTATATTGAGTCTATATTCGAACTCAGGAAATTCTCTTCACATTCCTCACAGCGGTAATTTCCATAAGGTCAACAATCTTGTCCTTGCAGTCCTCATGGGGACATTCCTGGTATATACACCTTTCCTTTGCGAATGTCCATGATTGTTGCCACGCTCCTAGAATAACCCACCCCATATGCTTTGATTGTCACTATGGGCTGATCAGAGTCACACTGCGCTGTTTAAACGTCCCGTATGTTATTGTAGGCCATCTTCCTATTAGATTCTATTATATTACATATACATTTACTGTTACAAAATAAAACATTCCTTATTTGACAACTCTTGAATGAACCATGAACCTTTTGAACCTTGTAAATGTTACGTAATTAATAACAACCAATTAAGGTCGTTTTATGTGTATGCCGTGGCTGCGTATGACGTAATGACATATGACGTAATGACGTAATGACACATACCCTGGCATGTACCAATGCCAGGGTATAACTGGCTCTAGTACAGTGGCTAACAGCCATATTGTGAGAGAACCTTTCACTTGTGATACAAGTGTGAAATTTGGCATGAACATGCCTCTGGGTCACCTCTTTAACCTTTTTAACCGAGCCAGCGAAAAATCCAATATGGCGGTCAGTTTCAAGATGGCCGCCAAATAAAAAAAACCTTTTGTGGCGTTTCTGGACAACCATGAGTGCGGCCGACTCAAGACCGGGCACTGCACTCCCTGTGGGTGTGTGGAACGTGTGTGTCGAATTTGAAGTCGGTGGGGCGAACGGTTCTCGGGTTACGTTGATTACAGATGTACGTACACACGCACACAAAATTCGTGCAATATAGCAGATCATTGGAACGGTTGTTCGCTTGGTGATACAAGCGTGAAATTTGGCATGAACATGCCTCTGGGTCACCTCTTTAACTTTTTTAACCGAGCCATCTCAGCTTGTGCAAGTAATAACTGGGTGGGGCATGCATTTCCAACTTGCATCTTTGCTAGGTAGGCCTGTGCCCAACGGGCACCGCTGTAGTTTTACCAATTGCAGGAAAAACATGTAGCAGTGGAGTAGAAGTAAAAGTATTGGAAATACTCAAGTAAAGTACAGATATACCTCAAAATTGTACTAAAGTAAAAATCACAGCCCGTGTGAAGTGAGGGGCCCTATATATACATATTTTATGACGTAATTATCAAACAAAACCAACATGGACAAAACAAACAATAAATTATCTTTATTGTCAATGGCATTTAATATTGCGTTTAAGGGAAAACAAACATTAAACATGTATAGGAGGGGCTAGTCAAAGTTGTTGGGACTTTTACGCTCTAGACTCAACAGGCTTGTAGGGCTGAACACAGATCTGCTTGTTGTCATTGTCACTTGGAAATAATAAAATAGGTGTGCATGTCCATGCTTGCCTTTATAAAACGTTATATTTTCACAGGGATTTTAGAGGGGCACTAGCCCCTCCTATATACAGTTTTTGACCCCACACGTCTCAATGCCATTGACAATGAAACAAAAGGAGAAATTAGGTCAAATGAGCTTTTTATACGCGGTAGCGGCATCATCTATGACTGGTTAAGTATGAAGTTCGGTATGTAAACTTGGCCTATCACTTTCCCGAGGGCGTGTCTCAAGTTCATGTGTGCTTAGTGGCAGACAGCGTCGCTGGTCACCATGGCAACGCACTCACTTTGTTGGTGGTTTCCTACTGAGATCCCACAATACCAACAAATAAAAAAAGGAAATAACAGACTTGATGTAGGCACTGTAAAACAGTTTCATCTTGTCGACATTGAACTTAGCCAGTTTCCTTAAACAGTATAGGCGTTGTTGTCAGTGTTGGTCAAATTTCAACTTGTCATCAATTATTTTGACTAGATATTTATAGCTGGTATCTACTGTCTGTCCATTGAACACTCTTCTGGAGGGATTGTGGGGAACGTCTAAAATCTATGCATAGGTCTTTTGTTTTGGAGACATTAAGAACACAATCAGTACCGTAAGTGCTTCAAAATAGGAGCTCTGGTGTGCCGGAGTTGTCTCAGCGCTTTTACTCTGAAAGCCATGACCCGGAAACAATCTACTAGCTTACATTGCGATCATTTTAATTTATACGATATATGATCCAAAAAGCGTTCATATTTTGCGGGAGAGACGGATAAGGAGAGGAAATGAAGCACCAGCATATCGATCCATTCATAACCACGGAGAGCGCCCTGGATTAGGAGATACGAGTCATTCTTTCCGCTGCGCTAACATGTAAGTCAACGGCAAGCTAATAATTGCCCAGAGCGTAGCATACGGCAGCCGAAAGGCGAACGGTCCAAAAAAAAAATAGGAACAATTCTGAATATTCTTATCTCGCCCCGTATCATTGAGGATGCACTAGGACGTGCTCAGACGTTCTTTGTACAGCTCGGTTCAAATCCCTAAGACGTTCCCATACGTTTGATGTACAGATTGTGTTAAGCTGCAAGAAGGCGTTATCACACTAGGATAGACAGTCATCCAGCACTTGCCCATGGCAATGCTCATCATTGCCAAGCAGGCTGACGATGACCGAGTCGTCAGCGTACTGATCGGACTGTGATGGGTTAAGACATAATGACAGTAAAACTAATGAACACAAACTAAAAAGGACAAAACAAAATAAATGGTAAAATAGAACAGAAGCATAAGAAAGCAAATTGACAGTGGCCAAGAATGATTACTTTTTTATTTGACAGAAGAAACACTGTAAGACTAAAGCACCAGAGCTTTCTGACAATCTGTTCCCGATTATGTGGAGCATAAAAAACATGACGTTTACACGTTTAAAAATGGCTTCTTGTTGTTGAATATGATCCGTATGGGTCCGTTGGTTCCATCTGGACACATTGCACACTAATGAGTGGAATCATGTCGATGCTAACATAACATTTATGTTTCCTAATATATTTTAATAACCAACACTTTGCCAGCATATGTTTGGCTCATAGGAAGGTGACGAATGCTCTCAGAAGTATGGCAGCAGTTTGTTTGTGTGATGTGATATGTTGTGTGGTGTGTGTTCTAGAGCTTCTCAGTGGTTTCTTTTGGGTCTCCTATGTCTACTAGGTCTACTACTCTGTGTCCAGGTAGCTCAGTCGGTAGAGCTCTCGCCTTTGGACCACAAGGTCATGGGTTCGATCCCGGCAGCGCCAACTCAGCGTACTGTATGAGTAGCACAGCTTGTGTGCAGCAAGTTGTGCCTACTACTGGGAGCTGGTGGTAGGTGTGGCGGCGGCGCTCCACCTCAGCAATCCATGTCCCAGGGGTCTAGCGCATTGTGACGGGGACAGACTCACGCGTGTTACTGGCTGATACAAACAATAAGCCACTCCCGACCTACTTCTACTAGTAGTAATGGTTGACAGCCGTAAAAGCTACCTTGAAATAAGGTGTTAGGTTTGCGAATTTGAAAACTAAAAGACATCCATCTGTCCAGTGTTGCAAGATGGGAAATGTTACATCATCATGCCGGAGGCTTAAAATTATCGTATTTGAAAGAAACCTATCGTACACAGCCAAAAAAATATGTAATTTCACATACAATATGTTTTTTATTTAGTGTATCAAAATTGTATTACCCAGACTTTTACTTTCTACGTTGCAGTATATATAGTATTGATGCTTTTACTTAAGTAAAACATTTGAGTCAGAGGTCTGCCGTGACGATATCGCCACTAAGCCACACCACGTCACGTAATGCTACAGCTCCGTTCCAGTAGTTTTACACTTCAATTGGCCTAATGGCCGTATGCCTGTGGTATGGCGTTCATGCTGCTCCTCCTTAATGCGCCTTGTTAATGTGTGAATCTCATTAATGTGTGCACCGTTGTTTAACTAATTTGTCTGTGTGTAACGCATGCTGCTTTTATGCTTTTAAACACCTGCTCAGGGACTATGGCATGCAGATTAGCCTGTATGTACGGCTGCGTCTGCTGCAATAACATGTTTCATCTAACTCCATGTTTATTCATGAGCTCTGTTCCTTTTTTTTTTACATTTTTAAACCCAAAGACCTATAAGACCAGATTCTACAAATGGCTTCTAAATCAGTGGTTCTCAAACTGTTTCATGTCAAGGACTCCAAAAAGCTCCATCTCAATAAATTAGAATATTTTGTAAAAAATCATCTTGCATAAAGTGAAGTATTTAAAACCTTTTTTTGTTTTAATCTTGATGATTATGGCGTACAGCTCATGAAAATCAAAAAATCCTATCTCAATGAATTAGAATATTGTTTTGCCGTGATTTTCCACCCTAAAACATGATCATCAGGTCTTATTGTTATATAAGGAGGTATAATAATCTTTTCAAAAAAGTGTACAGTATTTGTTAAAATGTTGTTTTTATGTGGGCACGCCCACCTTAAGTATGCCTGGTTTGGCTGGTGGGTGGTGATGGGTGGTGATCCACCTGAACTGAAGCCGCACCCACAGCCCATAGTTGTGTGTTAAAGGGGGAGGGGTTAGGGGAGGGGTTGATAGTGTGATGTCATTATATTACTGTTTATTTCATTGGCCCGTTTGACTGTCAAGGGTTCAGCCTCCAGGAAGAAACCCTAAATACAAAGTTAATACACCATTGCACATAAAAACAACTCCAGGGTGTCTAATGAAGTACTGTCACTATAGTACTATAGTACTCTCTCTCTCTCCCCCCTCCCCCCAAAGAGGTGAGGCGTAAAACTGGAAAAATACAAAAAGTGTGGCACTCCCTCTTTAAACGAGAAATGTCGACCATCTGAAAAGTATATTAATGTATGCAGTTAATACTTGGTCTGGGCTACTTTTGAATAATTTCATCAATGGGGCGTGGCATGGAGGTGATCAGCCTGTGGCACTGTTGAGGTGTTATGGAAGCCCAGGTTTGCTTTTATAACTGTATTGTTCAGTCTCATTTCTCACACCTCCTCTTGACAATACAACCTAGATTCTCTGTGGGGTTCAGGTCAGGCCAGTTGGCTGGTCAGTTAAGCACAGTAATACCATGGTCAGTACACCAGTTACTAGTATTTTTGGCACTGTGGGCAGGTGCCAAATCGAGCTGGAAAGGAGCATTTGCATCTCCATGAAGCTTGTCAACATACTGAAGCACAAAAAGATGGCTGTGTTGAAACCATTGTTAAGTTTTCACTGTCAGTGGATTGATAACGCCATAACATTGCCTAAATCATCACTGTGTTTTGTCATGTCCAGAGGCTCAACACAACCGTCTATTATCATATTTTACAACACTGTGTGCCTCCGTACATTGACAAGCTTTATGTTGATGCTGATTTTCTTCTTCCAGCAGCACTTGGCACCTGCCCCCATGATTTAGGCAATGTTATCTGCATGGTGTTGGTCCACTGACAGTGAAAACTTAACAATGGTTTCAACACAGCCATCTTTTTAGAGTACATTGTGCTTCAGTATGTTGACAAGCTTCATGAAGATGCTAATTTACCTTTCCAGCTCGATTTGGTACCTGCCCACAGTGCCATAACTACTAGGAATTGGTGCACTGACCATGGTATTACTGGCCTGCCCTGAACCCCACAGATAATCTAGGTTGTATTGTCAAGAGGAAGGTGTGAGACATAAAGATTGAACAATTCAAATTAATTTACGGCTGTTATCAAACAAACCTGGGCTTCCATAACATCAATAGTGCCACAGGCTGATCACCTCCATGCCATGCCCCATTGATGAATTTTGTTCAAAAGTAGCCCAGACTAAGTATTGACTGCATTTAAATACTTGAATTGAGATATGACAGTTTCACTTTTTGAATTATATTACAGAAGAAAATTTACTTTTACAAAATATTCTAATTCATTAAGATGGAGCTGTATGTATTTGGCTGCCAACCCCCATCTGGAAATATGTTGTTCCAGGGACACCCCAGAAGCAAATATTTGAGTTAAAAATGTTCACTGTGAAATAATATATACTCCAAGGTGAAACAATGGTTAAAAGCTAAGGTGAAACAGATTCCCCGGTCAAAATGGGTTAACAATTAATTAAGGTTAGGTCTGATACTGAATAGGTAAGACAAACGACAACAAAAAAAAAGAACGTGACAGAAGCTAAAAACAAACTTGGCAGTTAATGCAGTAAAAGTAATTTTCTCGTCACAGTTGTGTGAACACATTATAATCTCATCCATCCAGAGTGAATTTCCCCACATGGATCAATATTGAGTTTTGACTCAAAACACAATTTGTTTGAAGTAATTCAATCTGTTTCTTCCCCCATGCAATCACAAGTATTATTATTATTATTATTATTATAACCGTGGCCTCTTCATAATCGCTAATAAATCCCAAAACAATGATTGTTATTCAGTTAAGCTCGTTCTATTTACGCCTCGCCTCTTTGGGGGGTGTGTGAGAGAGAGAGAGAGAGAGAGAGAGAGAGAGAGAGACTGATTCAGGCCTATGATAAGGTATGATAATGTGTCATCATAAAAATATATAAATGATAGGCTATATGATTATCAGCAGTCCATTTCCTTCTTTTGCATACGCTATAGCCTTCACATTGCATTGTTCCGCACCCGGCGAGTACGCATAAGTCTGACCCCAGACTATACCACCCCACATGACATCATAAATTACCTATTACAAATGACATCATAAGTTATCCTAAACAAACAAACATAGACTTTACTGAGATGGGAATTCTATAATTAGGCTCTAAACATAGGCATTCAATGACCATAGACTTGGCTGGCCTATGAAGTCATTCTGTAAAGACATGCATTGGAGAGAGGCTAGCGCGCCCCTCAGAAATAACTGTAAAGCTTTTTAGAGCTGTTTTAAAAGTGCTTATAGATCGGGGCACTTTTTTATATTATATTATAATATATAATATATTTGATATCATATTGCTCTGTAAAATACAGCCCACGGCCATCCGTGTTTCATACAGCCTACAGCCATAGTTAACCTCATCTTGTTAAGAGACATTCCCTGTATGGCCGCCTGACACCCACTGTAATGTAATGTATAGTGTTTGGCACAGCAGCCAATGGTACGAGGGGAGAATAGCTCATGGCAGGAGTGTCTGTTCTATGATGTTGGGCGGCTCGTTAGGTTCATGTGAAGGTCTGTTGCATATAACGATCAAAGGCTTGTAAAAAGGCTCTAAGGATTGGAATGTGCGGTATCTTAAATCCCCTGACCGATACTGGACAGTTTGCTATATGGAAAACATATGAAAACCTTGAACCTTGCAGCAATCCAAGTACAATGACCACCATATCTTTATATGGAAAACGTATGAAAACCTTGCTGCAATCCAAGGACAATGACCACCATTCGACCACCGACTATCTTGGTAAATGCTGTAGCACAGTGGTTCCCTAATCTTGCTTAAGACCCAAAAGAAAAATTAGACCCAAACTAGTGAAAATTGACAAGTTCACAACATGGCACAAAGTGCCACATTGTGAGCTTGTGGCTATTTTCACTACTAAAAAAAATATTGAGATAATAGGTTTCAATATGCTTGATGATTCAAGTTTCTTTATTAGGAAAAAATACCCCTTGAGATGTACCATCTCGTTTTCGAGAGGCTCCCAACACAGATACATGCCACATGCTTCATCATCGATCATGAATGTGTTTAATTCGAAACAGAAAGGATGATAATTCCCAGCAGCAGCTTTCCGTGTGCTCCTTAATCCTCTTCCTGCAACATTAATGGTGAACTGTCTATGTGATTCTGCTCCCTGGAAATGCCAGCCGCATCAAAGTGCTTTACAATACCACATTAAAAAAAGCTTTTAAAGAAAACTATAAGGAGAGAAGTAATAAAAGTAAAATAATGTAACATCTTATGGGTGGGTTCACACACTACTAGACTATAGTTGCCTATAGGCTAGAGAAAGCTTCTGCTGTCGACAAATTACAATTATAATTTACAATTCAGACATTTAGTGGACACTCTTTACAGTAAGCAAAGACAACAGCAGGTATTTTTGTCCAAATTCAAATGTCTTTTGCATACAAAAGGTGTAGACAGAAACATAAAGAGATAGCCCTGAATGACCTTTACAGGTGTGCAACTGTGAGAGTGTACAAATGAAACCAAATGGTAACAAATGTTACCCGCTCTCAGAGTTAAAGGGTCCTTGAAAATGAAACATCTGAGCACCACTAGTACTAGTGGGGGACTCATAACGTGCCATAGTGTCGTATAGCACATAAGTGTCATACATATTTTGAAGAAATCCTGAAGACTTTACATTCAGTAATTGGGTATTATGATCAAAATAAGAAATGTATAAGGTAAGTGTAAAATAGAAAATACAAATTTTGACACGGACACATCTGTCCATGTATGGACATGTTGATGACCCCCTGGAAAGGTAATACATCAACCCATTTAGGCCTGGCGTCAAAATAAACAAAAAAGTTTGCTCTGAAAGAATATATATTCAAAGATTTGTGCCGCATTTTTACGATTTTTCAAAAATAGCAGACCTACAAGCTCGTAGTGGCGCGCTATGAGCTTGTAGATCTGCTATTTTTCAATAGCTAAAGTATAACATAATGCTTAGTTAAAACACCAAAAGGGGTTCCTGTGCAGAATGGGTTAATGCATAGAAATAGTAATGTAGGATCATAGGTTAACATTTACCTCGGGATTCGTGCCTGTAACCGCCTTTGCCAACATTAAACATTTATCCCATGATTTTTGTAACATATTTTTCACCTGGTGCCAATTGCCTAAGCTATAATGCTGGGCACTATACTTTCCCTCTGCCAACCTGGGGAGAGCCCCAAACTGAACTCATGCTTCCTTCAATGCATGAGGAGTGAGCAGGCCGCTTCCTATTGCCTGACAGGGGAACTGGTTACTCCAACCAGTTCCATCACGCCCCGGCTGGCCAGTTTAGAGACCAGGATTATGGCAATTATGGCCCTTTCGCCAACCCCACTATAGGGTATGGGAGCTGATGACGCGGAGGAGAGACCACACCCACAGCGTCCCTGACAGTAATCGAACCCGGGACCTAGAGCTGTGAAGCGACAGCGCTACCGACTGCGCCACCGTTACGTGCCCCCTTTTTAAATACGGTCTTTATTAGTGCTTTATTCCTTGTTTTCCTCCTAACAGCACATTGCATACCATTTAGTTTCCTCTAAATAATAATCGAATCTAAGCTACTCATCCAGAGAGGGCCGTGCAACAGTAAAATGCATTGAATTACTTTTTCTTCTTTTTGCTCCGTAGTAATAACCAGGCAGGCTTTCTGGATCACACAAAAAAGCAATGACACCATTATTTTTATTAGAATCCTGATAGACCCCAAGGCGAGGGACATTGGCTTTACTGTTTAAGAAAAGGAACCATGTCTGTTATATTTTAAGAGCTTCATGCCAATCCTTATCTATTCCAAACAGAGCACACAGGGCTATGTAATATCCAACCCTACACCATCTGAGAACCAACAAGGTACACATTGGGCCTGTGTTCATGGTTTAGCAGGGAGGGAGAGTAACTCAAGTACTGTACTTAAGTACAATTTTGAGGTATTTGTACTTTACTTGGGTATTTCCAATTTCCAATATGCCTACTTTTACTTAGTCCGATACATCTCATAGGCAAATACTCTGGCTATTTGAAAATAGCAGATCTACAAGCTGTTGCAATGTGACACATGGTGAGCTTGTAGATATGCTATTGTCAAAATATTGTTTTATGTATTTGAAAGCACACAGTAGGCTACAGTACATTTTGATGCCAATACTTTTGTACTTTAGCTCAAGTACATTTTAAATATCAAATTTTCACTTGCAACAGAGTATTACTAAGTTGCAGTATTGATACTTTTTCTTAAGTAAAAGGGACACTTCACCCTTTTTGCAAAAAAATTATGTTAATGACGTTTAGAAGATTTAGAAAACTTTCCTGGGGGTCTTTATGTGCAATATGTGTTTTTAGAGATTTAACGTCATTGAGTTCCTTCCTGGACTACAATTCCCATAATGCTTTGGTGCACTGCTCCTCCTTGTGGATAAGGGGTGGGCTGTCTTATTGAGACTACAAACATGTAGTCCAGGAAGGAAGTGAGACTGTGACATCATGGACACTGCTAAAATCTAAAATATCTAAAACCACATATTACACACATAAAGACCCCAGGAAAGTGTTCTAAATCTTCTAAATGTAATTTACATATATTTTTTTTGTTGCAAAAAGGGTGAATTGTCCCTTTAAGTAAAACATGGGAGTACTTTTTTCCACCACTATATGCTTGTGCTGCGAGTGAAGTCTTTGCATATCGCATCAAAGTGTAAAAACCAACGCGTGTACTGTACAGCTATGTGTGTGTGTTTATCTCCAACCGCATGCACTCAAATATTAATAGAATATTTTCCACAACATGTTGTGCAGCTCAGATAAATCTTGGGCCGTGAAAAAGAGAGTTATTATTCTGCAACAACCAGGGAGAGGTGCAGAGGCTCGGATAATAGGATCACACACATACACATACACATACACCCATACGAGCGCGCACACACACACACACACACACACACACACACACACACACACACACACACACACACACACACACACACACACACACACACACACACACACACAGGTAAGGTAGACAGACACCTTGTAGCCCAGGGTTCCCCAATTAATTTTCCTCAAGGGCCATATTTTGACTACGGTACCAGGCTGGGGGCCAAGTCGGCACGCGCGAGGTCGAGGTATTGCCCTGAAATTAATGTTCAGGGCAAGACCCCATTTGAAAAGGACCCCCTGTTTGACATGCAGAGGCTACTGACCCCAATTTAATGCCATTTATATCTGGGACCCCCCCCAAAAAAAAAAAAAAAAAAAGGAAATTCTTCCGTGGGCCACAAGGGGGCGCTCCGCGGGCTGCTGATGGCCCGCGGGTCCATCCTGCCTCCCTTATCCCTAAACTTATTTGCCATTTTTGACTATTTTGAAAATAATTTTAAAATAGTTCAACTAGCCGATTTACATCTACATGTTGTGAGCTTGTAGATCAGCTATTTGAACTATTATTATTATTATTATTATTATTATTTACTTTTTTTATAGTAAAACATGGCAAATAAGTTTAGGGATAAGGGTTAAGGGTTGCCGCGAGATATAGCCCCATATGTGCAAAACTTTTTTACTTTTCGGGGAAACTTTATTATTTATATAACAACATTGTGCTCCATTGTAGTTATTATTTTGTCACAAGCTATTGTTAATACCTTTCATTGGTTACATATTTATAAAACCCTCAGCACACTTACAGTACCTAACCACTTTACTTTTGTGGGATTATGAGGTGACAACTAGAAAAAAAACAACATAAAAAGTTTAATTATTAGGTGTGTGTGTGTGTATGCGCCTGCTCGTGCGCACGTCTGCGTGCATGTTTACTGCGCAACTTGTTACAGGCTGGACTTGAAAAGTAATACTTCATAAAAACGGATGGCTAGAGAGGTTGTGATGCAATTACAGAGAAATATATAAATAAAAAAAACCCTTACAGAGTATTGAGGACTTTAATAATATTCCATTCTGTCGGTATAAACAGCCGGCAGTGAAACAACGCCGGATAATTTGCGGCATCAATCTGAGAAATCCGGTGACGCCCCCCCCATGCTGTTAAAAAAATGGGATTGAGAAGCAAGCGTGTCCACATTTACATGCTGTTATTGATGTAGTAGGCAGATGTTGATAAAAAATAGCAATTAATCTACATTGCCTAATTGTGTATACTTCTAATGGGGTACAGTCTTTAGTAGACATACTATTGGTCCGACAACCTCAAATCCTAACCATGACCGCAAGCACGGGAGCAGCGCATGTCCGACCGCTGTTTCCGCATGTCAATCCGTTGGTGTGTCTAATATGCATGTGCATCCCCTTCTAATGCAGATGTTTAACAATACTTTAACTTGAGAGCGTCCAATGAAACCAAAGGAGGGGGGGAAGGATGAAGAGGCTTCCGGTGAGGGGTCCCACTGGCAGGTCCAGTCAGTAGGATACAACAGTATATCCTCCTGGTTGGGGCTCCTCACTGGCATGTGAGCCAGTATAAGGTATACAACAGTGCATCCTCCCTGTGGGGGCTCCTCGGGATACAACAAGGGATCTTCAGATCTTCAATGGCTTCAGGCTGGGCTTTTTCTCTAGCACTAGAGGTAAATTATTAACTAAGTACTGTAGAGTACTGTACAATTTAGAGTTATTTTCTTCTCACTTTCCTGGAGTTGTAGTTATTGTGCCACTAGTTCTTATTTAAGTTGACAGCTTTCCACTGCGGTCTCCACATGGCTGGGCATTTGTGGCGTTTTCTGGGTGATTAGCAAACAACGTTAACGACTGTGCCTTCTGTCACTGAGAGCTCTGTTATAAAACAAAAAACAAGCTCTTAAGCTCCGATCGGCCGCTGTTGACGCGACAGTTTAACAATGATCTGGCGTGATAAGTTGACTTTGGGGAACACTTTGGTTCCTGTTTGTTGTTGCTTCCTGGCTGTGGAGAGAGACGTGCTTAAAACAGACACTATCTGTTTCACCAACAACATAGTGCCAGCCTGCTTGTCTGTCTGGGTTCTGCAGGCTCTCCTGAGTTCTACAAGTTTATTGATTTGTCAGAATGCAGACCGACAGACGGGCAGACGGTGTCAGACTATGTGTGTGGCCAGACAGACAGACTTCACTACATTAAATTAACATTTTGGACAAATAGCACTTTTTCTTAAGCCAATACTTTGTACTTGTAACTATATTGCTGCTATATTATTGCATTATCAATATTTTTCTTAAGAAAAAACTTAACTGAGTACTCTTTCCACCACGGGAGAAAACAGACATAGGCTGATGTTTTTTTGGGGGGGTAGAACATTGATTTGACAAGGAGGAGGCAGACATTTGTCATGTCCCACTCTCCTCTCAGACGCACTTCAATACAAGAGAGAACACAGTTGTATTGTCACCCAGGGGGTTTCTGTAGAATACAGCTGTAGCTAAAACACATTGTTCCATTATACAATTCCATTTTATCAAAGTGTCACAACAAGTTGTCTCTCAAGAATACACTTTACATGTACATAGAGCAGAGCAGTGGTGTATAGTAACATTTTGACTGAGTTAGGATCCAGCTCAGTGGCGTTGTGGTTAAGAGTGTCCACCTTGAGACTGGGAGGTTGGGGTTAGATCCCCGGCGGCCGGCAGGGTCATACCAAAGACTGAAAAATTGAGGAATGGGACCCAGTGCCTCCCTGCTTGGCACTCAGCATCAAGGGTTGGAGGAATGGGACTCAGTGGCTGTTTGGCAACCAGAAGGTTCCCAGTTCGATTCCGAATTATACCGAGTTAGTGTCGAAGACTCGGAGTGTCCTTGAGCAAGACTCAAGACTTTGATGAACAATAACTGGAACAAATGTTAGGCAGACCCAGACTCTAGGGGAGAGAGAGAGAGCGCTTGCATCTAATATCTATCTAATATCTAATATGCATTCATTTGATGCAATTAAAGCAGTTCCACAGTGGCAAAGCTCCAGGGGTTGATGAGATTCGTCCAGAAATGCTGAAGGCCCTGCATGGGTGTTGAGGGGCTTTCTTGGTTGATAAGCCTTTTCAATATTGTGTGGCAGTCTGGGGCAGTGCCGAGGGAGTGGCAGACCGGGGTGGTGGTCCCACTGTTTAAAAAGTGTGTGCCAATTTCAGAGGTCTCATCATGGTGGAGATGGTATACGGCAGGGGTCCTCAACTAGAAATGATGAAGGTCCACAAATATTTTTTTGAATAAGACCGAGGTCCGGTCCCATGCGCGGCGTCCATCGGAGAGCGGGTCTCTATGCCCCTTTAGTATGGTCAAGCCAAGCTTATACAAATCAGATCCCCTTCCAACCAACCAATAATGGGGTGCAGAGTGCAGGCCCGGAGTGGAACTCCAAATCCAAATTACACTGCGCGCGCGCATAGCGTGCGCCAGCATTTTGGGGGCCCTTGGGGGACATTTTGGGGGCCTTTGCAGCAATTTCACATGAGAAATGTACCATCTGATGTTATTTATATTATTAACTTCTTCCCTCCATTAACATAAGACACACAATGTAGTTGTGCTGCAACAACACTGCCTGAATTGAATTGAAATTTACTGTGGCTGGCCTGGCCTGAGCTTAGGAGAGATTTGTTTTTGCTGGCCTGACCTGATGCAGGGTCCGCAGAGAGGTGGTCCGCGGTCCGGTCGTGGACCGCGGTCCGCCAGTTGAGTACCCCTGGTATACGGCTTGGTACCATTTTATGTAATTTTAATGCACAATAACGTTTTCAAGATCAATGGCTGAAGCCACTGAGGAAGAAAACCATGTTCAGACAGACAGACAGACAGACAGTGGTTCCCTGATAATTATATGAGGACGACCACTTTCGGCTCGAAATGGGTCTCCAGCACCTACTAGAACAGCTGCTATATATGACCTGCTGAAGACGTGCCACATAGTCAGACACCATCAATCGTCAAACCAACCGAGTCTACAAGCTCACTGTAGAAGCTTTCCTCACATTAACCTCTTTATCTGAGTGCTCTATTTAAAAGCTTTCCTCACATTAACCACTTCATCCCAGTGCTCTATTTAAAAGCATAGAGTTATAATATAGCTAGAGAGCGGATGAGGAGCGACAGCCCCTCGCACTGTTCTTGTGGTACCTCTACGTCATGTCCTACGTCACAACATCCATTCGTGAATTTAACCTGGGCCCAGCTGCACACTCTTGCATGTAGTTCCAGTTTTGACCACTACCTTCAACGTTGCCCAGCCGTTCTGAGGGCTTGCCTCACCCACACATACCGGTGCTCTATTTAAAAGCTTCCCCCACACACCTCGGTGCTCTATTTAAAAGCTTCCCCCACACACACCGGTACTCCATTTTAAAGCTTCCCCCACACACACCTCGGTGCTCTATTTAAAAGATTCCCCCACACACGGCTCTCCCAGCCTCCAGGGAGCTCATTAATTGAAGTCCTACTACTCTGACACTCTAGCTTCTCAAAAAAGTATCTGTCTCTGTTATGCTTATGTCGAGCTGTGAAGAGTATGGCATACCATACTTTACAGCTCTACATTACAGCCCATGCTAATTCCAACCAAAATAAAACTATAAAACCTTATTCGATGCTTGTGTGAAATGGAAACCTGTGTTACGATTTATAATTTAGGCATTTAGCAGACACTCTTAATCCAGAGTGATTTGCAGTGAAAATGCATAGAAATAGTCATCAAGGTGTGTGTGTGTGTGTGTGTGTGTGTGTGTGTGTGTGTGTGTGTGTGTGTGTGTGTGTGTGTGTGTGTGTGTGTGTGTGTGTGTGTGTGTGTGTGTGTGTGTGTGTGTGTGTGTGTGTGTGTGTGTGTGTGTGTGTGTGTGTGTGTGTGTGTGTGTGTGTGTGTGTGCATCTCCTCCTTTAGGCTGGAGGATGAGAGGTGCTGTTGTTGTCATGGCGATAAAGCAGTTTGTAGATAGATATGGTATCATCATCTGGTGTGTGTGCGTGTGTTCAGCTCGCTGTGTCAGCGCTTATCGCTACACCTTCATTTCGTGTTGACCCCCATGACCTCAGCCTTTCATCCTGGCGCGCGCACACACACACACACCCTCTTATTTACAGACATACAGTATCTCAGCTGTTTTGTGCTGACCTGCTGTTTTCACCTCAAATGGAAACGTCGCTGTGTGTGTGTGTGTGTGTGTATGGAGATACATCATCTACAAGTGAGGAACACAGTACATCAGTGGTTTTTCATGTCAAGGTCCATTAGTTTTTGAGCATTTGAGCCACGGACCACCAGGACAACTCATTGAATACAAATGAGCAATGCATTTAAAATGGATTGGCAATGAATTGGATCTGCTTTTAGGTACTGAGATCAAGCACATCAGTCCCGACTCCCAACCATAGGGACTCTGAATCTCCCGTACCTATCAGCAGATCCAAAACGACAGGTTGTAGCTGGGGTGGAGGAGGGTAAGCAGCAAAAGTTTAAGTAGGCAGCAGCGCTGCAGTATCAGTGTGCAGCAGCAAGTAAGCAAGCAGATTGAGCGGTGCAAACTTCCAGTTTAAATAGCCGGTATGAAAATGGGATGAGTGAAGTGAGTGAAGATTGAGTGAGTGAATCATGTGAACGTGATGCTGAGGCGGCCCAATTAAAGGGCTGGCAGCAACTGCATTGAGTTTCCTGGCTGAACGTGCTCTACGCATGTCTGTGACAGGCGTGATGCTCATATGTTCAACAATAATTTTAATCTTGAGAGCGTTAAAGTTAGAGATCTAATAAGGTTCCATTAGGTTACCAACTCTAGATCTTCAATCCACTCATTTAGCTAGAACCCCCTCAAGGACCACTGGTGGTCCCCGGACCACTGGTTGAGAACTACTGCAGGACGTGAACACAGGGTAGAAACCTATAATTTACGTGAAAGACAACAATCTATTTGTACGCTAATTACATTCAGGAACATTATTACCATTAGCTCTAGAGCATGGGTTCAGGTACAGTAACAACATTTTAAATAAACTCTCTTGGTATTTCTTATACCAGTAACAATCAGGCTATATTTCAGGTCTCCCTGCTTAATAATGTTAGTTCCTACCTCTGCCATTGTTATATTAAAGAGTGGGGCAGACCCTGAAGTTACCCTGTTGTGTTGGTTCAAGTTGAATAAAGAAGGCATAAAAACTTCTCCTCCTGCCTTTTGGAATTTGCAAATGTATCGAATATGTTTTTGGATATCGCAAACAAATATTGTATTATGTATATGCAATTATGTATTGCATCGTTACCTGCATGTCGAGATGAAGATTGTATCGCTAATATGCATTTATATTTTCTGCCCAGATGTGATTTCCCATCGTTTTTGGAGTCAGAAACTTTATTATTAACCTGGCCATGATTCACACTATAGCGACCATAGAATAATATTCCATCTCTATTAAACACTGACATTTTATTTAAGACCTACTAATTTATTTATTTGTCCTCACTGTCCTGACTCATGTTCTCTTAAAGGGCAACAGTTCACGTTGTCCAGGATACTCAACGGTTCAAAGGAAATATCGATTAAAAACATGTATCATTTTATTTTTTTATCAGAGTCCTGACGGGCCTGATTCCGGACAGAGACCTGTGCAAACACACTTTGAAATATCTTAACTTTGATTCAAACTAAGATATGAGTATAAAGGTATACAATAGAGCACCGAAGACTGACGTCACTTTCAGTAGAGGGCGTCAGTCCCCAGGTTCATGTATTTGTTTAGTTGCATTGAAATCCCCATTGAGGCGATTTTAGATCGCCTCATATAACAACTGTGTTTGAAAAATAAACATGTCACCCCGGCCGCTTATGGGTTATGAAGAATCAACTGACTGAGAGAAAACGCTAATGTTACTGCTGCTGAATTAGTTAGATTTTCGCTAGAAGCAGACTGTATCATATATGAGTGACTGACTGTTGCAAACGATACAGAGACACCTCCCTGACAATAACGCCGAGACAGCTTGTTTATTTTTGGACCACAACGCTTATAGTAGACTATATTAAGATCACCCCATGTTATTCTCCATAGAGAAATTACTTCCGCGAACCAGGGGAATCGTCGGGATGAGCGAGTTACGTCAGGACTTCGGTGCTCTATATAAGTCGTCTGTTGGGTGGAAAACTCATTATGTCCAAAAACTGTTACTTTTCAGGATTCAAATTCAATAGTAGCAGATTTATCCGTTTTTATACCAGGATTTGTTAATAACTTCAGTATAATTCACGCCAGCATTTCCCCCCGTTCATCCCTTATTTTAAAGAGCCAAACATGTGTGACCGGATGTTATGCTGTTTAACTAGAGTGTGTGTTGTCGCATATCACTTCTGGTCTCCCACTGGACGATCAGAAAGGACTACCGCGGCGTTCACAGCGTCGGCTATCGGCCGTGGAATAAAGCTGGTTTTGACCAGAAATGCCATCTGGGACAAGGAATTGGAGATAAAGGCGATTGAAAGACACGGATAGAACGGGCGTGCATAGTTCAAGATGGCACGCTGCATTGATGTGTTATTGACAACACCAGCTAGCAGCCCAATGCTAACGTGAGTAGCATTACGACTTCATCAATCAAAAGCACTATAAAAGACCAATTGCCGAAGATCTCCGGCAATGGCGCATATAAGCGTAGTATTTATTAGTTTCCGAAGATCTCCGGCAAATGTGTTAAGACCTACTATTTTTTTATTTCTGCAGTGTCCTGAGTAACAGTCCACGTTGTCCAGGATACTCAACGGTTCAAAGGAAATATTTTATTAATATAAAATCTGAGTCCTGACGGGCCTGATTCCAGACCTGTCCCAACCCACTGGAAACAAACAAACTTTGAAATATATTAGCTTTGATTCAAACTCAGATATGAGTATAAAGCTATACAAATTGTCACACACACACACACACACACACACACACACACAGTAAGCTGATAATGCCTTTAGTCATTGAGGCGGATCTATAGGAGACAGAGGGAGGTATAATATGCTACCGTCTCCTTGGATAACCTCCTCGCTGTAGCAGAGTAATGAAGTAAACAAAGATGTTCTGTGTGGGAGTGGAGTTCTGCTGCTTCCTAAACACACATAGCTTTGTATCTAAATGGGAATTAATTCACCCAAAGAAATAACTTCGAACTTCTTGTGATTTTTAGTTGCATAATACAGTGTCACTAAATAATGAGTCAGTGAATCTGATTCACGAATCGTGGAGCTCAAGCACATGGCTTTGATGGGTAGCAGATCTACAAGCTCTCAACATGTCATGCTGCGATGCGTTGTGGGCTTGTAGATCTTGTCAGGTTTTTTAAATAATTGAAAATAAAAATGGTGTGCCATCGTGTGAAGCTTTGAACATTCACATTGTTTGTGTCAGCCCTTGACGAAAGCAACCACTTAGGAATGTTTAGGATTCTGATGTTGTGTGCCGTATAATGTTTTAAACTCTGACTATACCTTAAAGCACCATGCAGACTCAGACTTGATTTAGGACGGTAGATGCTAGGTTAGCTGCTGTGTTGTTTCTCAGGAGACGGATGCTAAGCACGTTATTTATGGTTTGATGGAGTGCGTCTGTTTATCTGTGAGGCACTTTAGCCCTGATGGTGACTGATTGAATGACTCCATCCATGTCACTCTGCTAGACGTTAGACCGTGTCAGATAGAGTCTGGATGAGGACGTACCTGCTGTCGTTGAAGTGTCCAGATGAGATGCGTTGACAGCGAGACACTTCTGCTGAGTCGTCTGCTTTATAATAGTGTCTTATCTGCCTTTCTGTCTGACTCATTATGATGAAACATTTGTTCTTTATACCTCTGCATAAATAAATACAGCTGCTGTGGTTCTTTATACCACTGTGTAAAGACATCGCCTCATGGTACCACAAAGGCCTTAAAAAACAAGGCTATTGGACTTCCATAGAATCCACTTAACCGATGCTCATTTAATTACGGATAGCTCAGGGTAGAAGACAGCAACTTGCAATGGGCCTGGTTTTCAAGATACTCTTCATCTCATTGATACACATGCCTGTCTAACTACTTCACAAACGACAATCAAGTCCACAATCACAACACCAGAGGGAGCTCCACAAATCATCCACAAACCCAGATTTGGCAAAAACAAGGGTTTAAATTAGTTATTTTGCTATGCCACAACAATGTGGAACGCCATACCATCCATAGACATATAAACGTAGATGCCTCTTCCAGCTCTGAGGTGCGTGTCAAAATTGAAGGCACAATTTTCCCGAGAGTCCTTGGAGCATGAGCGGAAGCAATGGAAGTCCCGGAAAAGACACACTGTGATTGGCCAGTAGTCAGTTGAGTGACAGCGAGAGACATAGGGTAGTCGCGTGAGTGACATCACTTGGGCAGCAACGCAGCGTGCCTTCAGCACTTCCCTATGACACTTCCACTTGATATCCTGCCTTCAATGGAGACACGTCGCTCCAATGAACTGCAGCGGCCAGTGAGGCATCTATATTTTTGAGTGGTGCAACCACTCCTACAACCAGCAATGTCCGTGTTGGTCATGCACCTATGTGACGTTAGCCTCGATACCCAGGCTTTCATTTCGTCTGCGCGAAAGATGAAAGCCTGGAAAAAGCCGTGGGCTGAACCAGTCTAAAAGTGGGAGTCAACCCTTCCGGGTGGGCGTCGCTCTAAATGATGTGACGTAGCGCTGCACTAGGGGGGAGAGGAGGGGCCGGGGGTGACGGACAGATCGATGAGATCCAATCAGGGTGCGCGCATTTCTGAGGCGCGACCCGCCCCTCTAGACCAGAAATGTCTCTGCTTAGGTCAGGCTAATGTGACGTTAATGAGCACCAGTATGTACTAGTAGGGGCCAGTAGGGGGCACCAGCAACAGAGAGAGAGAGAGAGAGCACTGTTGCCTGCTAATGAGAGAGAGAGAGAGAGAGAGAGAGGGGAGTTGCACCACTCAGTTCACACGGGTGTGATTTTTATGCTCTTTAACAGGTGGGGCAAACCATCCTCCAATCAGTAAGTGATAATTAACTCACCACACAGCTAACTAAAGCCTCATTACTATACATTGGAGGAATATTAAATATGCAAACACTTAACTACAGTATATGTCACAAAATGTAAGATAAATAAGACCAAACAATAATACAGACATGAACACACCCCATCTCCTCTACAGTACTTGGCACCTTCCAATCTAGAGAGGAGTGCCAGCACGGCAGAGGAGAGACAGGTGACAAACAATTTCAACTTCAGTGTCAATACAAATATATAAACTCTCTCAATCATTGTGTCTATAGGCACAGGCTGGCCTGGCCCATGACAGATGCCATCAGCCAAATAAGTGTGAAACTGTGAATCCCTATACCCTCCTTCAAAACCGCTCTAACAGTGTTTCTGGGTTCCATTGGAGACGAATGCTGAATGTTGAAACATCTCTGGGTTCCAATTAAAGATGGATGTATGTGTCCCCGAGGACCATAAGACAAACATATAGATTCATGGAGAGAGAGAGCAGAGTTTTAATTCCAAGTACCTGCGGTTGCATTGCATTGACCGCCAATGAGTTATATGCTTTTTAATAATTCATTGGACGTCGATGCAAAGGAAAAACAATGCAATTTACTGGCTCACAGCACGTCGCAACGCTGCGCATGTGTAGACGTATCATTCATGTCAAATGTGTGTGTTTTTATGCCGTATGTTAAATGTGCTTCTAGATTGACTATTTTTGGCTAGGAGGTTTGGTGTAGAGGGTGAAAAAGAGCAGACCAAGTACAGGGTTTTTCAGTATTGAGGGTTTAATGCTTAACCTACACATGTCAACATGAATCCAACACTGACGATAGTTGCTAACAAGTCTATGAAGCTATCTATGCTTCATCTGTCTCTCAGCTTAGGGGTCCCTGCTTCATCTGTCTCTCAGCTAAGGGGTCCCTGCTTCATCTCTCTCTCAGCTAAGGGGTCTCTGCTTACTCTGTCTTTCAGCTAATGGGTCCTGAAGGAAAAAAAAAGAAAGAAAAAAGAAGAAGACCACTGTACTATATTGCATGCCATAACACAAATATTAAGGTCTAGGCCTATACATATATATATACATATGGGCCTACTGTATAGAGACCGATAATAAGGACAGTTCCTGCAGGTCAAGGAGAAAGCGGTCGACTTTCACAAGTCAATATCTTCCACTAAAGCACGTGTCTTATAATTAGCATACTGCAGAAAGATCACCTGGGAGAAGAAAAGACCACCAGGGATGCTCTTTATCTGGGGGATGGGTCCGAACCCTCAGCCCTCCACATCTTCAAAACGGATTGGGACTTCAGATAAGTGGTCCCTTCAGGAGACCCTGGGGGACACCCCCCCCCCCCCCCCCTCCTCTTTCTGCCAAGATTAGATTCTCATCGCCTTCATTTTCCTTTCACACCGAAACATCACCTCCAAATAAATCACCCTCCTTTTCATTGCAATCACCTCCTTTCAGACTGCTCTCGTTGCTTCAGGCAGAGGCGTCATTTCAGAAGGAAATAGGGGTGGCAGGGAATGAGTTGTCACGTAAGCCCCTGTTCTAAAATAGTGGAAATAGTTGGGCGACGCGGTGAGGCGTGCTCATATCATCGTGCATCATCATTTGCTCGTTCACATATGACGGAAATTCCATTCCATTGTCAATGGGAATTTACTGTTTGACAAAAATCTACACTAATAGTTGAATATACATAGCCCCCTCAAAAACCGATACCGATATTCTTCTGACATTTTTATGCTATTATCGGCCGATGATATATCAAACATCCCTTCCTTTTCATTTATTTTTAAGATTTATTTTATTTGAAAATGAACTATCCCTTTAAAAGAAGAACAGCGCTCAGCGGGTCAATGGAGACCCAATTGGTCTCCGGTTCCAACTCCGATGTTGCGGATTTACCCCCTTTACCCCCCTGGGGTTTAAGAGGTTGTGGATAAAGGTGGTTGATCAGAGAGAGCTACAGAGGTACTTACATCCGTCTGAGAGAGTGCAGATGAGTGTCTGACCTGAAGGATATAACCACACTATCTGCTTTGTATTCAGGATGCACCTGCATGTCAGCCTTCAGACACACCGCAGAAATGCCCTTTTATTGTCACGAACAGATCCTATTGTTGTGTCACCTCCACACCACACCAGGAGGCGAAAGTGGCCTCTGCGCCACGTCTGCTTATTCTAAGCCACATATTGGGCTTGTTTTCCTGTAAAGTCGCTTGTTATTCATATTTGCTTCTGGGTTTTGTTTGGGCTTATTTCTGAAATGTAGTTGCTTATTTGGGCTTGCTGTCAAGATTCTGTTTTCTGAAAATAGCTATAGGGCTCAAGTGGTGAAACCGATCCCTTCTTTTGGGCTTGTTCTCATAGACTTGGTCACTTGGTTCACTCACAGAATCTGGCAAAACCGGAGTCGTAGCATGAGGCAGTAAAATTCTAATTATGTTTCCTGAAAAGATTATATTTTTGACACAATTACATAAGTACATACAGTAACAGTCTCATGTGAGCCATTAGAAGGTATGTTCCTAAATGACAGCTCAGGGGGTTGTCTATTTATTATCTCTCTCTTGAGATTTGACAGTAATTAGGTTGCTGTTATTTAGTTTAATTATCCTAAAAACCCTCCATGATAATTAAAGTTTAACCTGAGATTTCAATAAGTTGAGAGCTTTGATTAGATGTTGTATTATTCTGTCTTTGGATGTTAATTGTGTTTTTGTTTTTTAATCATAAACAAAAGCAGAAGATATATCGGGTGGAAACCTCATACGTCCAAAACGGTTACTATTCTAAATTTCTAATTCAAAAGCATCAAACAGTTACATACTGTAGCAGATCTGCAAGCACGTTTTGAGCTTGTAGATCTGCTACTTTTGATGCTTTTAGTGACACTGCTGTACACTGTTTCCCAACCCGGGACCCATGTGGGTCATCATAGGCCAATTGTTATGTTTCGTGAGAAAATACCCTTTTACTTTTTTGTTTGTAATTATTATTATTTCAAAAGATTTTCCAAAATATCCATCAAAACTCACCATTTTTCACAAGTTTTTCAAAATAAATCCAGATGAATAAACAATAAATGCATTAATTAGAGGGAAATATGAGGGAAATGACTTCACATCGCGTTTTGTGAGCTTGTATATGTGCTATTTTCACTAGTTTCACTAGAGTCCCGGGGAGGCATTTCTCTTTTGATTCTCGAGCTAAAACCACTGCTGTAGTGTGAAGTGTAGGACGTTAATTTAAATAAAGAAATAAAATAAATGGTGCATTTATATAGGCACTGGCACATTACATAGATAGTGAATCACATTCACCCATTCACACACATGACGGGGGAAACCTGCATGCAAGGCACCTGCACATCGGGAGTAATTAAGGGGTTCAGCATTTTGCTGGAGGACACTTGACCTCCTCAAGGGCTCCCCCCCACAAGGAGTTAGAATATGGAGATAAGAGGTTTCTGCCCTATACAGCAATGATATACTTCCTTGATAAATATTGAAACGACACTCAAGCTCTTTGATGTCTGATGTTGTTGCTTATTTATCAAGGATATATCTAGACAGATAACATTGGCTAAACATCCCCGTAGACACCACAGCATTGACAATACCTGCTGTAAATATGAATTAAAGTTAGTTTTGATGTGCTGTTTGTCATGTTCAGTGGTGTAAATAACTATAAGTGCATCTGCTCAAGTGCTGCAGTACTCAAGTGACAAATACGTTTAGGAACACTACGTCTCTGATCAAAATGATGTACCGTAATTTCCAGCCAAATGTAGGGAAAATCCCAAATATGTACGTATACAAGCCGCACCGGACTATAAGCCGCAGGTGTTTTAATGTTTAATTACCATATGTAAAGGTTTCCGCACGGTCGCCCCTTTTCCATCCTGCCCCACTATTATACTGATTATATAAAAAGTTTTATATTAATTTATCATTAAGTTCACTCTGCATAATAGCATGATGATGCCATTACAAAAAATGGGCTAAATCAGGAGAAATGTGTTTAATAAAACGAAATTAACTGCTAGAAGGAAGGTCCTAAATTAATTTAATTAAGCAGTGACCGTCTCTGTGTCATGTTATTCTTTCTTAATTTTAGTATAGAGATCGACTACTTCTCCAACCTACGTACTAATCCATTCATCCTGGCTGTTTTCATATCATATACAAGCCTACTGTACGTGGATTTTGCCGTCACCGCCACTCGTGTGGGCTGCAGTGGCAGCATTCAAGACACAGTCCCTCCTCACTCTGCCCAAATGTAGCCTGCTAGCTAGGAAGCCTAGCATGTAATATTAAATAACCTAGCCATTATAAAGACCAAAGGAACTGTGGTTGTAACTTGATGTGAACATTTAGGCTTGTATGAATTGAATGAATAACATCCCATCGTTTTTCAAACAGCGCTGGCCTCTCCTCCGTGCCTATAATATATAAATCCATTCCAAAGTAACGTAACATGATAATGCTATGCTGCTCCGTAGAAACGTCTTGCACAACGAAAATAGCAGATCTACAAGCTCACAAGGCGTCCATCCGTGAGGCAGTGTAGACTTGTAACTTTGACAACAGCTGTTTTGAATTTTGGGCAATCAGAACGGCAGCTGCAAAGAGCCTGCATGCATGGACCGGCCATAGATAGATTTAGAAGGCCGGGCCCCTAGTGGCCGTTGGCTCTGCTTTAGCTGTAAAAATCCATAGATAAGCCGCACCATTGTATAAGCCGCAGGGTTCAAATCATGGGTAAAAAGGTGCGGCTTATAGTCCGGAAATTACAGTACTTTTTCTCCACTACATTTATTTGAAAAATGTAGTTACAAGTTTATGTTTTAGATTTTGAATATTATTACAGAACATGCATTAACCACATTATTTTGGGCATTTAATAATAAAACAGATCTACAAGCTCACAATGTGTCGCATTGCAACACCATCAAGGCACCGCCCAAACACATTTTTGTCGACAAAATAAACCGTAGATCTAGTCGACTATAATCTTATAATATGTAGTCGACTGAAACTAGACTAACTAATTCTGAAAAGGACTAAAGCTAAATTACATTTCATTCAAAAGACTGACTAAAACTAAAACAATGTCATACTTGTACTACTAATATTGAACACATGACTTTAACTTGTAACAGAGTATTTCTACATCGTGGTATTGATACTTTTACCGAAGTAAAAAAGCATGTGAGTACGTATCCCACCGCAGATACAAATTAGTTTGATAATTTATACAATTTAACGATGCATCTGTTGAGCTGAAGGTCAACGTGTGTGTGTGTGTGTGTGTGTGTGTGTGTGTGTGTGTGTGTGTGTGTGTGTGTGTGTGTGTGTGTGTGTGTGTGTGTGTGTGTGTGTGTGTGTGCGCATGCGTGCCATAAAGGGTAGTTATGACCATGAGACATGTGACCAGGCCAGTCAACCACTTAACCCTTCCCCTCCTGGTTCAGCTTGTTATTATAGACAAGAAGAACAAGCTAAATTATTCAAAGGTTTCCAAACATGTATGCTATTAAAACAATCAAAAATAGCAGATGTACAACCACAATAGAAGACACCGATATAGGTAATGTGGTAAAATTATTGTGGTGACACGTTTTTACTGAGGTTGAGGTTAGAAATTAGGTTAGGTTTAACCGTTTAAATGGTAAATGGTGCATTTATATAGCACAAACTGGCAACCTTGCGGTTACCATCCAGCCACTCTACTCCTGAGCCACCGCCGCCCAGGCATAGTTTACTGAGGATAAGGCCAAGGTGACTGTGTTTTGAGGCGGGCGTTCTGGTATTCATGAAAACGACTGTACTGGTTTATATGCCTACAGTATATGTCGACTGTGTGTTATTACATAAAACAACAGGTCACACGCACCTCTCTCCAGATGTCAGCCAGCATTCACACTCATTCACATTTTAATCTATTTATTTCAAGCACCATGTCAGAGGGTGGATGCAAATCAAGTCATTCAAATGCAATAATAATCATGACCTTGATGCAAGTCTAATTACATACAATTACATTTCAAAAGTGTCCAATACTAAATAATTCCTTTTGACCAGACGAGATTATATGCAGGCATTCTGCTAATGTCTGAACTCTGAACTGAACAGTGTCTGTAGCCATAATTTGAATTATGATTTAGAAGTAGATTTTCCATGCTCAAATATCCCTTATACTGTCCTTAACTGTAATTCTATAGGAATAGTGTGTCAGTCAATAGTTGTGGACATACAGGGGCACGGCAGCACAGTCTGTAGTGCTGCCACCTCACAGCTAGAAGTTCCTGGGTTCGATTCCCGCTGGGGACGCTGTGGGCGCTGGTGGCGCGCTCTCTCCTCCGCAGCATCAGCACCCATACCCTAGGTGGGGTTGGCAAAAGGGCCTTTCTTCATGTGTGGAGTTTGCATGTTCTCCCGGTGTCAACACAAAAATGCAGTATTCCTGGTCTCTATACTGCCTCCCCCTGGACAGCCGGGGCGCCTGATGGAGGGGAAAGGAACTGGTTGGAATAACCTGTTCCTTACACGTGCTACGTCCAACCGGGGAAACTCCCACCTGTCATGTGATAAGAAGTGGCTTGGACTCCTCATGCATTGAAGGAAGCATGAGGTATGTCCGTTGCTCTCCCCAGGTTGGCAGAGGGAGTATAGTTTTATTTATATATAATACTAAATAATTCCCAAAGGAGATAATATGCACTGTCTGAACTGAACTGTGTTTGTAGCCATAATTTGCTTATGAGTTATGATGCAGAAGTAGATTTTCCACACTGAAATATCCCTTACTTTTCCTTTCATATGAGTCAACGTTTAGGACATACAAGGTTTCCACCCAACGGCGTGACAACGTCTTCATTAAATATCTTTTTCATATTGTTTGTGTTGTTTTCTTTTGACGTTTAGCAGCTCTCGCATCAGTAACCGTGGTTCCCGCAGCGACAGTGCTGTCGGAGGACAGATTAATCTGTAAACACAATGTCTGTTTACATAAATAACAATATGATATCAATCATCTCTACAGGCAATGGGATGTTAATAACATAAAGAACAAATATGTTATCATCTCTGCAGACTGTGGGGTGCTAATAACATCATATAGCAGAAAGAGACACAGAGCTGTCAGGCAGAAAGGACTCGGAATGCAGACGTGAGGCACCGGAACAGGTTGATTTCATGAGACATCAAAATGGACAAGAGGAAGGCAATAATCAAAACTTGCCGGAGGCAATCCATTGATATCCAAAAATGGCAGTAGGCGAAGGCAGATGTACCGGCATGGCTGTTCAAAACAAATGGCTTTTTCCATAAAATAAACTTGTGAAAATAAATAGTTTAATGGTGAAATTAAATTAAATGAATCAATCTACCTCTGTATGAAAATGGATGAACCACACACATTAAACGAGAGTTCTCAAATCCTTGTGTCTGAGAGGCTAAACCTCATGGTGGTCTGTGACTCAAATGTAGAATAAATAATGAAAATGGAAAACCTCCGCTTCAGTACTTACTAGTAAAGGGCCTGTATTCAATACATTCACATTGTGTATCCTAGTTATTGTGTAGCATACATTGTTTTCTCTGCGTTCTATTTATGCAACGGTTGTTTGTTGACAGAGTTCATGTCATTATCTAAGATCTGATAAGACTCTGATACGAATCTAATCATAAGAGCTAAGAGCGTCTGATAATTAAATGACTGCAGATATAATATGACTAAACTAAATACATTGTCTGCTCCAAAACTGCTTCACACACACGCTTCCTTGAGTTGAAGTGTGTGTGTGTGTGTGTGTGTGTGTGTGTGTTCACTGTGTTGTGACACCTTGTGAGCTTGTAAATCTGCACAGATCGTTATAAATCACGCCTGATTTATTTTTTTCACTGTTGTAAGACCAATACTGACTGACCAATTAGACGTTAAAGTGGAGGGTGATTTGTAGATTAGCCAAGGCAATCACACTGCTTATTGCCTTGTTGGCGCGCACACACGGACACAGACACGCACAGTCGCACACACACGCACGCGCGCGCGCGCACACACACACACACACACACACATGTGCGCAAGCATGTGTATGTGTGTCTGTACACACGTTTCAGCTTTACATAAATCAGTGTTTTCTTTGCGATGAAGCTGACAGCCAATCTCAGATCAGGATGGATTTTCCCCTGCGTTCCTGGTTGGGTGGGCCGTTCCGTCTGGGTGGGCCATATCTTCTCCGCTTTCATTCCATCTCATTTCCCGTTCTGTGTCACAAACAGCTGGCTCATTTTTCATGCTTTACTCTGACAGAGAAACAAACGTGCAGATGAATGAAGTATGTGAGAGGCGTTGGCTCTCGCCGCTTATGTTCTATTGTGGAAAGCATTCATTGTTTCCGGCTTCCTGCTGCTGCTTGTTCTATTTGGTCGCTGTCGGGTGGAAACCATTCGTTCATAAACGGCAAATAAAGCCGATCTACAAGCTTTGTGAGATCGGTAACGGCCCTAGTACGCTTCCCTGGGGAACCCCACAGTTCACTGGGAGGGCCGAGCACATGGTTCCATTTGTTCTCTTACCTCAAGGTATATATAGGATCCCTAGTGAGATTGGGTCTGGCACTCCTCAGTTTGAAATACATGTAGCTCACCCCAGAGCTGTGGGTGACCATTCAGAGCCCGCTATTCAAGTGAGACTTTTTTTGCTGTGGCGTTTGAATCTGTTTGTAACCGCCCCTTGGAAATAAATCTTCCACACCGAAGTTCCATGGCTGCAGGCTACACAGATGTGTCATCAAAACCGATCGCCTTCAGCTTACTTGAATGGTTGACGGTGTCAAGCCATTGTGAAGCTCCAGCCTGACTGTGCCACAGTATTTACTATTTATCCGAGCCTACCGTTTCATGCACACTGGGCAACACCTCGCCGGGTTGAGTGTGGTAACGTACAGGAATTTGGCGGAAATAACCGCCCAAGGACATTACGTTGACTCTTTCCAAATCAGTTTACATTCTCCGTGAATGAAGTGTTGTGATTGGTCGAAAAATATTGTTTCCAGGGGTAATACAATATTTCAGTAGAGCGGCATGTTCTGAAGCCTGATTGGAATTCAAACAGCAATTTGTGCTCTATTGATCTCTGTGTGTGTGTATTAATCTCTCTCTATAACCTCTGAGAACAAATGATGGAAACAGGGCGGTGTATAGTTGCCAGGTATGAACTTGTTATTACTCTCGCCAGCTTGAATTCTTGTGGGAGGTGACACTGACTGATGGATATGTTTGTAATGTGGGCTACTACGTGTATTGGGGCAAGTACAGCAGCGTCTCTGCAGGAATCTGGTGGGGATGGTGATGAACTCATAGCACATATACAGTTTTTGCAGATTTGCGTGATAATATGTTTTAGGATTCCCTAGATTTGCATAGTGTGCTTGGATATCCCCTATGGCTGCCAATGGTTCTAGACCTGTGGTCCCCACATATGTTTTGTGGGATCCCCAGATGACAGTAAAGTGACATTTTTAAGAAGAATAAGAAAAGAAAGGAAAGAAAAAGAGCATGCATCAAAACAAAAGTAATCAACAGACTATACTGTAAAAACTGGTCAAACTGGTCAAATGCCAAATTGACAAATAATATAAGATAGACACAAAACATTATGAAAATAGCCAATCTACAGTTTTTAAGCTTGTAGATCTGCTATTTTCACAATGCGTGGAGGGGGTGGGGGGGCTCCCATTCAAATATGATCATTTTTGGGGGGTCGCGTCTTAAAGGTGCCAATGCCAGAGAGATTGTCATAGTGTGCTTGGATATGCTCTACTAGTCAATACCATGTGATATTGAAAACTAGCAATATACCCGTTTAGCTTGCATTTATTTCCACTAATATTGACAATGACTCTTGCAACTGGTAAATAGACGGTGCATAATGCTTAGTAAGTAAGTAAGTAAGTAAGTAAGTAAATTTGATTTATAAAGCACCTTTCTTAACAAGGTAACAACGTGCTGTACAATGAACACAATGAAATCAATCAAAATTTTAACAGGACAGTGTAATGATACAAAGAAGAATAGAGTACAACAAGCAAATAAGAACAACATAATCAAGGTTTAACATCGGGAAAATGTTTCCTTCAAAATATTGACAGACTCAGCGTTTTTTAAAGTGCAAGGCAGGGCGTTCCATAAAGTAGGTGCAACTACTGCAAAAGCACGGTCACCCTTTGTCTTTCACTTAGTCCCAGGAACCATTAGGAGGCCTTTGTCAGAGGACCGCAGGGATCTCACATTGACCTTGGGGGGCAGAAGATCACAAATGTAAGGTGGGGCCAGTCCATGTAGGGCTTTAAAAGTAGTTAAAAGGATTTTAAAATATATTCTAGCCTTGATGGGCAGCCAATGGAGTTTGGCTAAGACCGCGGTGATAATTCTGGCTGCTGTGTTCTGTACAAGTTGAAGTTTGGATAATGAGGAGCTGCTTAGAGTGGTATAGAGTCCGTTGCAATAGTCAAGGGGCGGGATGAAACAAATGCGTGCATAATTTTTTCTAGGTCAGTGGGAGTGAGAATATATTTTATTTTAGAAATGTGTAAGTGATAAAAGCATCCCTGGGTAACTGTTTTGACATGGGACTCAAGTGTCATCCTACTGTCAAAAGTACACCCAGGTTTTTGGCTGTTGATTTTGATGCCATTGGGCCAAGGGACTGTCGAATTGTGTGTGTGTGTGTGTGTGTGTGTGTGTGTGTGTGTGTGTGTGTGTGTGTGTGTGTGTGTGTGTGTGTGTGTGTGTGTGTGTGTGTGTGTGTGTGTGTGTGTGTGTGTGTGTGTGTGTGTGTGTGTGTGTGTGTGTGTGTGTGAGAGAATATAATGCACAGGGGACAGAACAATCAATGGTAAATAGTGCATTGCCATTCATATAGCACCTTTATCCAAGGCGCTTTACATAGATTGTGCATTACATTCACCCAGTCTCTCACACAGACACACAATTCAAGAGGTGCACTATACCCCTGAGCCACTGTTGCCCCAACAAAGTAAAGCGTTACGGGATGCAAACGCATAGAAAAGCTTAAACATGGAGATAGCCTGCTATGTTTCTGCCCGCCAGACACCATTTGTTAAAGCCGGTGACAATCGTTAATTTGTTGCCACTGCCAGCTGTGATTAATTATCCCATTAACGTTTGAATTATTACTTATGTTGAGAAGATGCAAATTATCTCCAATAAAAGGCTTGGAGGATGTTTTGAGATTTGAACTAAATGACAGTTTTGGTGATTCATTAATTAATTAATACAGAGAAAGGCATAAGCACTTCTGCACTGTCTGACAGGAAAACAGGAAAACATTCTTATTGCAATTAATTACAGAACATTTTATAATTTGTTGTTTGATTCGGGTGCATGTGTCCGACGTACTAACAGTCCGACAGGCATTACAGTATACATACATATACCCAAAACCCTAAACCCTAAACCTAACCTCACAGGAAGTCACGGGTTTGTTTTAACTTGCCACATGTTAGTTTTAACCTGCCACGCATGGATCGAGCCACGGATTATAGTTTTAACTTGCCACTAGTTTTAACCTGCCATGCATGTCGCCGGGCGCCACAGGTTAGTTTTAACCTCCCAGTGAGCGATAGGTCGGCTATTACACGTGGGTCTAAAAATGGGTTATAACTACTATAACGGGCTAGGCTTAGCTTATAGACAGATCACATTTTTAACAATCTATTTATAGACCCTCTATATAGTCGTTGCTCGTCTGTATAGACATTGCTCGTTCCATGCACATGCCCGTAACTGACTAGACCTGGATTTTGTTGAGCTTTTTTCTGTTTTCTTTTTTTTAACTCAACGGGAGTCATGCCCCTCGTGAGCAAACCTGTCGTTGATCCAGGCAACAATGTCTGCGTCACAGGCTCCCCATCCTTAATGGATGTCCAGGGTGCCTCAGAATATTATATTTAGAATTCATCAATATCACTATCACTTCATCAATATCACACTGTATATTATTTTTTTCAACCTACAGTACACCATGTCTCTTCACCAGATCTGCAAGCTCACAATGTGCCATGTTGGGACGCATTGTGAGCTTGTAAATCAGCTATTTTTGGTGAATGTTCCCCCCGGAATAGGAATGCTTATTTAATCTTAGCAATCTTATTCAATCTCATGCCGTATAGTCTGATGACTCACCTCCTCAGACTCCACCTCAGCCCGTAGCACTTGCCGTAGTACTTGCCCTAGCCTTGACGCCCTAGCAGGCTCATATAATTAAGGCTTTACAACAATGTAATTTAGATAGCATGGCATGTAGACGGATGCCAGGTCATTATTGATCCTACAGTATATAGCATTCTATAGTGTTGTACAATGTACAGATTATTCTACTTTTAGACTTGATGGGATATTGGTTGTCTTACAGTATAATCCTTGATGACTATTTATATGTATTTGATGCATTACCATGTGTTGTTCTTGCATACGGCAAGTCACTCTTGATTAAGAGCGTCTGCTAAATGCCTAAACTCTAAAATGTAAATATATTTACTATGGCTTAAGCTACTGATCATCGATCGCTGTGGTGGTATTTTATGAGTCCATTTGACCCATGTTGATCTCCAGTAATATTTATCAGACATCGTGCTGCTGTCCTATGCGGTCTGGTGTTGATTTATTCCTCAGTAATAAAAGAAGACTGATGTGGAGGTCATGGAGTTAAGTAGGGAGGTCACTATAAAGCAGAGCTCGTCCATCTTTCATGAAGACCACATAGCTTTATAGTGTGTGTTGCCAGGTGGTGGGAAACTTTCAGACCCCGTGCTGTAGCACTCTGAGGCTGTATTTCCAAACTCTACATTGTAGTTCCATGCAGGCTCTATGTTGTAGTTCCAGAATTTGTCAGAATTGTATTGAGAGCATGGCCCCTTGAGATGCAGCATCTCATTTTAGAGGGGGTCCTAATGCACACAAGAAACCCAACTACGGATAAGCGGTTGAAGATGGATGGATGGATCTTATCTTATCTATGTATATCCTACTTTTTGAATTATTCGTTGTCATTCCTTTAGAGTTAGTAAAACCTTCTCCTTAATTGTATTGAAGCCATCTTATTAAATTATAGCGTTGAAAAAGTGATTTTGCGTTTAAAAATGCCTTCTAACGTCCTGTAAGATTGTAAGATTTCTGAAAAACTTTTGTATTCAAATAGCAGACGTACAAGCTCACATTGCGTCACTCTGTACAATGATACCCGTCTGCTCCGAGCGTGTACACAGCATTTTGTAACACTATTGGAAAAATCACAACAATGTTTTGTGCAATTTATGCATTTTCATTTAACATAAATCTTCTCTCGTGGTGGTCCCTGGAACAAAACATTTCCAGATGGGAGTCCTCGGCCAAATACAATAGGTACTTTAAGCAACGACGGCTACGCCAGTCCGCTCTGGTAACCGGAAATGGATCAGTGCTCGATAGATAAACCTGCTTGCCGTCGCAGCTCTTCCTACTACAGCAGAAACTACCCTTCCACGTAGTGTCTACAACGTCAGTGAATTCAGTACTTTGGACGCGTTGTTTGTATGTATGAGCTCTGCTAATTACACTTTAATCTAAACAATTTCCCTGAACAGTTCACAACATGTCCAAGAGTAAGATCTTACCAGATCATGTTGAATGCAAGCTCTGACGCAAGCTCTGCCTCTTCAGAGAAGCGACAACTGCATACTGTGCATAGACGCGTCACTGATGGTTGTTTGCTTAACAATTTTGACTGCTACGGCGAGTAGCAGCCGTACTTCTGCTTAGCGGAGCCGTCCTGAAAACCGTTATTGCTTAAAGTCCCTAATATCAATTTTGGGATCCTTGACAAAAAAAGAACAAAAAAGGAAAAAAGAAACCAAAAAAAAAACATTTGTGTGAAGTGAGGGGATCATGAGGATCGCCACTTACAGTATGTCATTTCCATCGACTTGGCCTGAAAGTTCTTCACAGAATAAATTATTCCGTAAAATGTCCATAAACTTTGAAGGGGCTACCGGCGCTCAGAAAAACACCTGTATTCTGACTGGCACCCCGCCAACGCTTGACTGTGTGTTTCTGAGCTGCGCTAGCCCCTCCCTCCTCCAGCGCCTGATTTTGTGTTTCGAGTGGCGCAAGCTAGCGCCGCTCAAAACACACAAAGCCAGGCATTTTCCCCCTTTAATGTCATGCCTCGTTTAACTCTTTAAGGGCTATATCTTATAGGGATAAGGGGTAAGAATTTGCCATTTCACACCTGCCAAAAGTCCCTCTCTATCTCTCCATTACAAGAGTTTAACTTTCCACTGAAGTGAAATCGTCACATGGAAACATCTGTTCTGCCATACACATGCGTCATGTCCTATGAATGAATGAGCCAATAGGGGAAGGGGGTCATTGTCACGTGCGCGATTCTTTGTTTGACCCCGCAATAACCTGGACGTGTGGCTCAAATAAACTGATTATTGGAAGGATCACGGAAAGTTTAGAATATTTTGCGGTGCCGTTTTCATTTTACACAAGATCGGACGGAGGTTGTTGCAATCACCTGCACGTAAGCAACATGTACGTTCTGTAATGCAATTCCAATGGTGAACGCTGTGTTGTTTTCACCAGAAGAAATGGCGGATCCGGCCACACCCCCTAATACTGTGTGTGTGTGTGTGTGTGTGTGTGTGTGTGTGGGTGTGGGTGTGTGTGTGTCATAAAGAAGTTGTTTTTCCTCAATATCCCAGAAGGTCAGTTGTTTTTCCTCATAAAAAGGTAGACGCCTCCTTCAGCTCAGGTATCTCTGTTGCAGGCAACATGGATGCAAGCTTTCCTGAGATTCCTTGTGAAGCATAGTGGAAGTATGAGCGGAAGGCTCGCCAAGCTTGCATGTGCATCACAGAAGGTGACGTCCAGTAGGCCAATCAGAGGTAAACGTTTTTTTTTCCTCAATATCCCAGAAGGCCAGTTGTGTTTTTTCCTCAATATCCCAGAAGGCCAGTCCCTTTAAAGCCTGCCTCGGGCATCCCCACCTGATAGACATCATACATGGCTGCGAAGTCTGCGACGGGCTCGTCAGCCTTCAGGACGACGACGCTGTTGGGCGTCACCCCCAGGCTGCCCAGCGTGGCCTGGTCGTCCGACAGGGGCCGCCCGCCCACCGTCAGGTTCTGGTCCATCGGCGCCACGGCAAACTCCCTCAAGATCTGGATCTTGAGCTCCCGCAGTGTCTGACCGGCCGAGACGGTGAGCGATTTCTCCTCGGGGCGTTTCCTGTTCCTCGTGTTCCTTCTCATCGTCTTGACGGCATTGTTGTTGTTTTTGTTGTTTTTGTTATTGTTGTTGTTCTTGACTGCAACGTGGGGGGTGGGACCGGTCGGCACGATGCCGGTAACGCCGTTAAGTTTTAGCTGTTTCATGTCCACCGATTCGTCCAAGTCCAAGTCTTCGACCTGCATCGGGGACTCTGTGTCCCTCTTCGGCGACTCCTCCGTGTCCTCTTCCACGTCGGAGCTGCTGCCATTGTGCTCGGCGACGCTGGGCTCCTCCTCCTGCCGGGTCATCTTTTCCTTGCGGATGATGATGGTGGCGGAGACATACTCCCTCAGGTCCCTCTGCCGCTGCACCAGGAAGCCGGCGCGACACTCCCGGCACAGCTCGGGCCGCGTGCTATACTGCGCCGTGCTGTAATTGTCGGCGGGCCACGAGCGGTGGATGGAGACGGTCTGGTCGATCGTGAACAGCCGCTTGACCACGTCCCACTCATCGGGCCACAGCAGGGCGATGTGCTGGGCCTCGCCGCTCACCAGGGACTCGTAGGTGAACATGAAGCCTCCATGGGGACACAGCAGGAGGCTGTTGTCCAGGGCCGACACCAGCGGGGACTTGGTGGGCTTCTGGACGGATTTGCGCCACTCGTCCACGAATTGCAGCGGGACAATGTAGAGCACGTCCATTTTGCGCGGCCAGGGAACAAGCCGGGGACGATCCTTCTCCTTGAACAGGTTGGACAGTTGGTTTTTCTGCATGTTGGCCTTCGCCTTATCCTCCTGATCCACCCGCCGACACTCCAGGCAGGCCTGCTGCCCCTGGCCGAACTCCGGAGCCCTGGGGAAGTAGGCCCTCAGCATGGCCCAGGCCTCGGCCGACACCTGCTTCCGCTCGTTGGCCAGGGTGCTCAGGGTTCCGTGGTGGCACTGGATGTCTTCGTTGAACGACCTCATCTCTTCCTCGTTGTTGTTGTTGTAGACTTCCGGGAGGTGCGGGCCGTACTCTTTGGCTCCATTTCTGTCATGCTTTGTCTCCTGCTCGTCCTTTTCCATCTGCTTCAGAGCCAGCCTGTACCAGACCTTCAGCGATGCTTTGCCTACCCAGAAGCCTTCTTGGCCGGCGGGGGACTTGACCAGGGTGGACACTATCTTGAAGTCGCCCTGCAGCTGGCTCTTCAGCCGAAGCACGCGGCAGCGCTCCGCCACGCAGTCCCGGCACAGGGCAGAGGCTGCGTTCAGCCGCGGCCCTCCGCCGTAGAGGTTGTAGAGGAACTGGGCTGCCGGCAGTGAGACCCTCTTGGTGTCGCACACCCTGTCGGGGTGCAGCTTCTTGTGAGAGCACAGGAATGGTGAGTTGTCGATCTCTGGTTTCTTGGCGGACTCATCGAGCCACGCCTTCAGCCACTCCAGTGGCAGGAACTCGTAGGGCTGGTCTTCGGAACCGGCAGGCATCATCTCGTAGATATCTTTGACAACCTTCCACTGTTCCATGTTCTTATTCCTCTTGATGGCCATCTTGGCACACTGCTCCTCGAAGGCGTGGTTGTCCCGGTCCACCAGCTGCTGCAGGAACGCCGGCACCTCGGCCTCGGAGACGGCGGCATCGCGCTCCTCCGGGACCTTCTTGTAGACCAGCATGTAGGCGTTCCTGGAGCTGTGTTGGCCTTTGGTGTACCGCGGCTTCCGCGGCTGCTGGGAGAACTGCGACGCTGTCAGGTCCTCCTCCGCGCCCAGGTGGAGTGATCTGCTCTGCTCGATATCCTCGTCGTTGAACATGTACCAGTAGCCGGTGCGCTCGTCCTTCACGTGGGCGATGTAGTGTCCGGAGTATGCAGTTACGCCGATGTGTACGAGCACGTTGCTCAGCTCGTACAGACACCCCCGGTCTTCTTCTCCTTCTCGGCCCTCCAGGAACGGCCCCATGTCTAGCAGCTCCGGGAAGTTGATGTACGAGTTGAGCTTCTTCTTGTGACCCGTCTGCCGGTCGAAGACGAAGCGCATGAGCTGCAGGTTGAGCACGGGCGGCAGGCTGTGCAGCCGGATGCGCCGCGCCGCCTTCTGCTTGCCCTGGCAGCTCTCGCAGAAGTAGCGGTTGTCGTCGTCCAGCTTCTCCTCGCGGAGGAACTCGACGAGGCACTCGCCGAGGCTCCGCAGGCCCTGGATGTGCAGCTCTAGCTCGTAGAAGGTGGACGGCAGCGGTGACACACGGCTGCAGCGGTCGCACACGGTCACGTAGGAGAACTCGCCGCAGAACTGCCTCTGGATGACCTTCTGCAGGCAGGGGTCCATCTGCTTGGCCAGCGAGTCCTCCAGAAGCGTCAGGAAGAGCTTGGAGAACTCCTGGGCGTCCTGCTGCAGCCGCGTATCCAGCCCCAGCGCCTTGACCAGGCCTGACGGGTCGACATAGCGCCGCTTGCTGTTCTGCAGCAGGGCGAACAGATACTGGAGGTGTTCCCAGATGGATCGGGGCTCGTAAGCCGTCACGTCACCGTTGCCATCGCCATCTTGCGGTGCGATGTGGCAGAGGTAGAGGCTCCGGCGCAGCTCCATGTTGTTGAACCACACCTGTAGGAAGGCGTTGACGTAGCACGTGGCACCCAGGTTGGTCAGGCCCACAAAGGCGTCCTTCTCGCGCCGCTCCCAGTCCGGGTCGTCGGCGACGTCGTTGATGTCTCCCAGCCACAGCTTTTCACCGATGCCCACCAGGCAGTTGGGGTTCCCCCAGCAGTTCCGTCGGCAGACTCCCCTGCGGCAGGCCGGCATGTGGACGCGGTATGCCAGCGCCAATTCTTCCTCTCCGACATCCTCCGGGCAGACGTTCTCGGCCCAGCTCCACGCCGCTCTCTCCTGCTGTTGTACCTTCGGCGCCATGGATTCCCCTCGAGGCGAAACAACCCTAAATATGGTGTGGTTGTTAACGGTTACGGTTGGTTTTATTTCTGACGTATTGCTTTCACCTTTTGCCAACAGGCTAGCGATGAACGAACAAACAAACTAAATTATAGAGAACGTACCGCAGTCCCGATCTGCCTTTATTCCAAGCTTGCACTTGTAAATCAAAGCGTCTGCTAAAATGCCTGGATTGCTATAGTAATTGTAATCAAATGCATGTGATTACCGACTGCTTCAACGAGGTGAAACCGGGCATGTACCGATTTAGAGTCTATGGATGGATGTATTCACTACGCGTCCTCAGTCTTTCCAGTGTAGGCCAATAAGCCTTAAGTGATCAATAACATTTCACAGGCCTGGCTTTAAAGATAAGTTTCTCCACTGCTCCCTTTGCACTATGATGTCACTGTGACGTCAATGTTTAACGCAGACGCACTGCGGCCCAACCAACTGGATGTTATTAGGGATGTTATTATGTGGTCAATTCAGAATGTATACATCGTATAGGCGTAAACCTCAAATAATCAATTAAGTCGGCATCATGTCACAAGTCTGGTTTTATAAGCGGTGGTATTCTGAACCTGGGTTGCTCTGATGTCAGGTCAGTTTTGTTCTTTTCCCCCCAAATATGGTTGGAACGTCAAAATGTGTGTCAACGTGAGACAGACAGAGGACAGTGGAGCTGTGTTTGAGAGACGACAGACAGACAGACAGACAGACAGAAGAGAGTGGAACGATGTGTGAGCCTGCACTCACACGTATTCCTTTTCATTATAGGCGAGATGAGGACCATTTTGCTAGACCTGTCTTGTGTCTGTGGTGTCTTGTCCGTGTTTAATGCCCCTCCCTCCCCCTCCAGAGGACAGAGGAAGAGAGGTGAGGAGCAGAGGGCAGGCAGGGTGGAAGAGAGTTGGAGAGCAGCTGGTATAGACACAGGAGGTCCCCGTTACAATGTGCTAGACCTCTGGGAGAGGCTGAGGTGGAGCGCCACACCTACCATCAGCTCCCAGTACTTCCCGCACCAAGCCGTGCCCGGGATCGAACCCATGAACTTGTGGTCCAAAAGCGAGAGCTCTAGTACCGACTGAGCTACCCGGACAGTGTAAGGCAGGGGTGTTTTTTTTTGTTTTTTTTAATAGCTAAAATATAGGCTAATAAGTAAGGCTGCATGATATATCGAACATGTACCTTCATCAAGAGTGGAGAATATAAGTATAAATCAAGTTGAGCAAAGCCACTCTTCTCTGCCCCTCTCTCTAACAGACACAGTTAACGATCGCTTGTTAAGTGCCTGCCAGACAGACAATCAGATGAAATGAAGGCAGGTGTAGAGTAGAGTGTAGACTAGTGAACTGAACATTTCGTTCTCTTTATATCAAGTACTTCATACCAGCCCCTTATGAAACTACTTCTCCCCAAATCCAAATTGATTTCATTGTCCATCCTGAATGGCAGTAACTAGCATACAATGAGAACTGAGAAGATCTTCACTCAACATATAATGGTTATGTGACCATGGCATGTGCATAATATAAAATCTTATGAGTTTTATCTGATATTGATTAATATGGGGGGTGGGTTCAATGAATCGATTATTAATCAGCAGAGCTGTCGACTATTGTCAACATATTCCCCAATTTCCA
>NC_139705.1:17901029-18213529 GCF_964188405.1 Protomyctophum parallelum | reverse complement strand
TTCAGTGTCTGCAATAATTGGCAGTCGCCATATATGGAGAAGGCGATGCTTTCTGTACCCGTGATCTGTATCCTGAAGCACTTGTTGTAGAGTTTCTTTCAAGCTTGCTATTGTTTGTGTTCAAGAAATTCCTTGTAAAATGTCAATGCAAATAAATATGTTAAATTTGTGTGTGTGTGTGTGTGTGTGTGTGTGTCAACAAAATATGTTGTTCCAGGGACCCCCCCAGAAGCGAAGATTTTTTTTTAGGGGCACGGTGGCACAGTTGGTAGTGCTGTCGCCTCACAGCTAGAAGGCCCTGGGTTTGATTCCCGCTCGGGGCGCTGTGGGTGCTGGCGGCGTGTTTCCTCCTCCGCGTCATCAGTGCCCATACCCGAAGGCGGGGTTGGCGAAAGGGCCTTTCTGTGTGGAGTTTGCATGTTCTCCCCGTGTCCCCTAGGGTAGGTACCCTCACAAAAACATGCAGTAATCCTGGTCTCTAAACTGCCTCCCCCTGGCCAGCCGGGGCGCCTGATGGAGGGGAAAGGAACTGGTTGGAATAACGTGTTCCTTCCACTCGCTATGTCCAACCAGGGAAACTCCCCCCTGTCAGGTGTAAAGGAGCAACTTGGACACTCAAGCATGAAGGAAGCATGAGTTAAGTCTGTTGCTCTCCCCAGGTTGGCGGAGGGTGTGTAGAGCCCAGGATCACATTAGATGATTGACACAGGGGTGAAAAATGGGTTACAAAATCGTGGGATAAAAAATATATTAAAAAAAAAGAAGCAAAGATTTTAGTAAAAATAAATAAAATAATTATTTCCCGTACTTAACGTGTTAATGTGTAACAACTAGCCATGCTGCGAAACATGTTGTACTCATGTCACTTCTCTTTGTTAATTTCCGTCACGAAATGAATCCCATGCACAAGACTCGATCCTGCATGTGTGGCGACTGGCCACGATGTGCGCAGAGTACGTTTCATTCCGTCCACTTCATACTCGGTCGCACACTGCGCCATGCGTCGGAACTAGTCGATCTGCAAGCCCACAACGTGTCGCCCTGTGACACGTTGTGGGCTTGTAGATCAGGCTGTTTTTTGACAACTGCTCAACGGCCCATTAGGAAGCGCGCCATGTCTACATGTAAGACATACATCACAGAAGGGCTGATTTTAATCTGTACTAACTACCCATGCTGCAAACATGTCGAGTGGAGAGTCAATTTATGTTTGTTCGATTCCGTGTTAAAAATCCCAGAGCTGCTAAAAGAACATTGGTCTCTATTTGACAACCAGCCGTATGATGTGTGCAAAGTCAATCATGCTCGCATGATTCATAATATCCTGGATTGAAAATTTTCCGCTCTACAAGTTGCAATTTTGTTCGCGCTTGTAGGACGGCTATTTTCAGTGTAAAGAATTTGCTGTAAGGAGGATGTAGTCTACTGTTAAATGGATATTTCACCTTCAAACAATTCATAAAAATTGGGTAGTTTTATCGTAATGGAACTGGCAACCTTCCAGGAACAAGGGCATTCCTCCAACGCTGCCACTTTGCTGTGGAGTGTGTGTGCGTGTGCGGTGTGTGTGTGTGTGTGTGCGAGTGCTCGCGCGTTTAGTCTCCCCGTCTCTTCAGCTCCTTAATACAGTCGTTCCCAAACCTTTTAGCCCGTGTCCCGAAAGAGAAATTCGCCCGGGACCCAAACTTGTGAAAATAGACGATCTACAAGCTCACAACGCGCATTGTGAGCTTGTAGATCGGCGATTTTCACTACCTCTTTTAAACATTACGTTTTCTAATTCATGAGATTTCTTGGATTCTAATTAAATATGTATGAAATGCAACACTGGCACACTGCCCTGCCCTTCGGAATGTTGTGGTCTTGTAGAGCAGAGGTTTTGGCTGTGCAACACTGTGCTCTTCAGAATGTTAGATCAGTCTCTCTCCGTCTTATCAGATCTTCACATGATGACATGAGAATCCTGCATTTTTGCTTCACTACATCTGACATGGAGTGGGGGTGTAATGTAACTGTACACATCAACATGCACGCACGCACGTACACACACACAGGCCATGACAGTATATCTTGTGGCTCGTGCTCAATGCCCCACTGCACCCCCACTCCTCCCCTCTTCAGCTCCGGGGACTTTAATGGGTCATCACATGCTGTCAGTCAAACAGCTGGCTGTAACAGCGGGCCAATCGGATCGCTGACAGGCTGGCCCTCGGGTTGTGTGTCCCCCCCCCCCCCCCCCCTCCAGGGTCGTCACATCGTCCTCTAATCATCAGATGCCCTAAAACTTTGTTCCACTTTTTCATCTCTAACTTCATGTTAACAATAAGGACATTATGTCTTATTGTAGTGATGTCATTGTGTTTCATATCTTCTTTTGTTTCCTCTTCCTGTCTCACTGTCACCTGTCTCACTCTCACCTGTCTCACTGTCACCTGCAGAGCAGGCAAATGTTTGTAGCCTGTAGCTAATAGGTAGTCTAGACAGGCAGGCAGCATGTTAATAACAGCCTCACTATGACCATGGATTATGATCTAAACGTGTGACCAACCTAGTTGTTGAAATTGAATTGGACACTTTCACTTTGACCGGAAGTCACTTAGTGTTCTTCTCAATGGACATTCTGTGGAGTTCAATGAAATACCAGCGCTCAGTCATCGGTTATTCCTTTTTTCCCTCCACACCAATACACCAATAAGTTTCTTCACTGAAAACAGCTGATCTACAACTGAGTACCCCATGGGGTCCGTATGTTTGACACTTTCCACCCCCCCCCTCTACACCACATCTCTTTGCTAGCAACCCTAGATTCTATTTTTAATAAGATTAAATTTGATGTGTATGCAGAGTTAGGATTAGGAAGTGTTTGAGTTTGAACAGAAAAGTCCTATCTGATTGTATTAAACAACATTGCAGGTGTACGGAAAGTAGGGATGTGAATTATGGATTAATTTAGCTGCAATTTGCAACAATAGATTTTCTTTTTATAATGGGATGAATCTAGAGTTGTAATACCCTCCATTGACAGCCCATTGATCCAAATCGAATTTCCGATCTGCTTGTATAAATAATGTTAAACTCACTTTCTTTCAAGGAATTCTGTGCAGGTGATTATTTTTCTAAGTGTTGGAGTTTGGAAGTGCTCGTCAAAGTCACTGAACAGCCCTGCATATACCACCTGTTTTGAATTTGCACATAATGCAGGAGGCAGCAGCACAACTGCTTGTTAATAAAACAAGTGCTTCCAAACTCCAACACTTAGAAAAGAATGTCTTAGCACAAAGTAGCTCATAACATGTCTACGGTGGATTTGTATGAAACAAACGCTTTGCAGATTGAAAGAGGATAATTCAAGTTTGCCCTACAGCTGCAATGTTGGCAAATTTAACGTTGTTACAAGCAGATCGGAAATTAGATTTGGATCAATGGGCTGTCAGTGGAGGGTATTGCAACGCTAGATTAATCCCATTAAAAAAGGTAGGATTAATTAATGAATTGATAATCATCTTGGCTGGTAATCCAGTCTGGCAGTGTGCCGCGGGTTCGACTCCCGATCTCGACGGCCTTTACTGCATGTCTTCCCCCCATCTCTCTCCCCATTTCCTGTCGGCCTACTGTCTGTCCCTCCATAAAACATATAAAATAAAGGCGAAAGCCACAAAAAAAACAAAATTAAAAAAAATATATATATAAATAAATCTGAGAATCTTAATCTCCCTCAATGTCTAACATCTATTCTGAATCTAAGAAAAGCTGTCTGTCTGTACACTTCCTTAGCACAGAGCAAGACTGCTGCTCACTTAGGTGGCCATCTCAAAACGCCACGACACACGGACAGCCTCAAGGAACCTAGCACCGCACAGCCCTGTCCTCCAGGCTCAATGTGGCCTGCTAACAAACACCAAACATTTTAACAATCATCGTCTCTGTCAGGTGAAAAGAAGCAGCTTGGACTCCTCATGCATAGAAGGAGGCATGAGGTCAGTCCGCTGCCCCCCCCAGGTTGGCAGAGGAAGTGTAGCGCCCAGGATTACATTAGATAATTGGCACTGGGTGAAAAGAAAACTGGGTTACAAAATCGTGGGATAAAAAAAACAAAAAAAACAATCATCTTAATTTAATTCATTTTCGTCAAAAACAACTCATCTTCCCGCAGATCACGTGTCACCAGTGAAATGCATGTTGGGAGGGACCATAGACTGTAAAAAATATGGACAAAGCGTTCCCCGGGTCTAACATGAACGTAAAATGAAGCCTGTAATGATATGCTAATTCCTGATGTAAGTCGCCATCTTTTGGTACCAGCTGGCCATTGGCTGGCTCCGTTTTGTACCAGCTGGTCATTGGCTGCCCAGACAACGAGGCGGGACTTCCCCCCTTCTTCTCCGTTGGTTTTTATTTTGACTCGTGTGGGAGGAGAAGACTCTTGAGTGGGAGGGGAATCCCGATCATAGACTGTAACGGTAGCCACGCCCCTCAGTACATACGCGACTTTATGGTCATTTTTTTAATTAATGGGACCATAATTTTCCAAAAAGAATATTATGACATTAGAAATGAGACTTTAAACTAGTGACTGGAAGAAGAAAGTATTCATGACCATGTTTATTAAGGTAATACAGTCTAGGTGAAGTTGGGCCAAAATACATCGGCCTCTATGGAGCTATGGGGCTTTTTGGGTCCAGTCCAGCGCCACAACAGGCCATTATATGAACTACCGATTTCAAATGAGGCTTCACGAAATATCTGGCTGACTGCCCCCCTGGGAGGGACACAGGTTAATGTATGGGTCACAGTTTTCTGTGCATACAAACACCAAACATTTTAACAATCATAATTTAATTAATTTCCGTCAAAAACAATAACTTATCTATCTATCTATCTTAGCTAATAACATTAATTTTGTTCCCAAGTTCAACCCAACTTCCCAAGATCATCCGTTAACAAATCCCTCCCAATCAGTGTGATCTATTATATCGCATTACACACTATACAGTACATCATTCCCTGAAAGATGCATTGTCTGATGGTTTTGGACGTACAAAGGTTTTCACAATGATATTCTCTTTGTTTGTATAGTTTGAAGTTAAAGTGGAGCTTTTTCGAGCGAAACAGCTTCTGTCTGTTCTGTCTGCGCTGGAATGGCTTTTATAGATCTGATATAATGAGCTTGTCAATCTGTGGAAAAACACAAGACATTGTTATTGACTTGCTGTACTCGTGATGCTATTCTGCAATACTGTGTGTGTGTGTGTGTGTGTGTGTGTGTGTGTGTGTGTGTGTGTGTGTGTGTGTGTGTGTGTGTGTGTGTGTGTGTGTGTGTGTGTGTGCGCATGCGTGCGTGCGCGCCACCACACCATCGCCTCTTGTCAGGTGCAAGCTTCATACATCCACAACTGTTAACTTCTCAGGATTCAAATTCAAAAGTAGCAGATCTACAAGCTCAACATCGAATTTAGATCTGCTACGTTGGATGCTTTTGTACGATGCTGCAGTGTAGTGTGATCAAGTAGGACGTTAATGTAGGAAAGTTAACACAACAATTTGAATGTGCAGATAAGAGTTTTCTGCTCCACTATAGTGGTGTGTTTGGGCAGACGCGGTTTGGAGAGAGACTAAACTATATTATTTTTTCACTTGATAAAAGGAATGATTCACGTTATGAAACAGTCTAGTGTGACTCATGGCCTCTGTCATTGTGCAGTGGGACAATACACTGAATAAGCATCGGTTGTAAGTGTTCCATAGCCTCGGGCTGTGATCCCTGCTTTAGCTAAATGCCTGCAGTCATTGAGTGTGAACTGAATTCAACTGAATGCACAATGCGTAGATGTACTATTTATTTTCAGGGACATTTCTGCATAATATGACTAAACTTTCTAGACTTTGTTACCAATACTTCTGTACTTTTACTAAATTTTTCTACTTTGCAATATCGATACCAATATTTAGTTCAGTGACCATGTAAGTAGCCTTGCCGAGCCATGAGGCCCATGGGGCAGGAGCCTATCTCCTGTTTCTGTAGAGTGAGGCAGCTTGATGTACAAGTACACCCCCTGGACATGACGCTAGTATGTCGCAGGGACTTACCCCCAATCCAACCCTTGATGCTGAGTGTCATTGTTTAGAGTCTTTGGTATGACCCGGCCGGGGATTGAACCCCGACCTCCCAGTCTCAGGGCGGACACAAAATATACAGAAGTGAGCAGCCTTGGGGAGAACCAGTAGAAGAGTGCAGCAGAGAAGCCAGGACATAATTTACCCTCATGCACTGAGACCTATCAGTTAAGAAGTCAATGATCCAGCCAACAAGGTTAAGGTCCAGTTTAAATCTCCTTTGGCTCTGGGTTGTCTGTATCTCGGACACCATCTTACAGGGAAGGAATGGAAGCCACAGAAGCATCCGCGTGCGTTACAGAGCGGACGTTCGGTAGGGTCTTAGTCCCTTGAGTGGCAGCGTGCCTTCCGTCCACACTTCCGCCTTTGCCTGTGCTTCCATGCGCTACGGGTCGCTCCAGTGAATCGCAGCGGCCAATGAGGTATCTAGTTTTTTATATCTGTGGTCTTACCTTCTCTCTCTCTCTCTCTCTCTTTTCCCCACAGATTCCTCAGGTGAGCTACGCCTCCACGGCTCCGGAGCTGAGCGACAACAGTCGCTACGACTACTTCTCTCGCGTGGTGCCTCCGGACACCTACCAGGCCCAGGCCATGGTGGACATCGTGAAGGCCATGCGCTGGAACTACGTGTCCACCGTGGCGTCCGAGGGGAACTACGGCGAGAGCGGAGTGGACGCCTTCATCCAGAAGAGCCGGGAGGACGGTGAGTCCCACACGACAACATCACGTCGTCTCTACATAGACTACGTCTCCCAGGGGTCTTTATGAATCACACAGGCTTAAAGGGGATGTTCACCCAAAACTTGCCTTTTCTGAGCGTGGCTTTCGGAAATTATGTCAAGTGGAAGCCAAGTATATGGACTTTAATGTTTGTTTAGGGCAGTAAATGACAACGTAAGACGTCATCTGGCTGATATAAATACAGTTTTATTTTTCTTATCACACCCCATGCAGCCTTCAAGCCTGAGACTAATTGAGTCTCCTACTGACGTGGTCAACAAATTATTAAAAAAAACAAAAAAAATAATTCAAGGCTTCATGGGGTGTGTGTAATTGATAACAAATTAGTAATTTGTTATCAATTAAACTACTCCCTTAAAGACCAGCTGCTGCAGTGTGTTTCCATCATAGTGATGTCTTCTGCTGTGAAACGGAGGCACGAAGTGGCTCCAGCCAATCACGGTTTCAGCTGAGAGTCCTGTCCCCTTGGGCCATGGGATGGATGGGATCTAAAGCTAGTGTTTGTGTCCCGCCTCCCGTGAGGCAGAGAGAGACACAGATTTATGTCACTGAGTCTCTCTCTCTCTCTCTCTCTCTCTCTCTCTCTCTCCTAGTGTGTGTGCGGCTGTGCGTGGTGATGCAGTGGTACCTAAGTACATTTACTCAAGTTCTGCACTTAAGTACAGTTTTGAGGTATATTACTTGAGTATTTCCAATTATTTTACTTCTACACCTCAAAGGTAAATATTGCACTTTTTACTTTACTCCACTGTAAAGTATTTGACAGCTTTAGTTACTTTGCAGATTTGGATTATTATCACAAAACATACATTAACCAACTAAGCTCTATTGTGTAGCCTACTTCAGCTATTTGAAAATAGCAGATCTAAAATCTGACGTGTTGCAGAGCGATGCAAAAATAGAAGCCTAGATCTGCTATTATCAAAAAGATTTGTATACATTTTAACCCTGAAATGGGACTTTCTGCATAATGAATACTTTCCCCTTTTTTACTCAAGTAAAATGTGAATAAAGCCTGTTTGCTGTAACAAAGTATTTCTATATTGTGGTATTAGTACATGATTTCTGGTGTGGAAATATAGTGGCCTTCTGGAGTGAGTGTGGAAATATAGTGGCCCTCTGGAGTGAGTGTGGAAATATAGTGGCCCTCCTGGAGTGAGTGTGGAAACACGCCATAGTACATATGTATAGCATAGTAGTAAATATGTATAGTTTATATGTATAGTGTATGTATAGTTTCATTATATAGATATTCCACTGTTACTTTCTTAGCTTACGCATGTTTCATGATATTGATAAATGCTTTTATGTGATGTATTCCCATGCTTTTGTTCTTGCTTAAATGTAAGTCGCTCTGGATTAAGAGCGTCTGCTAAATGCCTAAATTGTAAATTGTAATTGTAGTGTGGAAATATAGTGGCCCTCTGGAGTGAGTGTGGAAATATAGTGGCCCTCTGGAGTGAGTGTGGAAATATAGTGGCCCTCTGGAGTGAGTGTAATTATTGCTCAAGTCGTGACCCATAAAAAATTGGTCCATGACCCACAAATGGGTTCTGAGTCCCGACCCATGTGTTTGGGAAACCCGTGCTTCAAAGAACTGGAAGGTTCTTTCTGGAACCAGATAACAGTTTTTCTGGCATGGGACACTTTTATTTTTCTGTGTGTAGAGATGCAGGTCTCCATCTTATGCCATGCTTTATCCTCAAGTAATAAACATTTTCCTTGAATTACGCATTTAGGAGCTTCCACTATGCGTAAACGTTATCTTGCGGTCACACAACCGACTATTAATTTTGCCGACTCCTATATTTGTGGGTGGAGGTGTGTCTGTAGGCGTGTTGATGCGCTTTCCCTATATATGCACACAGGTTTAGGACAATGGAAAGTGCCTCCTCAAACCACCCGTAATGTGAATTCTGTTTGATAAAAGAATGCGCTCCTGACTCTGAGACGGTGATTGGTTTAATCATTGTAACGCTCAAACCACACCCATGCTTAATGTAAGGGGTAATGGAGGTGTTTTATGGACTTTAGGCACACATTTTACGAGGCCACACCTCTCACACAATAATAAATAGAAAGGGCCCTTTCCGCAAGATGGAGCCCATCTCATTCTCCCTGTGGGATATAGAACAAGCAAATGAGAGTACATGTACTTTGTTTCTTATGCTGCAGCTCTGTGTCCCTCTGGGATATCTTGAGATATTCTGGGATACAGAGGCAGGGCGAGGAATGATGGATTCTGGTTCGTCTTACTTGTTGGCGTATAGATCTCGAGGCCATTCATTCATCTCAGATTTTTACTCGACTTAAATATAATGATGGATGCGTTTGCTGAATAAGAAGATACTGATTTCATGTGTAATATGTGTACATTTTATGTAATGAAATGACACAAAGAACAACAAAATCACACTCGTGTCGTGTGAAGTGAGGGGCGCCCACTGTAGCTGCCACATGACGTCACTGCTTAAAGCAAACATTAAAGTTCCATAGATTTGGCTGCCATGTGATGTCATGTCTGAAAGCCAGACGTTGGAGCTCCCCTCAAATAAAGATTGTCAAAAAAAGACAGGCTGCATACTTAGTTAGTTCCCACCACTACAGTTCTGTATCTCTCTGGGATTAGTTTGACTCGTTTCCACAGATACATATTGTGAAAATAGACGTACAAACAAGCACATTAAGCTAATCATCTGAAAATAATTTGGCCCAGTTTGGGAACCAATGCTCTACAGCAGGGAAGCTGGCAGAAACCTCACTAAAACACCCTCGTCCCAGACTCTTCTCCCTTCCCTAAAACACCCTGGAAAACGCTGCACACGTCCCACTGTCGTCCCAGACATTTCTCCCTTCCCTAAAGCACCCTGTACAATGCTCCACACGTCCAATTTCCCTTCCCTAAAACGCCCTGGACAATGCTGCACACGTCCCAGACTCTTCTCCCTTCCCTAAAACTCACTGGACAGCGCTACACACGTCCTATAGACTCTTCCTCCTTCCCTAAAACACCCTGGACAACGCGTCCTAGACTCTCTTCATTCCAAACTATGGAATTAACTTCCCATCGCAGTCAGAAGTTGAACTGCAGACGCACTCCCAATCTTCCGCCATAGTCTGACAACTTACCTCATCAGACTCCACCTCTGCCCTGTAGCACTTGCATTAGCCTCGACAACCCATTTGATGTTACCTTGTGTTGTCCTTGCTTATACTGATTAATGCCTTCATTGTAAATTACAAATTGTACACGATACAAGGTTAACGTGACAATAATAAGGACATACTCTTTTTTGTGATTAGTGGTCATTCTGCTGAACCGAGTGTGTGTGTGTTTTTGTGTAGGTGGAGGCAATGCTGAGCAGTTCACTTCTAGTAGACGCGCGCACACAAACACGCACACACGCACGCACGCACACACACAGGCTTGAGCCATTATAGTTCACTCCTAGTTTACACTCAGAATCTGTTCCCTCGAGTCTTCTCTCCAGGTTTTATGAGTATGTGAGAGAGAATCAGAAACAGCCCTGGAGCCTTGCACAAGGCATGCTGGGAATTCTGCCCACCTGCGCTGTATCTGACCTATGACCCCTGGCACAGGTGGAGGATAATAAGTACCTACTGTCTGTGAGGACGTGAAGAGAATATGATTGGATTCTGTCTGTCTGTCTGTCTGTCTGTCTGTCTGTCTGTCTGTCTGTCTGTCTGTCTGTCTGTCTGTCTGTCTGTCTGTCTGTCTGTCTGTCTGTCTCTCGCTATCTCGCTATATCTCTCTCTCTCTCTCTCTCTCTCTCTCTCTCTCTCTCTCTCTCTCTCTCTCTCTCTCTCTCTCTCTCTCTCTCTCTCTCTCTCTCTCTCTCTCTCTCTCTCTCTCTCTAGCTCCCCCAAAATGATTCCCCTATATGGTTTAAAAATGTGTTTAGTTTGGTGTAATAATTTTTTTGTTTCTTTTGTTATAATAATAGTTTGGTATGTTCATCTTTTATTCTATCTTGTAGCGAGACTAAACTAATTGATTTGCGTTATGTGAGGACCAAAAACAATGAGACGCCAACCAGAACACACCACCACCGGAACACCATTTTCCTCTTTTAAGTACTTTTTAGCACGTTTAACAAACAGAGTGGCAGACTAAATGTGATGTCATGTGGCAGCCCAGTCGTACTTACATAGACGGGCTTTATTCATTTTGGGACATTGATGAATCATTTCCACCCTCGTCTGTCTTGAGCCACCCTCTCCAGCTGTTTCCACGTCAGTCCCTTCTGTTTAACATCTAGCTCTGCAGTGCTCCTTCTCCAGGTGTCACTGTTGTGCAGCCTAACACACTGATTACACGCACGCACGCACGCACATTAACTGTATATATGATGATTTTGGGTGTGACAGTACAGTTTAGGGACCCCCTGGGGAGCACCACACGGTAACTCTGTCATTTCTCGACCGTTTCGGACGTGGGCCGGCCTGGCCAGAACCGGGCCGGCACCCTGGGTGCGTTCCTGTGGGTCTGGAGCTTCCGGGGACCCCACATGGAGTTGCACCATTTACTTCCCACGGGTGTGATTCTTTGTTTAACAGCTCTGTGCTCCTTCTCCAGGTGTTTTTGGGTTTCCCTCTGCTCCGTTTGTCTTCTGAAGGCCTGTTTGGTTATTGCCGTTTTGCTTTTTCTTAAAGTCTATGGACTTTTAATGTTTGTTTACAGCAGTTAAACAAATATTGGTGTAGTCAAACACTGAAACATTGGCCTTTAAATGTTAGCTGTTGTGATTTGATTGATTTTCTCATTTTGTTTGTGTCCTGCACAGCATGTTTACATTATATTCACATACGATTACAGCCCAGAGGTATACAGTGTTCTGTTTTCTCTTCCAAGCTTGACAAATGAAATCTGCCACAACAAAAGCGCCTTTAACAAAACATTTTTTGTCCCCCATAATCTTCTGGGCGTTAAACCTAACCCTGGCGCTTCAAATGTTAGCTCAGTCTGCAGTAGGGTGACAGGAACAGAACATCGTTTAGTTCTGGAGACACAGATGGCCTTTAAAGTTGTCTAAAATGTTTTTGTCCTCTCTCCACCTCTTATAGAAGTTTGGCGTGACGCCAAACTACGGTAGCAACTTCCAATGACAGGCATATGCAGGCAGGCAGGCAGGCAGGCAGACAGACAGACAGACAGACAGACAGACAGACAGACAGACAGACATTGGAGTCCCACGGGGACCATTATCAGGGTAAAAACCATCGAGTCCGGGAATCAATAGTTACTCCTCCAAAATGTGTCCCTTTGGAGGAGTTTTCATTGTGTTATATGTCTGCTATATGACTCAGCTCTCAAGGACGACAATCTCTTGTGTCCCATTGGTTCGTAATGCCAATAGAGCGTCACAGTCCCGCCCCCTACCAGGGCCCAGGAAATGATTCTCCGTTCATTTTCCTCATAGACATTTCAAAAAGTATTTATTTAAAGACGTTTACGCCGCGGACAAAGCCAACTCGTGACAAATCATGACAACAAACACAATTCTTTTGGGCCGAACAGAAGAAAAAAACGGCAGGTTACAACACTTCTTTTGTTGTTTTTCTTCTTTGTAATTATTTGTTTGGTCCAAAATATATGTGTTGTCATGAGTTGTCACGACTCGAGTTGGCTTTGTCCGCAGCGTAACAGTTAAAACAAAAAATACCTTTTGAAATACTTCTACTGTAATAATAATAAAAATCACACCCCTGTGAAGTGAGTAGTGCAACATTGCACTGCTCACTTCACAGGGGTGTGATTTTTATTATTATTACAGTAGAAGTATTTTTCTTATGAAAGCAGAGAGTCTTATGTTTCATACGGTATATAGTATGTCGCTATAGGCCTTATTTTGTGAATATTGAGCAGTTCAGGTCCATGTCTTAGTCTTAGTTATCTCTGGTGGGCACAAGCTGAATTCAATGACCAATTACTGTCAAACTGTATATGTGTACAATGTGTACTGTTTTCCTCCTAAAAGTAGACATTCAGGGCTTTCATTCGGTGTATGGTATGTATAGGATAGTATTTGTGCTCATATTTATATCGGTCTGTCGGTCTGAAAAAACTGAACTGAAATGTCTGTCAACTTCAACCTTCCATATCTCTGCTGTTTTTTCAAGCGAGCAGCGTGCCTTCAAAAGCAGGTGTTAGAAAAAGGTCAATATCTCTAGAATGGAAGATGGTAGAATCATTTTTTTTTTTTTTTTATTGAAGTGGACATGTTTGGCCTACTTTTGATTTATGCGATGTGATTCTCGCTATAAGAGGCCCCTCGCTGTGGGCCCCTAAAAAGTTCAAAAGTCCAATGTTAATCGCTTAGCACCAGCAAGCCTGAGCAAATAGAAAACTCTAGCATACAATGTGTTAAAACTCACTTGTGGCTCCTGACATGCGTTGTCGGTAAGACACGTGTGGCTGGTTAAAACTCACTTGTTGCTCCCGGCATGCGTTGTCGGTAAGACACGTGTGGCTGGTTAAAAATCACTTGTGGCTCCCAACATGCGTTGTCGGTAAAAAAAAATCACTTGTGGCTTCCCTTTGAGGTTATAGGGTTTGGGGTATAGGGTGTCGGACTAATGCAGAAACACTGCCGCGGCTACTATCAGCAGTTGGAGGTGATGCCGTATATTCTACGTTTTGAGTCAGAGAGGCTAAATGTCATCAAGTGATGGTCCGTGGCTCAAATGCTAAATAAATAATGGACCTTGATGTGAAAAGGGTTGAAAACCACTCTAATCTGATGAAAACACCTGTTGTCAAAATGTTGCTCTTTTTGCAGCTCAGCTGAAGCGTAGACAATTCCTTCCGCATCTTATACAATGAATAACTGTTCTACAAGATACAGTATTACAAATAACTGCACCATAGGACATTAACTGTATGGAAGACCATAAAGTGTAAATACCCAAAACCATCCGTCATAATCATGACAGAGAGCAAATTAATTTACTGCTCATTTCCGCAAGACTTCCAGAGCTAATGGCGATGTGTGCGGCTGATCGAATTAGCATAAATGTATCTGCTCTTTCAACCTGTTCCCATAGAAGAGCAGATAATGAGTGTGTGAACGTGACAAGTATATATGCCTTGAGGTTCATGAATTCAACTCCATTAAGTTTATCACGTTGCAGTAAAACGAAGCTCAGAGCTCTGAAACTTAATATTGGTCTGAGTCCTAAACGCTGGATGTCTGCAAACAGCCAGTGGTGGAAAGTAAAAGTGCATTTACTTAAGTACTGTAATTAGGTAAAATTTTGAGGTATTTGTGCTTTACTTGAGGACTTCCATGGTTTCCAGTACTTTACTTCACCTCCACTACATCTCGGATACATTTTGGCCATTTGAAAATAGACTGATCTACATGCTCACTATTGTGTCGCACAGACTTCATTTTTTTTCTAGCCATAGGGTGCAAATGTCTAATTGTGCTACTGTCATCTACTACAAATGTTATTAACATTGCAGTTTCGTCCAGCTGTGAAATGTCCCTTTAAAGGTTTAACGTGTGATAAGCTTTGGTCAAGGACACACTACCACTGGGGGAGCCCGGGATTGAACCGGGAACCGTACGGCCACTCTACCCCTGATCCACTGCCGCCCATACTGCAGGCTCACCCATTGGCCCACCACTGCTGTGGTCCCATGAACTAATAGCATTCGTTTCATTTCGGGAAAGGATATAGAGAGATGCCGGGTTTGAAATCACTGCAAAAATATAGGCTTCATTTATTTATTCTCTAGAAAGATTTTTTTTCCAGTCTATGCTCTGCACCCAGTCTGCTTACATCATGTCTGTCAGAAACCTCGCATCTCCACACGGTTATGGGATTATGATTATTATTATCACCATGCCTCACACCGTGAAAATAGACGATCTACGATCTACAAGCTCACGAGCTTGTAGATCGTCTATTTTCACAAATCTTGTGTGACACTCTTACATGATGAAGTTGGGCCTTAAAGGGCCACTTCACCCCTTTTGCAACCAGAGCTTATTTTAATGATGTTTAGGACACAATACATACTTCACTGGGATTGTTTATGTTCATGTGTAATATGTTTTTTTTAGTAATGAAGTCATGAAAATGTGGTCTCACTTCCTTCCTGGGCTACAAAGTCACACCTCCATGCAGCCTCCCCCTCTCAACAAGGAAGGGAAGTGCACTAAAGCATTGTGGGAATTGTAGGAATTCAGCAATCCAGTCAAACCCTAGTGAGACACACAGACTTCATTCTTAATTCTTCATGGCCATACGGTGCAAATTTCAAACTGTGCTGTTATCCACTACAACTACTATTAACATTGAGTGACTGCAGTTTCTTCCAGTGGTGAAAAAACATAATGAGTTGAAATATGGTGACATGAGCTTTCTGCCCGACTGCCGCAGCTTAATAATATAGTCAGTGTTACGCAACGTTGAGACTGACAGAGACACGAGAGACTCAAAGTGCTGATGCAGCATATCCACTTTGTTCCTTTTCCTTCCCAATCCCAACAACCAAATATAGCTGCAAGCAGCGATAAGGCGGGACCAAGGAGATAGAGAGAGAGAGACAGAGAGACAGAGAGAGAGAGAGACAGAGGGGGAGAGAGAGACAGAGAGAGGGGGGGGTGGAGAGAGAGACAGAGAGAGAGGGGGGGTGGAGAGAGAGAGAAGACAGAATACACTTATTACACTATTACACTAATACACTAAATACACTTATTACACTATTAGACTTATTACACTATTACACTACTATTACACTTATTACACTATTAAACTTATTACACTTCTTACACTATTACACTACTATTACACTTATTACACGTATTACACTATTACACTACTATTACACTATTACACTACTATTACACTATTACACTTATTACACTACTATTACAATTATATTACACTACTATTACACTATTACACTAAATACACTACTATTACACTTATTACACTATTACACTTATTACACTATTACACTACTATTACACTTATTACACTATTACAAATTTTGACTTAATACACAATTTCACTATTACACTATTGCACTACTATTACACTTATTACACTATTACACTACTATTACACTTATTACACTATTACACTAAATACACTTATTACACTATTACAAATTTAGACTTAATACACAATTTCACTATTACACTATTGCACTACTATTACACTTATTACACTATTACACTAAATACACTTATTACACTATTAGACTTATTACTCTATTACAGTTACTAGTATCTCTATTAGAGAGAGAGAGAGATAGAGATATAGAGATAGACAGAGAGAGAGAGAACAATATGCACAAATAATCACAGGCTGAGTTGTCACTACCTGGATTTGAACCAGTGACCCTGTGGTCCAAAGTTGAGAGCTCTACCGACTGAGCTAAGCAGACTCTGTCAGTTGACTCATTCTATACAGTAACATGCAGTATAGGTATTAGCTCTGCCAACCGTATTTGGTAGACGTATTGGTTGCATGAGAGGTTTCACAAGACAGATTTTTTTTATTGGCTCATAAAAACTTCATTTTTTCACTTAAAAGAAATCTGTTACGATTTTTTGTTCGTATAAGTCCAAAGTTCAAGTGTAGACGTTTTTGTGCATTTTGATCAAAGATTCTGGGAGGAGATACATTTTAAATGGTTTTCATATAATTCAAAATGGTGGGTAATCTAAAGGTCAGAGGTCAAAAGTCAGCATATGGAAGTTGTTCGGCATGAGGAGACAAATATGTGAATCAAAGTGTCATTGGCAACGGTATAACGGTTCATGAGATATGCACATTCAAAGTTTGCATTTTAACTTAATTTTCAATTTTCAGTGCTATAGCACCACCATTTGGCCAATGGTCATAGGCTTCACATAGTCACCGTTTGGCATGGCCCTCTACCAGATTACCGAGTTTCACGAAAAGCGACTGCACGGTTCAGTCAGAACAGCTATTTTTGGCGGAAGAAGAAGAAAAAAAACTACAAAAACAAGAAGTGACCAAAGTCACTGCGTGTCTTCTTGGTCCCTTAATTACCAGACACCGCCTCAGGCTGTGAGACTTTTACAATTACACCCGAAACTATTATCAACAAACGACGATGCGCCGGAAATTATTTTTAATTGAAAGGTCAAACCACGTGAGCCCGGTGTTCTGGTCTTTCTGTGTTTCATGTTTGAAAAGAATAAAGGGAATCTCCGCACACTCAGATCTGTGCACAATCAATGCATTTATTTTGCAAGCTTTCGGTCTACATGACCTTCAGGCATCAAAAAAGTGACATAGGACAGAATATATGTTCATCACTTGATTGAATGAATGTTCACACCTGTGTCAAACATTTCAATTAAAATGATAGCTCATGGGAGTTGTAGTTCTCAGTGAACCACAAGGCACGCAAAAAGACACTAGTGTCCACTTAGACAAGAGAAAACATCGCAAGGAAAAATATATATTACAATTAATTAACAAAGTAAACTAAAAACTAAAATGCAATCTAATGCAAACAGCAGGCACATGGCCATCATAAAGCAAAGAGCAAATACAAAAACAAATGCCATCTGTCTATAGAACATACTGTTGTATCCTACTGACTCACCTGCCAGTGAGGAGGCCCCACCGGGAGAATGCAGAGCCTTCATCGCCCTACTCTCCCCGCCCGGCACTCTCTGTTGACGGGCTCCTCCCACCAGCCTGTAGGAGTATGTGCAGTGACCAATCACCCTCCTCCCCAGCCCCGCCCGGCTTCCTTCCCCCCGTCGAATTGTTCACAATTCACATAGACACTCGACAAAGTTGGTTATACCGCAATGGATTAGAACATTTCAAGTAAACACCCTGAGCGGCATAAACGGAGTTCTCCGTCCTATCCAATAGTAACGCCCAGCGCTTAGGACGGAGATTAATAAAAGTTTTTTTAATATCAAAACCGATTGCATCGCTCCACAGGCTGGGAGCATCTGTTGGGCCTAAATACCCCCGGGTGTTCGTGGTGTTCTGTGGACGACACCATAAAGCATTACACTTGTTTACAATAGGGTCCACCAGGGTCCCAGTCCAGAGATTAAAATCATAATGAAATGGCCTAGGCTAATTTATATCAATTTAATTTGGGGGACCTTGAAATTAAAATAGCTGAGAATCACTTGGTTAAACTGTAGAGTGTAGACTATAGCAGGGCTTGGTTTAGAAAAGCCTATATTTTGCACTAATATATTGAATGACATAAATATAGGTTTTAAGGCTAGATATGTCAACACAACAATGTGAATTGTGAAAGTTCAGCTTCAGTCAATTTTTTAGTTTGTACCTGGAGGAGTAAGTGCGTTATCTCTGCTGTGCACAGGGGAACCATGTGTTTAATTATATCCATGGTCTTTTTTCGCATGGGCGCACGTTAGGGGGAACATTGCTCGTGATAAACCCGGCCCTGATCCGGCATCTGATCCGATCACAACCGAGCGGGGCCAGACTAATCTGCACTAATCAAACCTGGGGCTGACGCTGAGGTCTCAGAGGCAATTGTCTGTCTGGAAGTACAAATCGAGATCTACGTGCTCAAAGGTCATGCCCACTTGCCCGAAAAGTAAATCCAATTTGTGTTAACTCCAATCCATAACTGCAGAGTGGCGGCAGTCACTTTGAAAGTCTCACGAGCGCAACTGCTACTTGTAAAATCTCTCTCTAGGTCGTCCTCATACGAGCCCTCCATCGTTGCTTCCAGTCATCCCGGTTCTCCATACACCTGGCCAGCTGGTTGGTACGTTGTGCTCCTGCATCTTACTTGAGTACGTCCACATTATGTTAATGTGGGACGTCCTCTTGATTGGTGGGAAATGGTAGCATTATTTTTTGTTTCATGAATAGCCAATAATATTTAATGATGACGGTTGGCAAGCCGCCAACGGAGCTATAGCTTAATTGGCACAGGGGGTTTCCTGCCGGCTGGTTTGCTGAGCTGGAGAATCCACAGAGCGCTGCCCTGTAGTTGTCATCAATATTGGCCAGCAACTCTACATCTGACCTCAAACGTCAAACTCTTAGATCTCCATATATGGATATACAGTATGTCAGAACCTGTTCTGACATTCCATATGTTGATCCTTCCCCATCCATCCTTCCTCTTCGATGTCTCCCTTTTGACTGATACCTGTCCATTGAAACGCTAGACGGGCCTCCCCCACCCTGTGTACACTCAAGACATGCTCCTTATATGGCCAGTACATAATTCATTCCATGTTGATCTGACCCCCCATGCCAAAGTGTGAGTGCTCGCCCAGCAGTCTGCCGCCAACGAGGCGGATGCGTGCACATGACCTCGCCCTTTATGGCAAGGTCACTTCTTGCCCTTATGCGTCTTACTGGTATTAACAGTTTGGTAAACAGTATAGAGTGGTACAATGTTTTTTAGTATGTGGATGTGGAATGCTAGCTGATCCCACAGATGCATACAGTGTGTGCAATGCTAGGATCCACTGATGCATACAGTGTGTGCAATGCTAGGATCCACTGATGTATACAGTGTGTGCAATGCTAGGATCCACTGATGTATACAGTGTGTGCAATGCTAGGATCCACTGATGTATACAGTGTGTGCAATGCTAGGATCCACTGATGTATACAGTGTGTGCAATGCTAGGATCCACTGATGTATACAGTGTGTGGAATGCTAGGATCCACTGATGTATAAGCCTATAGTGTGAATCAACATACTGAATGCTAGGATCCACTGATGTATAAGCCTATAGTGTGAATCAACATACTGAATGCTAGGATCCACTGATGTATAAGCCTATAGTGTGAATCAATATACTTATTTCTCATTGCTTACATATGAAACCCCCACACACACTTAACTACTTTCACATTATTACTTTCACACTATTGTCCCGTCTAACCTCCTGGGGTGGACCGCCTCCCAACCGGCCGACGTACACATGGACCGGCCGACGTAATCACGGACCGGCCGACGTAAACACGGACCGGCCGACGGTGCCTACCGGCCGCCGCATAGGCCGGAAGAAATGGATTCTGCCCTCCCTCCACTGATGGACAAACATGTTCTCAGCAGTGCAGCATGCAATTATCCCAACATCAACACCACAGTGCAATAAGCTGCGTTATCACATCTTAGCCTGGCTCCAGACCCTGACAAAAAGAATCACACGGGAGGGGCGCTCTTATCATTATACATCATCATACATCATCTCATGAACAACTGAATTTATGTGATTGGTTTGTTAATTTACGTCATATTTGGCGGACATTTGATCTAATTTCTCCTTTCATTGTCAATGGCAAATATTGAGACGTGTGGGGAAGGCAAAATCACACCTGTGTGAAGTGAAGGGCGCTCTTATCATTATACATCATCATACATCATCTCATGAACAACTGGATTTATGTGATTGGTTGGATAAATTTACGTCATATTTGGTGGACATTTGACCTAATTTCTCCTTTCATTGTCAATGGTAAATATTGAGACGTGTGGGGCCAAAAGCTGTATATAAATCACAGCCATGTGAAGTGAGGGCCACTCTTAGGGGGCGGCGGTGGCTAATACCATCCAGTGGCTGGATGGTAACCGCAAGGTTGCCAGGTCAAATCTGGACTCCCCAGAGTTAGTGTCGAAGTGTCCTTGAGCAAGACACTGAACCCCTAATTGCTCCTGATGTGCTGGTTTCCGCCGCCATCGGTGTATGAATGGGTGCACAATCTAAGTAAAGCTACTCGGATAAAGGCGCTACATAAATGCACCATTTATCATCATACATCATCTCATTCCAGCCAATCAGAATTTGCGTCCTCACCATTGACTTCAATGTTTGTGTTCAACCCTCAAAGCTGGACATATATAGGAGCCCCTCAATACGTTCTGGCGATTCAGGACTGGTGACTCTATGGCAGCCTTGGTTGAAAATCTGATACCGCGGCTACGGCCAATCAGCAGCATTTCAACTCGATGACGTCAAACAACAAACATGGCTGCCCCCATTGTGGTAACTTGCGACCGTATCGATCTGGCTGTTAAATCGCCTTTTGAGGGGCGCCAGCCCCCCCTATATACAGTTTTAATGTTTGTCTTTAGGTCAATGTTTGTTTTGTAAATGCCATTGACAATGGCAGGGAAAATCTACGTCATAATGTGCCTCAGTACATATTGTCTCTTTATTGTTAATGGCGTTTAATGTTTGACACACTAATCAACATGAGTTTGACTTAAATATATTAGCGGCAGCGCCCCTCACTTCACACAGGTGTGATTTTTTTCTTTACAGAAACAGGTTTTAGACACATCATCATCCGACATATCTTACCGTGTTTGTTTGCATGCTAGTAGCGCTCGGTGGTCGTGTTTGTTTGGTTAGCAACAACCGGGTTAGCCACATCGACAACGACGTCATCTGCTTTACTACTATTTTGATTGGTTGGTGTGAACCAATCGACCAAAGACTGCCGCTTTGGCAACGCCCATCCCAGAAACTGCTCAGCCTGAATAATTAAGTGAAATTAAATGAAAATTCATGAGAATGAGTGTCAGGCTAATCACGTCTCTCTGAATTAGAACAATAAGCTGCCTGCATGTGACCATGTCTCTCTGAAGTAAAACGTGTAAACTCAATGTGAACACTGGTGATGTGAGAGGATAGCTGTGATCTGGGGATGGAAGAACACTATGGTGAACACTGGTGATGTGCAGAGGATAGCTTTGATCTGGGGATGGAAGAACACTATGGTGAACACTGGTGATGTGAGAGGATAGCTTTGATCTGGGGATGTAAGAACACTATGGTGAACACTGGTGATGTGAGAGGATAGCTTTGATCTGGGGATGTAAGAACACTATGGTGAACACTGGTGATGTGCAGAGGATAGCTTTGATCTGGGGATGGAAGAACACTATTGTCAGCATGCAACCAAGTCTAAAATCAGCCATTACAATGCCATCAAGGCCTACTAAAATATTAAAAGACAGGTCATTTCATGCTTGGTTGCAAGCTGAAAATGAGAGATATACAAGCTCACAAACAATAGTGTGAACACGTGTGTGCTTAGGCAGCAGCACTGTACGTGCAGTTACACTTCCGTAATGTTGATTGATCAACTGTAGAGGGTTGCTGGCACATTGTCTGTTTTTTCTAACGCTGAATGAGAACCGGTTCACATAACAGTATAGTTCCACATCTGTCAGCAATACGGCTATTAGTCTGTACTTCCATCTCAGAGCCAGTCTGGAATCATTATTATTAGTCTGTGGTTCCATTCCAGCTCAAAGCCAGTCTGGAATCATTATTATTAGTCTGTGGTTCCATTCCAGCTCAAAGCCAGTCTGGAATCATTATTATTAGTCTATGGTTCCAGCTCAAAGCCAGTCTGGGATAAATATTAATAGTCTATGGTTCCAGCTCAAAGCCAGTCTGGGATAAATATTAATAGTCTATGGTTCCAGCTCAAAGCCAGTCTGGGATAAATATTATTAGTCTATGGTTCCAGCTCAAAGCCAGTCTGGGATAAATATTATTAGTCTATGGTTCCAGCTCAAAGCCAGTCTGGAAGTCCCTGAGGATCAATTCACTGAGATGAGATGTTATTTGGTTATTGTTTTATCCCTGTGGCACACAGTGTGTTCTTAAAGAGAGTCAGACCAAGTAAGTTATTTATTTTACACATTCAGAGTTGGCAGACAAATGTGTTTGTTTCTCAAATCTGATCTGTAAGACCTACTGTCCACACTGTTATTAATTGATCTTTAGAGCCGACATAGTAATTACATGATGTCAATGTTGAAAATTAGTGGTATAGAGGGTATGCGCATGCATACAGTGAATAGCAAATTGAGTGGCAAAGTGAGAGGCAAAGTAAGTTTAACATTATTTATTGTTGTTTAATGCAATGCGGGTTTGATGATGATGTCAAGTGCATACCCTCTTTTAAGTATAGATAGTTAAGCATAATGTACATACTGTCCAGCACAGAATCCCAGTATGATGACACTATTTCACAACAATTGTTCCAGATCAGTGATGTGTGAACGGATGTGTTCTCCTGGACTGAGGCTGAGCAGCAGCGACATTAAATGTATGTTTCCATTCATTTGAGACGCATCACACACAACATGTTTCTGGCAGAGTGGATGCATGTCCGTGAAGTCACTCTAATGACACATGACATGCGTGGCCACTGCTTGCCCTCAGCGTTGATCATTAAGACACTTTAACAAATATATAGTGACTGTTCTGAAAATGTGTTCATAGACAGTGAATATCAACCTTTCCCCCTCCTGGGGGGACCCCGAGGCGTTCCCAGGCCAGTGTGGAATATGTTGTACCATAGTGCAGTGGTTCCCAAACTTTTTCATGTCAAGGACCCTTAAATTGACACTAATTAGCCCCATGGACCCTGATTTGAAATGACATGCCAGGGACCCCCATAAGAGAAGATTTGTACGGCTCTAGCAGAGATTCTCAACTCGTTTAATTTCCAGAACCCCCAGTTTGACATGCATTCGTCTACGGACCCCCATTTAAGGGCATTTCTATCTCTGAGACCCCAATTGATATTGTAAAATCAATGTTAATTTGAGAGCGTACAAATGTACATGTGTAGTTATTTGTGGAAAATTATCTAAACAGCATCTTGTAAGAATAATTATTAATACTTTTCACTAGGTAGTTGAAAATGTCAGGATATATGTCACTCCTCCAATTAGCTGGGTTTTTCTCTCAACTATTCAGCCAAGTTAATTATACAACAAGTTGTCAACGGTAAAACACCTCGTCGGAGCTCCGCGGTAGGTAGAGCATACAAGTCCATGACATACATGTTCAAAATATAGACAGTCGGGATCGAGATGTAATATTGAGAATTCCACTCTTCAAAGTCGGCGCTCGTAGCTCGTAAAGGCAGTGACGTCCCTTAAAAGCGACAGGTTCTCTGCCTGCCGTTTCCCCTCTGCTGTTAACATTATGGGTAACTCATTCAAGTAAATTAAATGTGAAATACATCCTCTATTGAGAAAACAATAATATATTATGTTGACAAAGACACTTCATACATTTGGAAACATATTTTTAGTCTAATTTCATATTATTTTAAAAGTAGGCCAACTACAGTTGAATTTCAATGCACTTCTATGGGCCGGCCTGCAGTACATTGTTGTAATGGAACAGAAGTGGGGCGACTGTGGCTCAGGAGGTAGACCAATGATCCATGGGTCGGCGGTTCGAATCCCGGCTCCTCCTGTCTACATGTCGAGGTGTCCTTGGGCAAGACACTGAACCCCAAATTGCTCCCGATGTGCTGGTTGGTACCTTGCATGGCTTCTGCCGCAATTGCAGTATGAATGTGCGTGCATGTAAAGTGCCTTGGATAAAGGCGCTATATAAATGCACCATTTACCATTTACTAGACCACATGACTACTTGACCACGTGCTGGAAAGTCCGACCATTGAGCAGCTCTGCAAGCTGATTAAAAGCATGTCTTGAAAAGGTAAGATAAAGAAAAAGCCTGTCAAGGGGAGAACAGGGGGCGAAATAAATTGGCGGCCAATGAGTTTTAATAATAGTAATCTTATATAATGTATTTTATTAATAAATCCCCATGCATTCTCTCCTGAGTGTACAGTCTCTACAGTTATAGGGCTTTGAATAAATAACAGCTACATGACAATAGGGAGCTGGAAAAATCATGAATTATTTGATTACACGATTTAAAAATGACTGGATGACATTTTCTTTCTCAGGCTAAATTATTAATAAGACTGCTGTGTATTATGAAACGAAATGTCTCCCTCGAACAGCAGTGCTGGACAACAATATTGCAATGTAGGAATATATATTGTACTTTTACACAAGTACAAAATTATTGGTATAAAAGTGCACTTACTGTACCAAAAGTAGAAAGTAGGCCTACTCTGCAGAATGAGATTAATTTCAGGTTTTAAATATTGAGCTTGTAGATCTGCTATATATTTTCAAATGGCAGAAATGTATATGTACATGTGATAATGTACACAGGGTGCTAAACATAGTCTCGCCCATGCCTTTCAGCCTGCATGACGAAGACAAAGAAGATACAGTATGTTATTGCAAGCTGTCGGCGCTAGACCTTTCCAAGGCTTATTTGCCCTATACTTTCCTCCAGTAAAATGTTAATTACGGTCTTTTACTTCTAACAGAACATTTTATATCGTCAGTATTTGCCACTTTTACTAAAGTGATAAAACCTGAGCACTTCTTTAGGTTGAATCCTTCTGTGATATGAGCCGTGGATAAAGCTTGTCTTGATCAAAAATGCAATCTGGGAATATAAAATGTTGCATGGAGAAATGCGCTGGATAATATTGGTTCACCGATCTGAGTGCCCCCTCTGCCCCCCTGACGTCTGACGTCACTAAATTCCGAGCGACGCCCCTCTACACTGTATATAGTTCACTCCCACTCCTAGACCAGGAAATGTGTCTCGTTCCGCCGAATTTGTGCCGAATACGAACAAAAATAAAAGCCTGGGTACCGAGGCATTCTACTTTCAGATGAAAGTAGAATGAAGGACATGGACTGCATCAGTTTTAAGATGAAAGGAGAATATAAAAGCTTGAAGCCTGAGGCTATAAACATATGGATGCACCGCTGAGGTGTGACAGCTCAACCATCGACGACGGCTACAGTTCCACCACGAGGTCACCGTTTATGATCAATTATGAATTATGATGCATGATTTATGACGGCCTCCTCCCTGACCCGAAGCATTCATAACCTATTATAGGTCTCTGTACTCTGGATGAATTATAAAGAATAGAATACAATACACGCTTGCAACGTGTCGCCAGCCAACATACGTTTCATGTTCACATCTTTTTTTCCCAGGATGCTCTCTGTTCTCTCTGCGTGTGTGTGTGTGTGTGTGTGTCTGTGTGTGTGTGTGTGTGTGTGTGTGTGTGTGTGTGTGTGTGTGTGTGTGTGTGTGTGTATATTGTGTGTGTTGTGTCATTGAGCCCCCGGCTCGTTAAGCTTGTTAAGCTGTTGACATCATCACAAGGTGAGATTGATATAGATACGTAACCACATAATTAATCAACAGTTAATTAGCTATGCGTGGTTTCCCTGGGGGAGATGCAGTTGTTAAGTGGTTTTCATTGCGAGGCTGCCACGCATATTAAGATATCCATAGATATCCAAATTGGATATCGATTTACATATTGAGATATTAATACATTTACATATGAGGATATTAAATACACATTGGCTGTTAAGATATTAATTTACATATGAGGATATTAAAAACACGTTAGGCTGTTAAGATATTAATTTACACATGAGGATATTAAATGTACAAAGTATAGAAGTCCTGATGTCACTTCATTATACTCCTCAGAGTCACTGAGGTATTTTTTCTAGTGAACGTCCCATAGAGAAATCTTAGAATAGCGTTGTATAAGAAGAACTATGTTTCATAAATAACCTGATTAGCCCAGCTGAGATTCTGTCACGTTTTCAAGATTGCATAGTTCATTTCTGTTATTAAAGGAGCAAACTGTATTTCTAAAAGGAGCAGACTTGAGTTCTGAATTGATATACTATTAAAGGAGTGAACATGTCAGAAATCGCTACATGTTGCAGTATCAGTGTGTTTTTCTTTTAACTCTTCCATGCCACAGCACCATCTAGTGATTTAGGCGCAGCTAGGACATAGGAAGGGCTATAGACCATATTTATGGGCTATAGGTCCATTTAGGACAGGCCCAGGGAGGCCGAAAAACGGGTCCGGGTCGGATCGGGTCCACCCCACTCAATTCCAATACAAATAGATTAGATCCTTAACACAGAGCGAAAAAAAGGTTGTGTGATGATGATACATGTCCGCCTGGTGGTGATTGGTTGACCACGGCTTGATGATGATTGGTTGACGACATCTGCTTCGCAAGCTGTCTAGCTACGTCGTTTTCAACCCTTTTCATATCAAGGTCCATCATTTTTTCTGCATTCGAGCCAAGGAGCACCGTTTGATGAGATTTAGCCTCCCAGACCCAAAACTAAAGAATAATATTTTGTTGTTGTTGTTGGATAATATTTTGTCCACAACACTATGCTGCATTGATGTTGGCACCATTAGAAGAGATAACAGGCAAACGTTGATCAAAATAACAATTATTCTACATTCTCTAATCGTATAGACTTATTGTAAATTAGGTAATGCTGATGTTTAAAGGAGAATTCCATATTAGAAGGCTTTCTTACCTTTATTTGTAGTTATTATGTCCCCACCAAAGAGGTCCAGGTGTTATTTTGTGCAAAAGCGCATTATTGGCTATTTCCCCTATACCATAAGCCCTCAATGAATTGCATTTAATTGAATGGGGCTATATGGGTGCTAATTTGCTTATTTCCATCGCTCAAAAATCTTTTATTTTGGTATATCCTCTCTTCATAATGTAAATAGTATCCCAAGCGGTGCACTTTACTACTTATTTTGATGGAAATAAGCGAATTAGCACAAACACTTATGGTAGGGGAAATATAATGCACTTTTGCACAAAATTACACCTGGACCTTCTTTGGTGGGGATGTAACAACTACAAATAAAGGTAAGAAAGCCTTCTAGTATGGAATTCTCCTTTAACAACAATTGAAATCTTGTTAAACAATACATCGAGAGTTTAACTCTCCATCATTACCTGAGGACCACCTGGAACGCCCTCAAGGGCCACTGGTCGAGTACCGCTGCTCTAGCTGCACTCAGCATGCAGAGGACACACCCACATGAAGGCTGTTGCAGCAGCTGGTGGTCCAGTCTCACTTAATCGTGTCTCAGCAGCACCTCCTGGGGGTATAGAGATGCAGCAGCAGCCTCTTCCACCGGTGTCCAGTTTCAGTTTAGTGAGTCTCGGAGCCCAGAAGTTCTGTTCTGCTGATCGACTGGCACAGTTCCCAGAGGAAGGGAATGTGTGTGTGTGTGAGTGTGTGTGCGTGCGTGCGTGTGTGCGTGCGTGTGTGTGTGCGCACAGTGAGCCGTGTGGCTGGCTGTTAGTCTCAGATGTGAGGAAAGGCAGCATCTGTCGTGGGAACGTGGGACCAGTGAGGCTGTGTGTGCGCGTGCGTGCGTGCGTGTGTGCGTGTGTTTGTGTGTGTGTGCGTGTGTGCATGCACAGAACACAGTGATTGATGGAGTCTGGGTATTTGAACACAAGAGGATGTTGAAATATACAGTCTGGGTTTCGAGGGAGTGTGAATCACTGCTGGGAGAGAAGATGGATTCACTCTCTGCTGCTCATAGGCTCTATACTGTTAATATTATGTTTTATATATCTATACATATGACTCACTCTCTGCTCTTATATACTGTTAATTATGTTTTATGAATGTATAAATATATGATTCACTCTCTGCTCAGTTCAAATGTGTCTGGCTTATTTCGGCCTGCTTCTTCTTCTTCTACACTTAGAAGTCCACTCTAGCCCCCTCATCACTACCACTAGGGGTGCTCCGATCAGGTTTTTTGGGACCGATCCCGATTACAGATTACATACGATTGGCCGATACCAATCTTGTGCGCAAGGGAAACATTTGAATATTTCCAAAATTATTATATGTCAAAACTGTTCCTGTGTTTGTGGGGAGGAAGGGGAGAATAATGTTAGGACCGTCACAAAGATGAAAAGCGATATTTACCTGATTGACTTTTATACCACTATAGAATGGTATGAAAGATCTGTTTCTCCAGATTGGGTAAAATGCCAATTGGAGGGAAAATCGGACGATTTAAATTGGCGGCGGATCGATCGGAGCAACTCTAACTGCCACACGGATATCGACGGCTACTAGGGTTGGGTGACGATACGAATACATCGTCAATCGCGAATATACGAATCCAATCGCCGAATATTTTTATTAGGCGATTTCTCGGGACGGTTTAGCCCAATTAACCTGTAAAGTGTGAGCAACATGTGAATCAATTTGGCCCAGCAAAGTAGTAACAGCGGCCGGGTGGAAATCACCTCCTCCGTTATAATGTATGCTCCCACAGTCCCCGCACTCAGCAGCATCGGGCACCGGGGCACGGCACTTACGGCAGCCGCCAGCCAAAGTAAAGGCTGGGAGCCTGGGAGCTGAGGGAGGCTGTAGCCTACATGTTGTTTAAGCTCCGGAGTCCAGACACATGCAGTTTAATAATATACAGTCACAACAGAATGCACACTGCTGTCTCGTGTCTCATCACAATCCCAATGCCTCACCCGTGAAGTCGGGGGGGAAAATAAAAAAACTGTCTACTAGTGTTAGTGTATAGGCTCGGGGATCATAATAGCGCTTAGCTTAGCGTTAGCTTAGCGTGTAGCCCCTACTGGTGCTGCAACCCACTGATTGAACTTCATATCCGCCTGTAATCTAAGTTATTTTTATTGACAACGTGACGAACCCCGACACCAGCGCTGCAAAAATAGACAGATCTACAAGCTCTCAACGCGTAGCGAACGGCACTGCAAAAACAGGCAGGACGCGATGCCTTGAGAGCTTGAGAGCAGCCCGGCCGCAGCAGCTTGTGGGCTCCGCTGCTCCGCTCCGAGCCTCCGACTGACCGGTGCGGGGAGGCAAGGGAGCAAGTTACCCTGGCTGCGCAGCTGCGCTGCAGAAACAGACTGATCTACAAGCTCTCAACGCCTAGCGAACGGAGCTGCAAAAACAGGCCTGACGCGGCGCCTTGAGAGCTTGTAGATCTGGCTTTTTTGCGACCTGCAGTGAGCTGTTCTCACTTTACTTTTATGACACGAATACATCGTTAATCGGCGAATATTTGTCAGACGATGGGCGGTTGAAAAAAATTGGCATATCGCCCAACCTTAACAGCTACCGAAGACGTTGGCAATGACTCATGGTCGGCTCAGCTCTCCATCGAGGGTTCCGGGGTCCTGTCGGCACGGCAATATCGACGGTTAGCGACGGCAGCTTGTTGGATCTATATGTAGCTTTTAGAGAAGGTTCAATAAGGAACATCTTAACCATATCCAAGCACGAGCACTTTGCAGCAGCCAATCAGGTGATTTGACTCCACCTTTAAATATCCGTTGCCTCTGGGTGTTGGGTGAAATCAACCCTCAACAGCTTCTGACAGACATATGGGGGGAGATCCCTCCCCCCTACTGGGTGGGGTTTTTCCTTACTGGGCGGGGGTTTTCCTTTTCTTTTACGTGACTTGGGCGTGTTATAATGAAGTAGACTATAGAAAAGCATTCCAGCAGCCAGCTCGTAGCATGCCTCGTTAGGCAATAGACTTTCAATCCATCATGTGTTGAGTGGATTTGAATCCTGCTCATATCATTTTTGTGTCTGAAAACAACTTTATTTTTGTGCATGAAGTGAAGTTTGCTTTGGTCCGACATGTATTGCGACGTGCTTGCAGTTATGTTTAGGTTTGGTGTTTGGGTTTGGTAATAGTGGGAAAACGACCAAATGAAGGTTGGTGAGGGGTCCGTTTGTGGCTTTGTGTAGTGCCACTCAAAGTCACTATTGGGTTGGGCTTGGTGGTTGCATGCTCCAATCCCTAGTATGTCTGTCAGAAGCTGTTGAAGGCTGCCTCTGACACTTGCCATTCTCTTTCCAGGTTGCAGCAAGCAACCCACCTCCATCCCCAACTCCACCTTGTCATCTAGTGTTGAGAAAAGGAGGTTCATCTGCTCTGCCACCACCAGCGTCTAGACTCCAATGCTCCAATGGGGAGTTCTTCCTATTAACACCCCGAGCGGCACAAACTGAGTTCTCCGTCCTATCAAATAGTAACGCTCAGCACTCAGAACGGATATTCATCAAAATCTTAAAACGTGAATAACTCTTGATCTAAATCATTCCGTCCAATTCTAAGCAAAGATTATGTTTTAGACGGCCCATCGCAGTCCCATCGCAAGTCACGTTAGAATGAATCATACTGTTTTAATTTGTTTTACTGAATTAATCATGTTGTTGTCGCCTCGGGAGTGTTTCGGCTACATCAAGCTACTTCAGCAGCTACATCGCAGATGGCGCCTGGTGCGTCACTAAATGTGCTCCGTTGCTGTAAATCGCTGGGTGCTCTGATTTAATGGTCCTAAATACCCCCTGGTGTTCGTGGTGTTAAAAGCTAATCTTATTCAATAAATGCAATTGGAGTCTAATCACCAAAATAATCTTCCTCTATAATCATTTGCCATTTTGCTTGCTAAATTGCTGCAGAAATAATATTTCCAATAAACATTTGCTTATTCCATATTGGTGTGATCTATCCTTTTATTGAAATAGATCTATTTAACTAAAAGGTATATAGGTAGAGGAGGTCATAATGTTTCTGTCCCCCAACCTCTGGAATGCTCTCTCCAATCATCTCAGAGTTGCCCCCTCCCTCCTCTCCTTCAAAACCTCGCTCAAAACCCACCTCTTCAAAATATAGCTTTCCCCAACTGAGGTCTGCCTTTTATGTTTTTAGTGATATTTTATTCGTTTCACTTTTCTTTCTTTCTTGAATAAAGTGTGTTGTTGTTTTTGTAAAGTGCTGTGGGTGCTATGTAAATTTGAGCTATTGTTATTATTATTGGAGCATGTGGTTTGTCTGACTCATATTGCGGTGGTGACATGTCTTTGTCACACACTTCCATCCACACCTCCCCTGGGAGCGGCGTTTCCATCGCAAATTGAAATCCTTGTTCAGACGCGCGGGTCTCCGTGCGGGGTGGGGGGGGGGGGCTGGGTGTCAGATTGATGCATGGGGGATGGGGGGGGCGGGGCGGGGGGGGGGGTTGAGGAGTGAAAAAGAAATGGAATGAAGAGAGGATGATTATGAGGGAGGCTGCAATCCACAGGACACAGAGAGAGAGAGAGAGGGGGGGGGGGGGTAGTGAGAGTGAGTCATGCTTGACTGTAGAAACCTAGTATGTCCAAAATCGTTACTTTTCAGGATACGAGGAAAAATATTATTTGTTTCAATGGGTCCATGCTTTTCATTGGTTGCATAATTATAAAATCCACACATACATTAATTAAACACAGTTTGCAGGTGTATAAATAGTAGTAGGAAAGTTTGCATAATCATATCATTATAGGAAATGACATTTTGACTAATTACTGTTCTAATTATAGGAGCTTAAATTAAAGTTTGCTTTAAGCGAGTATATACCGACTTCGGCTTCGATGGTGTGGCTGAGGCAGTTTTATTTAAAATATATATATATCCCACGATTTTTGTTTTCCCGGTATAGGACACAGTGCCTGGAAGGAACACGTTATTCCAACCAGTTCCTTTCCTCTCCATCAGGCTGACCAGGGGGAGGCAGTTTAGAGACCAGCATTACTGCATTTCTTTTTTTGTTGTTGTGAGTGTACCTATCCTCTAGGGCCTGGGGACGTGCAGATAGGACACTGGCAGCAGCCCTATATACTGAAGCCAAATAGTCCATGAGCCAGACTCCCCTGATGTGCGTGCACGTTAATTACGAAATGGGTGGGCAAATTCTTGTTTGAATTTTTAACTAGCTGTACATCTCTACTTTTTGTATGATAACCATTGCGATCAGGTTTGCAAGATCCCAGAATGCACATGCTTGAACAAATGGCTGGTAATGCACATCAATGTGCAAATTACAAACATGCAATAACCAGCCCCAAGAAGAGGACCTGATTATCAGAGGCAGACCTGACTGACTCGGAAATAGAGGAGTGAATTTGCTATGCATTACCCCTGTTATGTCCCAGAACCCCCTGAAGCCTCTCCCTGCCAGCACACCCCTCCTTGGCCATGCCATCCATTCCTCTTTTTTATTTGTCTCTATATTTTTTTGGAAAGTAAAAATGAAATGTTCACCAATACAACAGGCTCCGTCTGCCTTTCCACATAACTACGTAACTCATCTTACTTGATAAACGGACCATTTGGTCCTTCAAACTATTTGTGTCATATGAAGCAAACCATTAATTCATTTTGACTTGAGGTGTATACATAGAAAAATAATAATAATAATAATAATAGCATTTGGCCACCAAAAAGTGTTTATTTTATGGCTGCTCACAGCATTTTCTTATTTATGCAATGATACATCTGGATCCTGTATGGACATTGAATATCCCCTCGTTTAAAACCTTTGACTTTAAAATGTTAACAAAATAAAATAAGAATGTTGACTCTGGCTTTATCGGTCATATTTTCCTATATAATGCCTAATTTGCATATTTAAATATACAATTTCAGAGAATTTGTAATAAAATAAATCATTGTCTTCATGAAATTAATCCACGAGGGAAGTTTCATGGTGATCACTATATCTTACATTATACATCATCATATACCCGTCATGTATATAGGTGAATATAAGAAAATGTGTGATGAATATGAAAAAGCTGCTGATGTGGAAAGGTTATCATATATAAATTTACTTATATTGACCCTACAAACAATTTAATATAGGTATGGTTTTGCCCACTCATCACGTAATGAAAACTTGTCCGGCTCATGCATGGACTAAAGATGCTGTGATGCTTATACCGTGTATATGCGAGTTGTGAGGATGCATCGGCACACTCACTTGTAAAGCTGTTATTATGCATCGTAGCCATTCAGGGTTTCCATTTAGCTTTGTGCTTTGTTTGATACTTTTGTGTGTAAATTTTCCGACAAAGTTGAAATGTGGAGATACATGGTTTCCGTGTGTGTGTGTGCGTGTGTGTGCGCGTGTGTGCGGCGTGCGCGTGTCAGGGGGATAGAAGCAGACATAAAGGAGCTCAACCAAGTAAACCTATTAATCCATTAACCACAGTGTGTGTGTGTGTGTGTGTGTGTGTGTGTGTGTGCGTCGGTGTATGCGTGTACGTGTGTGTGTGTGACTGTGCGTACATGAGCATGCACATCCGTGTGTCCAGGACTGCCACATACACATTGTGACACATCTGACCCAGACACACACAAACAAACACAGACACACACACAGTAACACACACACACACGGTACAATATTCCTATATGCTTGAGATTTCAGCGATGTCAGTTTGCATTGCTATTTTTCCTCATCCATTTTTCTCAGCGTTGTGCTTTGACCTTTTTAACCCTAACTCTAACCCCATATCCTAATTAAATGCCACATTTAAATGGCAACCATCTGTTCTGTGGCGTTCTGACGTTTTACTCTGCGTTCACACGCTGACACTGAAGTGATTGAAAACGCCATAGTTTGCATGCCGTGTGGCTAGGTGGCGGTGATGCACTGCGGCGTGACGCGTTGTCATGATCAGTGACCACTTCTGTTCTACTTCCTGTCACTACTCTTTGTTTAGGACGATGTGACGGCATACGTGCGGCGCCGTGAGCCACGATGGCGCCACGCATTTTGCGGATTCAACCGTGTGAATCCGCCCAGTTACATGGAGAAACCTGGCGGAGCGTTGTTTTCACTTTGTTAATGTTTTCAACCCCCGATAAACATCTGACATTTTATTTTGCCGTTTAGAGTCCGTTGCCCTATTAACTGGGCCTAAACCCTTTCCTCTCTCTCAGCTAAAGGCGTACATACTGTATATCTTCGTATATATATATTTTGTAACCCATTTTTCACCCCTGTGTCAATTATCTAATGTGATCCTGGGCTCTACACACCCTCTGCCAACCTAGTCCCCATATATGGGGGACATGGGGAGAGCAACGGACTTGAACTCATGCTTCCTTCATGCCTGAGTGTCCAAGTTTCTCCTTTACACCTGACAGGGGGGAGTTTCCCTGGTTGGACGTAGCGTGTGGAAGGAACACGTTATTCCAACCAGTTCCTTCCCCTCCATCAGGCGCTCCGGGTAGCCAGGGGGAGGCAGTTTAGAGACCAGGATTACGGCATGTTTTTTGTGAGGGTACCTACCCTCTACTGTATATCTTTGGTCCGACACGCTACCCCAAACCATAACCTAACCCTAACTGCACGCGGAAGCCACGGGTGAGTCTTAACCACGCATGGCCACACATGTCAGACTGTTGGACTGTCGGACCAACGTATGCGCCCCCAGCTAAAGGAGTCCTTTAGACCTTAAAACAACCTTTTAGACCAGGATCATTCCAACCTTTGTCAACGCCTCCACAGGGAAATGTTTAACGTGTGCAGTGATGCTCAGCATCCCACATGAGACGGGTTGGATCAATGTGATTGGAGCACGCGGTTAAATAACACGCTATTGATTAAGTTTAACTTCCACTCGCATCAGGCTCTGAAAAGCAATCAGACTCGACATCGATGGACCTTCTGTCTAAACACAAACAAACCTACAGAGTACAGGACCGCTCAATTCAAAGCTCCTCAAAGGTGTGTGTGTGTGTGTGTGTGTGTGTGTGTGTGTGTGTGTGTGTGTGTGTGTGTGTGTGTGTGTGAGATACGTGCGCGTGCATGCGTGTAGCAGAGTGGCTCACAACCTCAGCCTGATGGCATAAAGGTCTAATATCTCCCCTGAGTACATATCCCTTTTGGCTTAGTGGTTAAGATGGTGGCTTTCATGCGGGAGACCTCTGTATATTCCCAAGTGTTACACATGCATGTATAAAACATGTATGCATCTACCTTGTTGTACACATCTATATACGTTTGTGTCATGAAGAGATGATTTCGACAACATAAGTACATTGCAGAAGATGACTTACACCATTATCTTAGTGCGGTGACCGTGAAAAATACATAAAATAATATATTGAGCTGAACGTGAGGAAAATGAGCAACAGTTGGACCGAATAGAATCAGTTTCATACATTTTTTCATTCTTTATTTTTTTCAATTAGGAAATAAAATTCCCAAAACGGAACGGTTCTCCCCGGCACGTTGTCATTGGCAGAAGCATAAAGCTGATTGATGGCTCTGTGTGGGTGCAAAGTGGACCCTAGTGGAGCATTTCATACCCTCCCGCTGTGAAATATGGAACCTTCAAACATTTCATCTTGTTTCCAGACGTCATAAAAACTGCACAAGATTAAATTAGATTTTCCTTTTCCCCTATAGCTTCTTCTTCTGTTTTCGGTGGCTTCAAAGAAATACAATATCCTATTGTTTTTTATTTTAGTTTTTTCTTGACTTTGCCACATTAGAGATATATATACCTAAATAGACATTATTTAATCTTTGCATTAATGAGAATATCTGCACTGACAGGTGGAAACCTTGCACAGTAGGAAAAGCTTTCCAGGACATGGAAGTAAAAATAACCATGTGTTCCAATTAGTCGTGGAAAGTAACAATGCATGTATACTCAAGTACTGTACTTGAGTACACTTTTGAGGTATACTTTACTTCAGTATTTCCAAATTCCAATACTTTTACTTCTACTCCACTACATCTCAAATCGATATTGTACTTTTACTCCACTACAATTTCATGAAAATGTTTGTTGTTACTTTGTAGATTTTGATTATTATTACAAAACATACCAACTAGGGATGCCAAACGACTCATATTTGGCCAATCGACGAATCGAGGCCAAAAATCGACTTGTCGAACGACTTTTTTCCTTTTTTTTCTTCATTATTTTTATATTTTTTTGTTGCTGCGCAGCAGCGCAGCAGTTGAGGAGAACGCAACTATGCATTCCTTTAAGCAACACAACTTCTGCAGCTGCATCCATATGTTTAGAATTTGCACAATGATCAAATCCCAATAATACAAAATAAACTTTATTTTGTAAACAACGAAACTGAAGGAGCAGCGGCGCTATCGGCTAGCCGCTAGTCCCAACTCTCAAGTGTCTGCAGCCTGTCACGAGTAATGAACTGATACGAGACGCACGTTGTTCCGTATTTTAATGTCGGGTCGGATAATAAATACAGTATAAATGACGGCGGGATTTATTTGACAACTCTGTCCTGCTTTTTTCACGAGAAGAGAAGAGCGCTCACCGCTCAGAACAGAGCAGACCTGTGGCTGTCAGCTCACTTTACGGCATGTGTAGATGAGCTGGGTCTGGGAAGCTCAGAGCTGCAGCCATTGGCTCATGATACGAGCACACGACCAATGGGACAGATCATTCAGTGTTGCTAAGATACCACCCCCCACCACACACACACGCACACACCCTTGGACGATGGGGTCCACAGCGCTCTGCTCAAAGTAAACTTGCATGCAACGAGCGGCACTGACTGACTGAAAAAATAATGATACAAATAAAAACGATTTTTCGACTCATACGTTTTGAGTCGCGGGAGGCATGAGTCGATAATCGAGTCGATTTTCAACTTTTTTCAACATCCCTAATACCAACACACATGAATCACTTCAGCCCTATATACGGTTTGGCCATTTGAAAGTAGCCGATCTTCAAGCTCATAATGTATATTGTGAGCTTGTAGATCTGATATTTGCATATTATACATTTGACATTTTGAAACTGGACATTCTGCACAATGACTACTTTATACTCTTGGTACTTTAAGGACATTTTGATGCTGACATTTTGATTCTGTACTTTTACTTGAAGATGAAGTGCCGTGATCTTTTCCACCCTAAAACATTCTGACGATATTAACTCTGAATCTAAATCAATGATTCCAATTCTAACCAAAGATTGTCTTTATGACGGCCCACCGCGGTGCCGTCGATGGTCGCGTTAGAAGAAATCATGCCTCGGGTGTATAGGTTTAGATGCTATGCCATCACCACAATCAAGATGGAGTCCATGTGACCTGGATCTACAATGGCCTCTGGATCTTCAAATAGCTGGCCACACCGATTTACTGGTTCCAACTGACGCTGGGCTCTCATATTGTTAACAGGAATTCTGTCAGATCTATCTAAAACGTGATGTGTACTGTCTCTTTAACAGGAGGTCTGTGCATCTCCCAGTCGGTGAAGATCCCTCGTGAACCTCGGTCCGGAGAGTTCGATAAGATCGTCCGCCGTCTGAGTGAGAATCCCAACGCCAGGGTGGTCATCATCTTTGCTAACGAGGACGACATCAGGTGAGGCACCCAGTCCATTCCATGTTGAACTCATTTATCGCCGAAATCTCCTTTTGACGCCTGTTTTCCAAAGGCCCCTGGCACCGGAATCACCTTCGGACAATTGAGTTCAATTGATTACGATAATCAATTGTGTCCTGTATGCGCTCATACAGTAACACTCCGGTAGCAATATGTTGAAGAAAAGAAAACTGTCTATGTGGACTAAAGTTCTCAAACTCTACCCGACCCGACGTTTTCGAGCCGGGCCCAAGATATTATGCAAATTAGTCGGGCCGGGCCGAGCCTCGGGCTCAGTGATTTTCCGTGATTTTTTCTTTCTCTTTTTCTCCTTTTTTCTATAAGAATGTTATTATATGTCGCCTCACAGCTAGAAGGTCCTGGGTTCGATTCCCGCTGGGGACTCTGTGGGCACTGGCGGCGTGTTCCCTCCTCCGCGTCCCGAGGCGGGGGTTGGCGATAGGGCCTTTCTGTGTGGAGTTTGCATGTTCTCCCCGTGTCCCCTAGGGTAGATACCCTCACAAAAACATGCCGTAATCCTGGTCTCTAAACTACCTCCCCCTGGCCAGCCGGGGCGCCTGATGGAGGGGAAAGGAACTGGTCGGAATAACGTGTCCCTTCCACGCGCTACGTCCGGCCGGGGAAATTCCCCTCTGTCAGGTGAAAAGAAGCAGCTTGGACTCCTCATGCATAGAAGGAGGCATGAGGTCAGTCCGCTGCCCCCCCAGGTTGGCAGAGGAAGTGTAGCGCCCAGGATTACATTAGATAATTGGCACTGGGTGAAAAAGAAAACTGGGTTACAAAATCGTGGGATAAAAATTTAAGAAAAAAAAGTTATTATAATAAAAATAGCAATTCTGTTATTTGTGTAATGTGTAGGCTATAGCCTACAAGTATGTATATTATGAAGAGAGCTGCGCTATCGACGTAGGAGTGGAGGCGGGGGGCTTGGCGCAGCGTGCTGGCATTTCAGACTCGGAGGGCCAGCACGCATATACTGACTACGCGCAGGCATGAGCAGAGCGAAGTGAACGGTGGGGTGGTTGTTTATACAGGCATGAGCAGAGCGAAGTGAACGGTGGGGTGGTTGTTTATACAGGCATGAGCAGAGCCAAGTGGACGGTGGGGTGGTTGTTTATACAGGCATGAGCAGAGCGAAGTGAACGGTGGGGTGGTTGTTTATACAGGCATGAGCAGAGCCAAGTGGACGGTGGGGTGGTTAAGACCATTAGGAAGAGAGCCAATCAGAAACCTTGGCTGACCAGAGATGTCTACACACTGTTGAGGGCTCGAGATGTGGCATTTCAATCTGGGGACACCGCAGCGTTTAAGCTGGCAAAAAACAACCTGGCTCGGGGCATCAGGGACGCGAAGCGGCTGTATGGGCAGACACTCAACGGCTACTTCACGAACAACAACGACCCCAGACGCTTGTGGCAGGGCTTTAGGACACTGTCTGATTATAAGCCCCCCTCCCAGCAGGTTGGCCACAACGACCCCTCACTACCAGACAGACTCAATGACTTTTATGCACGGTTTGAGGTCGACACCACCACCGAGGGACAGATCCCCCCACCATCTCCCAGCGAGCAGAGGCTGCAGCTGTCGGCAGCTGGGGTAAAGAGGGCCTTCGCCAGCGTCAACCCACGCAAGGCGGTAGGACCGGATGGGATTCCTGGATGTGTGGTGAAGGGGTGTGCTGAGCAACTTAAGGATGTTTTTTCAGATATCTTTAATATATCGCTCAGCCAGGCAGTTGTGCCCACCTGCCTCAAGAGCGCCACCATCGTGCCAGTGCCAAAAAAGCCAAATCCAACTGGTCTAAATGACTTCCGACCTGTGGCCCTTACACCTGTGGTGATGAAGTGTTTTGAGCGGCTTGTATTACAACACATCAAGAGCAGCCTGCCTGCAGACCTGGATCCACTACAGTTTGCATACAGAGCCAATCGCTCCACAGATGACGCCGTCTCAACTGCACTCCACCTCACCTTGTCACATCTAGAGAAAGAGAACACCTACGCCAGGCTCCTGTTCATTGATTTTAGCTCAGCATTTAACACCATTATTCCACAACAGTTGGTGAAAAAGCTGCGGCTGCTGAATGTGGACCATGGCACCTGCACCTGGATCCTCAACTTCCTGTCTCAGAGGCAACAGCGAGTCAAAGTCAACGGCCAAACATCTGGGACCATCACAGTGAGCACAGGATCGCCTCAGGGCTGCGTCCTGAGCCCCCTGCTGTTCAGCCTGCTGACCCACGACTGCTCTGCCAAATTTGGCAGTAATCACATCCTCAAATTTGCCGATGACACTACTGTGGTGGGGCTCATTAGTAAAAATGATGAGTCTGACTATAGGAAGGAGGTGGATCTGCTTACAGAGTGGTGCAGTTCACATAACCTCTTTCTGAATGTGGACAAAACAAAGGAGATGGTGGTTGATTTTAGGAGGAGAGCCAGCAGCTGCCATCATACACCACTGACCATCGGTGGTGCCCCTGTGGAAAGGGTAAATAGCATCAAATTCCTGGGGGTGCATTTGGCAGACGATCTGACCTCCACGATCAACACCACAGCCATCATTAAGAAGGCTCAGCAGAGACTTTACCCCCTCCGGAGGCTCAAGAAGGCGGGCCTTCCCACTCCCCTCCTTACCACCTTCTACAGGGGCACCATAGAGTCGATCCTGACTTACAGCTTCACCTCTTGGTTCGGCAGCCTCAAGGCACAGGAACAACACCAGCTGAATCGGGTGGTGAAGACAGCTGGAAGGATCATTGGTGCCTCTGTTCCCCCCTTGTTGGAGCTCTATAAAGAGCGCTGTGCCAGAAGAGCCACCAGCATCATTGGGGACCCCCATCATCCCTCCCACGGCCTGTTTATGCTCCTACCCTCAGGGAAAAGGTACAGGAGTATTTGGGCAAGGACAACCAGGATGAAAAACAGTTTTTTCCCAAGTGCAGTGAGGCTCATAAACGAACTGCGCCCCCTACCCCCCCTCCCCCCCCTCCCCCGGCAAAACTGAATGAAGCGTTGGACTGAACTGGACAAAAAATGCACTTTTGGATGCACAACAGCACTTTAAAAAAAACAGTGCTGGTAACGTTTTGTTTTTAAGGATTGCACCATGCCACTTTATTTATTTATAGTTGTGCGTGGTGTTGGTAACTTTTAACTTGCCCATATGAATTGCACGTCATCATACATACTGGGGATCTTTTTAAATGTTTGTCCATGTTTGGTTTTAGTTTTTAGCTTGTGTTTTTAAATAGGCTCTATGTTTTATGTTGCACTGTCAATAACTGAGGGGAAACGATATTTCATGTTCTTTTGTATGCAAGTACATAGGAAAATGACAAATAAAATGATTCTGATTCTGATTCTGATTCACTGGCTGGCCTCTGGTTTGCGGTGCACCAAATGAGCTTCAGTTCATATGCTAAATGTTTTATAAAATCAATCGGATTATCACACGATCGCTCATCATAGCTGAAGTGTCAGGTTTCCGTCATGTTGCATGCAGTTGCACTGAGCTATCTCGTTAAACCCAGATGGCTGCGATGAATAACCTAATCATTAGGCCTAATCAACGTCATATAGTCACCAACTGATCGATATAAATGATATAATTATGTGATGACCAAGCAATGTTACAGTCCACTGCAAGGTACATTTGATTTCCAAAATGATTAGTATTATAACCGCCGTCCCTCGGTGCGGCGGTGCACCTCGTTATGTGTGCCCAATTTAAAATAACAGATCTCTAAGCTGTCGAGACACGCCATGAGCGGTGCGTGGATGGTTTGTAAACTTTGTAGGCTATGTTTGTTCTTTTGGACACCGAACGGGGACGATACTTGGAGTCTTGGACATAGCTGCTTCAGTTCAGAGGAAACTAAAGGTGAGCTACTCACCAACCCCTGGAAATCCATTAGAATTATATGGAAATGGAACATTAACAGTCTAACGTGAGCTACATAAATCCTTTATTTCGACCATTGAACTCCATTGAACTCCGTTCTCACTCTCACACAGACACACACTGAACCACGGCGCGCGCCGCTGCGCTGGCCATTAAAGTGGCGTTCTTCTTTTTTTTTGTCTGGCTTTATCGGACTTCAGGCCTAACATTATGGTAATTTTTAGGATCGGGCCGAGCTTAGGGCCAACCCAGTTAGGGTAATTTTTGGGCCCGTTGAGAACTTTAACACATTTTGCGCCATAATCGTTTTACAAACCTTATCACTGGTCTGACAATGTTTTAAATATACGTTTTACGACGTCCGTTTACGGCAGGCCTCTTATGGCATGGCGTGTATTGCCTGAAACGGCATCCATCTTGAAACGGACGAGAGAAAACAAAAACAGTTGAAAAACGGTCTTCATAGAGTCCCATAATGGCCGCGATCTTTAGCAGAGTTTATCTCGGAATTAAAGCTCAGTTGAGGCTTACCGGTAAGTGGTTCTGAAATTGCACCTGTGTTACGGAGCATTTTGTTTTCTTTTCATTTTGCAGAAATCCACAAATGGCAACAAACCAAAGTTCGCACCCTAACCTCCTCTACAATGTCATATTCCGACTTTCACTGAAATACTGAATCTGAATTACCCCCCCCCCCCCCGTTGGAATGCAGAGCTCCTCTAATTGGAGGAAGAGGTCACGATCTTGTCTCTATATAAATCCAAGAAATTGATTTATTCCTTACTGAGAAGCGTATTATTCAGCAGAAAGAGGAAAGGTGAATTTGTTTGCGAAGGTAAAACATTCAGCGTTCGTCTTACTAAAAGAATGTAGACTGACGCTCAATTTGAACTTCAGTTTCACTTCAACACTTGACCTTGTATGTCCAATACCGTTCATTATTATTCACACCCTCCTCTCTCCCTCTGCCCCCCCCCCCCCCCCCCCCCCACCCCCCTCCTCTCCTCTCTCATTAGCAGGCAACAGTGCAGCACTAATACTATCTCTCTCTCTGTTTCTGTTTCTGGCACAACAGCTCCCCTACTGGTACTCATACTGGTGCTCATTAACAAACACATAGGTGAACACGGACATTGCTGTTCCTTGGAGTGGTTGCACCACTCAAAAATATATATACAATAGTGAAAATATCCAATCTACAACACTGCGTGTCAATTTGTAGATCGGCTATTTTCACTACTCTTGTGCAACACTAAAAGTAAACAGTTGTAGAAGATCAAAAGAAAATCTATAATTTGTACATTGAAACTATAAACACTATATAGGATGTCTACATAACATGCAATGTAAATGACATGTTAACGTTTGCACACAACTGCTACGGGCAGAGGTGAGTCTTCAGATTACGGCGGAAGATCGGAAGTGAGTGTGCAGTTGCAGCTCGAACTGCAATGGGGACTTCATTCCACAGTTTAGTTTAATCATGGAGCTACGAGGTTTGAGCCTGACAGAGAACCAAGAAGGCACTTTGAGCAACTCGGATGAATCGGATGAATCAAGTGCAGAAGTACAAGACATGACATTTTCTCTTTATGTGAAGAGGACATGTTGGTCGGGTCATTATGGGGTTAAACGGGTCACGACCTGACCAAGATGTACTGTTCACATCAAAGTCTTATCATCTGTTGGACTTTTACACTTGGAATATAAAAAGGCTTCAATTTATCTGAGTTGCTGCAGTTCTTTTTGCTACAATATATTGTCTAGAAACTCCAGGGGAGGACGGAGCATGAGGAGCGGTATTGCAATCGCTGTACCACACTGTAACACACGACAAGATAGCTGAGCCAGAAGGCAAAGCTCTCTGTCTACCGAGCAATCTTCGTTCCTACTCTCACCTATGGTCATGAAGTGTTCCTACTCTCACCTACGGTCATAGAGTGTTCCTACTCTCACCTATGGTCATGAAGTGTTCCTACTCTCACCTATGGTCATGAAGTGTGGGTCATGACCCAAAGAATAGGATTGCGGATACAAGCGGCTGAAATTCTCATTGACTTGGAAAGGAGCCAGCCAGTGGTTCGGGCATCTAGTACGGAATATGGATGCCTCCTGAGCGTCTCCCTAGGGAGTTCCTCACTGGTCGTCCCACTGGAAAGAGACCACGTGGCAGACCAAGGCGACCAGATCGGGGGATTATATCTTTTTCAGACCCCACCTTAACCGGTAGCGCTTGCTACGACCTTAGGAAATGAATGGTAAATGGTGCATTTATATAGCGCCTTTATCCAAAGTGCTTTGCATAGATTGTGCATTACATTCACCCATTCACACACACACACGTTCACACACCGATGGCAGAGGAAACCATGCAAGGCACCAACCAGCACATCGGGTGCAATTTGGGGTTCAGTGTCTTGCTCAAGGACACTTTGACACTAACTCAGGGGGAGCCCGGCCTCGAACTAGGCTTATACAAAGACTAAAATGTAAATTACATAGCATGTTATGTCAACAGATGCTATATTTTTTTCTTTTTACTTGGCATCCTATACTGTTTATAGTTCCAATGTACAGATTATTGATTTTCTTTTGATGTTCTACTGTTAGACTGATGACACATTCTTGGTTTACTTAATATGATCCTAGATGACTATTTATATGCATCTGATGTATTACCATGTGTTGTTCTTGCTGATTGTAATATCGCTCTGGATTAAGAGTGTCTCCTAAACGCCTACATTGTAAACTAAACATGTACTCTGTGCCTCACCTGATGTCATCCTCATTTTAAACTAAACATGATTGTACTCTGTGCCTCACCTGATGTCATCCTCATTGGCCAAGATGATGATCACCCTGGCGTTGGGGTATACAATGTAGCTCTCTCTCTCTCTCTCTCTCTCTCTCTCTCTCTCTCTCTCTCTCTCTCTCTCTCTCTCTCTCTCTCTCTCTCTCTCTCTCTCTCTCTCTCTCTCTCTCTCTCTCTCTCTCTCTCTGTGTGTCTCTCGTCCCACATGACTCATTGATTACATTGGGTGTGGATCAAAGGTTGAATTGAGTGAACGGAGGGAGGGAGATCAGCTCTATCCTTGAACCTTTGTGACCTTTGTGACCCCTGATGATCCTCTCACTGTATCATCTGCTCCAACCTGAGCTGACGGAGGTCACAGGTCAAGCCTTTGTTTCATACCTCCGATTATCCTGTTTGTTCTCTCTCTCTCTCTCTCTCTCTCTCTCCTGATTGCATGAAATTGGTATCCTGACTGGGGATGGAGCTTGTTAATTTTCATTGATAAGGAGCACCTTATCGAGCCGGGGCGGTTTTATCGAGCCGGCTGTTGAGCGGCTTTGTGTTATTTTGTGTGCGCCATTACTTTCAAATGTCACAGAGATGGGCAAAATACTTTTGTTACAAAATACAAAAACTGGGTCAAAAAATTTATCTAAATACAAAATACAAATACTGGTCTGAGAAATGTATTTGAGATACAAATACTTATTTTGTATTTTGAAAATACATGAAAATACATTTTCATGAACATGTGTATAATGATAAGTAAATTCATAATTGATTGCCAAATATTAAATGAATGACCTGTCAGAATGTCTAATAATACGCGAATAATATGCTAATACGCGTATAATACGCGAATACGTGTTATAATACGCGGATAATACTGGAATACACGAATAATACGCGAATACGCGTATAATATGTGAATAATACATGAATATGCGGATAATATACGTGAATAATACGCGAATATTCAAGATTCAAGACTTTATTGCCATTAGGGCTGTCAGAACGAATTTCATAATATGAAAGAAATTCGAATATTAAAGGTATATTCAGTGATTTCACTCAAAAAACCTTAGGTTTCGTTTTTGGCTGTGGGACCCAGCCTTTCGTCCAATCAGGATAGAGAGTCAAAAACGAAACCTAAGGTTTTTTGACCCCCAGGGGTTAACTGGGGACAGGGAGGAACTCCTTATATGGCCAGCACACTCTATAGTAGGGAGGATTATCACAACAAAACAAAAAAATAAGTGATATTTGAATTAAGTGAAATCACTGAATATACCTTTAAAAAATATATATATATTCGAAAGCTAAAATTGCCATTCGAATGGAGCTTTTATCATTTATTAATTCTTTTTAATATTTTTATTTTGTTTTATGTTATTTTATCCGCTCACTAAATGTATTGAGTAACGAATCTACTGCTGTGAAATCTCACCGGCCGCTTCCACTGCATGTGAAAACGTGCACGTTCACGTCTCGAGCGAATGTGGGCCGGGTTCCGGACCCCGTGGCCTCGCGACCGTAATAGAGACGGCTTAGTGGCCCGGTGATAAATGAGCGGAGACTAGCCAGCTACACAAAGGTGACAAGGGCCCCAATTGCAAAGGCTGAGCACGCGGTCAAAAACGTCGAAATGTCTCGAAAATATTTTCGGAGGCTCGATTTTCGTGCGTTCTATGCCCCGTGGCCTCGCGGTACCGCCGCTGACAAGCCCGCGGTTCCGTTGGTCCTGAGCGGGGCGACGAGGGCTACTCCGCATGGTCAAGCCCGTCGCGCAGAACCCAGGCGGTACCCCCGAAAAGTTCCGAAATGTCCGGAGGAGCGGCGGCGCTTAGAGTGAGCTAAAGCCCCCCTGGTGGGCTGCTCGCAAGCCACAACCAGGGACGCGGGACGCCCGTCCGAGACGAGAGTATTGACATGATATGCATAACTACGCCTTGTCAGAGCGGACTAGTCCACTGGTCCCAACGTACAGGGGGACGGGGACACGTGCAGGGCAGACAGACATAGCGCCTGTCAGGGCCACGGTCACGGACCACATTAAGCACGGCGATATCACGACAGTATGACCGCAATGACATGACATAATGTCCGTGGAAACACAAGCATTCGGTGGGTCTCGCGCTAGGCCTGTCGTTTACATTTCACGTTCACTGTAAAATGCATTTGCATTATAGACAGACAACAATCTTACCGTGCTGAGTGCACTGTGCTCAATAAAACAGTTTAAACGCTATTTTGTGCCGTGAAAACCATTATTACATGTGCTGAAAGTACTGCTTTCTCGTTTGGAAGGGGGGGCCCTCTAGTGGACAGAACGTGCATCGTATTATATTCTGTGTATTATTATAGGCTAAATATGAGCTAAAATAAACAATGTAAATATTCTAATATTTTCGAAAATTACAAATAATGAAGCAATGAAATTCGAATTGGATTATAGAGGTGAACTGACAGCCCTAATTGCCATGTCAACAGAGTTGATTGGAATTTGTTTCAGTGCACTAAAAACAGACATACAAAAAGACACTTCACATAATCAGACAATAGAACACGATACAAATGTACAGACATCATATGAGGGGGACCAATAAATAAGAAGAATGAAAAACTTTACAATTCATGTTGAATAAATAAATAGCAATTTCATCACAGTTCATCGTTTTACAAAGCAGCTTCACGCTGTAAAGTGCGAGTGAAAAGAGGGTCAGCATTCAGTAGGCGAACAGCCTCGGGATTAGTGCTGTTCTTAAAGCGGGAGGTATTGCACTTTAGAGACCGGAGTCTCTTACCTGAGGGCAGGGGCAGGGTGGGAGGGGTCAGCGATCGAGGAGACGGATGGGGGGTCGAGGCCATTGATTTTTTACGCTGTGCGTACCACCCTTTCCTCTCTAAGTCGGTGGTGTTTCCATACCACACTGAGACTGAGAAGACGAGGACACTCTCCACAGTGGCTCTGTAGAAGTGAACTAACGCCTCCCCAGTCACACCGAACTTCTTTAATTAAGAGGCGTAGGAAGTGAAGCCTCTGGTGGGCTTTACTCAAGATGTTACAAGTGTTAACTTCCCATTTCAGGGAGCATCATAATAGTGGTGCCAAGGAATTTACATATGCAGATAATACGTGAATAATACGCAAATACACGAATAATATGCGAATACGCAAATAATACATGTATAATACGCGAATAATACACGAATAATACGCATATAATACAGCTTAGCTGTAGTTTTTAAAACCAGTCAAACCATTTTTTTAGAAGAGATTTGGCTTGTAATTGGAGTGTGATTCCTTGTCGAGAAAAAGGGAGAGCGTAGAGGGAGAGAGAGGGAGAGAAATAAGCTTCTAAATATATATTTTTTATTTTTTGCAATGTCTCATTTCAAGTTTTCAAATACCGGTATATAAAAATCTTTTGAAAATAGCAGATCTACAAGCTCAATGCATCGCATCGCGGGCTGTGGCAGATTGTGAGCTTGTAGATAGGCTATTTTAAAATAAAAGTTTTGTTTACTGCTACTCCACTATATCTCAGAGGCAAATATTGCACTTTTACTCCACTACATTTATTTGAAAACTTTAGTTACTTTGTAGATTTTGATTATTAAATAACTTTTAATAATTAAAAGGACCTTCTGAAATAAATCGAATTGAATTAGACTGACTTCAGGGCAAATGATCATGCACAAAGAAAATCCCCTGCTCTCAGTGCTCACTAGTTTAAAAACACCACCCTGTGGTTTAATGGCCACACTGCACATTACATAAATCTAGGGGTGTGTCTAAGAATCTGGGGGTTAGACTAGGGGTGTGGCTGAGAAGAGTTACCCAGAGGTACCCAGAGAAACCTAGAGGCCCCAATCTGACCAGGAGGAAAAAACCCTCACTGTACCCCACTTCATGTGTCGTCGCGCACCAAAACATTTGCCAATTAAGCTCACACCGATTCTGCACGCAGAGTGAGCTTGTGTAGCGGTGTGGCTCCTAGCCGAGTTCGAATCCCAGGCGTTACAATGGTGCTGTTACCCGGATCGGGTTTCCCCGTTGGAGTAAGTCAAAAGGGGGGAGAGTGGCTCAGAGCCTCTGCCTGATGGCCTCAAAAGTCTAATATCTCCACTGGTCCATATTGATATCCCTTTGGTCTTGTCTGGTTAAGATGAATCCTGGGCATATTGTAGATCTGCCAAGGGATAATAATGACCAGAAATAAGTCATTGAGAACGGGTTTATCAGGCCAGGTGGCCCATTAGACCAGGAGCCCTAATTATGGATATTAACAATACAACTAGCCTATTAATACCTTATATTTCATATTGTGAGCTTGTAGAACTGTTCGCAGGGTTGCCACCAAATGTGGCAACCCTGTTGCCACATTGTGTGTTTGTTTGTTGTGGTTCCGTAGCAAGAGGCTGCAGCAGGCTGCTGCTGTCATGGATAACAGTATTTAGCGCAATGTTTTTATTGGCAGGGAGTTGTGAGTTTCCCAAACATATTATCAATTGTGTTTGTTCATTAAAGAGCTGGAAACCCGCATCATAATGCCTTTTTAAACGCATGTTTAATGTTTAAACCTCCAGTCAATTTGTAGGACTTTAGAGGGGGTAGGATTTTATAAGTCTTTACACCTTTAATCTGTGTCATGTGTGGCGTTTCTTTTCCTGCGGTCATGTCCCCTCTGGTGTGGAAAGGATCAGTAATTAAGTAATGCAGTGATTAAAAGCTTTGTTCTGGTAAATGTGGGTGATATTTAACCTGGGGGGGAACAGAGCTGTTTACACACAGAGAGAGACGCAGAAAGGTCACCTTTGATCCAAGACAAAGTGTGAATCTAAAGGACATTTGAGGCTAATAGCAACGTGACGGCATTGAGCTGGACCGCACGACACCACTCAACAACGTCATAATGCTACATTCATTAGCATTGGGGTTGCTAGGCAATGAAGTAAACAGAATGTGTACCGTAAGGAGGATTTCTGCACACATTGTTGTAAACATCTTGACCCCTGGTCAAAATCTAATTTATTCAATGGCCCACATCAGCCAAAAGACCTGACGATCGCTGTAAAACTATGTCTTCTCTGAGTGAAAGTATATACTGTAGTAGCGTCCACCATAACACCCATCGTTAGTCTAAATATCTACAGTATATCCAAAATGGGTAATAGCACAGGCAGACTCTTCACATACTAACTAGAGCATGTCTGAAATAAATGTTAGAGATTGTAAATATGAAATGAATGCTTAAACATGTATGTGTAATGTTAGAGACCACAGAAGTGAACCTTTCAAGCCTGTTTTCTCAACTCACCGTTTTCTGCAAGAAATTACTCTATAAGCCATATCTCCAAAACTGGTGTGTCTAACTGAACAACCAATTTGAAGCTTTCATATGACATGAAAAAATAAATCAATGACTTAGCCTTGGTCAGAAACGGTCACAATTGCCCTGTTGCCTATATAACACAGTCCAGTTAGGACGTTGAAACTTGCAGCCATTTTACACAAATAAATGTCCCTTGAAACTTCAGCACCTATAGACAACGAAAGGAAAGGAAGTACTGCAGTGAGAGAAAAAGAAAATAAAGAGAGGCTGTGTATTATTATTATAATTGAGGCGGCCAATATAAAGTGCCATACATTATAGAGAGTGCAGTATCACCATTCACTCATAATGATGTGTGTGTGTGTGTGTGTGTGTGTGTGTGTGTGTGTGTGTGTGTGTGTGTGTGTGTGTGTGTGTGTGTGTGTGTGTGTGTCATACGAGCATCTCAGGGCTACGCAGCCAGATATTTTAACGTCTATCTTTAATATCTGCTTGGTGAACAGGAGTGTCCCTGAATCATGGAAGGGTGCTCTCATCTATAGGATCCCCAAAAAAGGCAATATACCGGACAATCCATCAACCTGGAGATACATTTCCCTCTTACCCACCGTCTACAAGGTGTTTATGAAATGCATTCTTGCCCGAATTCTCCCGTGGCTTGTGGATGAGAACATACTATCTCCCAAGCAAAAGGCTTACATCGATCGGCAAGGCATGAATGCACATGTGTTATTGATTGATTGATTTTAAGCATGGGTCTAGTGAATTCTTTGCAGTATTTCTGGACTTCCGTGATGCATTTGGAACCCTAGCACATAACGTGACGATAGCTGCTCTTGAGGAAATCCATCTACCAATGGTTTATGTTGATATGGTCAAAAATGTGTACTGTGGTTCATTTATACAGGTTTTCTGTGGTAAACGGCTCACAGACCCCATCCCTCTCCGAGTAGGTGTTAAGACTGGCTGCCCGTGGAGTGCTGTTAATTTTGTGCTAGCACTAAACCAGTGGTTGAAGTGGCTCTGTATGTGTGCCCCCGCCAACAGGTTGCGTCCTATCATGAGGCTGAAATAAACAGCATGCTCTCCAGAACCGACTCCTTTTTGGAGTGGTCAGGATTAGAGGTCAATGACTCAAAATGTGCAGTTCTCTATGAAAGGCGGAGCGGGGGAAACCGCTGGTATCACTCCAAAACGGATACAATACCTGCATTCACAATTGGCAATAAACCAGTCTAAAACAGTCTATTCACGTCACGAGACATACACATACCTGGGTCACAAGTTTAATGTGAGTGGAAAGATCAGGTCGAGGAGATCATTTCTGAGTACTCCAGCAGACTTGATTAAATCCATGCATCGCCCCTACCACTCATCATGAAGCTGGAGGCAGTCATAGTAATGGCATTAGCCAAAGTTCAACAGTTATTCTCCAATATACATGTTCCACGAAAGTCACTACGTGATTTGACTGACAAAACTGTACAGTTAGTGAGACAATGGACTGGCCTAAACACACACAACACGTGACATTATATTCCACAGTAAAGGTGAGGGTGGTCTGGGGGTCCCAACTTTGAATGGGTTCATATTGCTTTGCGTCTCTCCCATCTGTTGAATATGCTGAACAGTGATGACCAGTATGTGAGAATCGTTCTTCTCTTTTCTTGGACCTAAAAAGATGCAAGGTCCCCCTGGCGAGTGGTTCGGACTCTAGCTTCCTATAGGCTTCAAGAGGAAACCCAATGGAAAGCTGGACAGTCGCTCTCCTGGCTTTGGTGTGTGGTCAGACTGGCCAGACCTAAATGACATGTGCTGCTGGGCTTATGTTACCCTGGAGTGGGTAGGGTCTAACTCTGAGGCGGTGGCTGCCTCAGAGAATATTATATCTGACCCCAGTATCTCTGTCAGAGCGACTGTGTGTGTGGAACGGAGCATCAACTTCCACTGACTAATGCCCGAGGTCGCCTCCTATGGGCACAAGCCGCACAACAACAAAGACAGCGACAACATTGGACTGAGTTGAGATTACAAGGAAAGACAGTCTTCCTGCTGCGGACCATTCTGTCTCTCACTCTGTGTTAAAAAATGTTGCCATTGATGAGTGCATTGTTGTTTTTACTTTGAAAGCGAGATTACAGGTCCTACCTTCTAAACTTAATCTCTCACAGATGTAAACTTTAAATTTTTATCTTTGGCAGCCTAGGGCATGTGCATAAGTTGGTTGTGAGGGCCTTACAAATGGCCGGCCTTTCCAAAAGGAGAGCCAAGCAGTTAGCGAGGTATTGCTCAGTTTCAGCCATTATAGGAAGCCGCTCAATTTGGAGGAGGCGTTGTTTCCTTTATCCATGATTTATGTCTGCTGCCCTGTGTCCGACATGTCAGCTGTACCGTCTGTAACGATGCTTTGCCGTCCATGCACGTTGTAACTGGCTGCTCTCCCACTGTCAAACTGCACTGGCAGTGTTTATGTTCTTTGTACAAGGTATTCCTGTACTTCTCATTATGTGGACATAAATAAACATTTCAAGTGTGTGTGTGTGTGTGTGTGTGTGTGTGTGTGTGTGTGTGTGTGTGTGTGTGTGTGTGTGTGTGTGTGCGCGCGCTCATGCGTGCATGCACTACACATCCATACACAAGCACAAAACAGAGCAGACTACACTATAACACTATAGGACTTTAACCAATATGCATCCAAAGCGTGCTTCCCTTCTCCATTCTAGTGCCAATCCAGACAGTCTTTCCTGGGATATTAGTGCTTCTCAGATATGTCTTGATGATTTTCAGTTTTGAAAAAGATCTCTCGGCACTTACCACGTGACAGGTAAAAACAGTTACCACGGTGACAGGTAAAAACACCTGTTACCACGGTGACAGGTAAAAACTGCTTGAGAGAAGTAGCCACGTCTGTGTCACAGAACAGGAGCTCGTTCAGATATATATTTGTTATACCACATTTCAAGGTTCATATTTTCTTAATTGATAATACAATTATTCCGGTCCGCAAGTGACGCAAGTGACACAGTCACTTGCCCCAAATTGAACCAAATTGACCCTAAAGCTGTGTTCAGACATGAATATTCGCTCAGTTCGTTTGTGCCGCGTCAGGTCGCGCTGCGCCCATTCGCAAAACTTCTTGTATTTGCATTGACTTTGTATGTAATCTCTCTCTCTCTCTCTCTCTCTCTCTCTACTGTGTCGACCAATCAGGCGTCTCCTGGAAGCAGCCAAGAGGGCCAATCAGACGGGCCATTTCATCTGGGTGGGCTCGGACAGCTGGGGGTCAAAGATCACACCCATCCTTAACCAGGAAGAGATGGCAGAGGGGGCGGTGACCATCCTGCCCACAAGACAGTCCATACGAGGTAATAATAATAATAATAATAATAATAATAATAATAATAGATGGCTGAGGGGGCTGTCCTCATCCTGCCCAAAACATCATCGTAGAAGGTATGTGGGAACTGACTGAGTGGCAACACAACTAATGTCTGACCTTGACATCCCATATAATGTCTTACATTGACATCCCATATAAGCGCACCCTCTGCTCCTCAAATACATACTGCCACAACCCTGTCAAGGTCAACCTGCAGTACACACCATGGGTGACCGGGCCTTCTGCGCAGTTGGCCCCAAACTGGAACAGTAATTCAGTAAGTCAAGCGACTTAAAAGAGAGAGGGCTAAAGACTTACCCCTTTCACAAGGCTTTCCCCTGAATCCATTGATCCTCTTGACCTATGCCCCCAAGTTCCAAATCGTTTTGTCTCCCTTGATGTATTTGTTTTTGCGGCTTTCGCCTTTATTTTATATTTTTTGTGATTTTTAGTTTAATAAAAATCCACCGTAGACATGTTACTCTTTCATATCAAGGACCATTATTTTTTCACCCAGACCATTTGATGAGATTTTGCCTCTCAGACCCAAAACTAAAGAATTGTGTTATTGTTATATAAGAATGTGTTCTTATTTCCATGCTGTATTGATGTGGTACCATACGATAGTAACGGTAACACACAAACGTTATTCTTAATTCTTCTACATTATTCTAACTGTGTAGACTTCTTGTAAATTAAGTAATATGTTTAACAATAATTTAACGCTTGAGAGTGTCAAACCTCATGGACCCTTACGGGTCCATTCTGGTTTCATTTTACACTCACCAACTCTCCCATCATTTTTCTGTGGACCACCTGGAGCCCCCTCAAGGACCACTGGTGGTCCCGGACCACTGGTTGAAAAAACACTGATCTAGATGATGGAAAAGTGATGCATGTGCAAACTCTCTACTAAGTAAAAAGGCTTTTGGCTCTGTACTGTACTGTACTGCTCTTTTGTTTTCCTCTACCTCACCAAACCTCTTTGCCAAAAAATTGCTGTAACAGATTGAGATTCCTATGAGTTGCATTTTTCCCCCGTAAAGTAACGCCCTACTTCCTTATACTGCAGTGTCACACAAAAGTGGCACAAATAGCCGATCTACAAATCTATTATTTGTATAAATAAATAAAAATCACACTCATGTGAAGTGAGTGGCGCTCTTATCATCATACATCACAGTCCGTGCTCAGCCAATCAATTCATCACAAAAGTCATTCCGGCCAATCACTTTTTTCTTCAATGTGTACTTTGCTCAGCCAATCAAATCATCGCTAGTAGGGTGATCACAAACCAATGTTTGTGTTCACACAAACCCGGAAAGATGGGGACAGACAGAATAATAAATGAAGGGTAAATGTGTTCTTCACGTTCTCTTAGAGTTTCATCGCTACTTCATCAGCAGAGTGTTAAAGTGTACTTTATGTTCCCGTAGGGTTTGATCGCTACTTCATCAGCAGAATGTTAAAGTGTACTTTATGTTCCCGTAGGGTTTGATCGCTACTTCATCAGCAGAATGTTAAAGTGTACTTTATGTTCCCGTATAGGGTTTGATCGCTACTTCATCAGCAGAATGTTAAAGTGTACTTTATGTTCCCGTATAGGGTTTGATCGCTACTTCATCAGCAGAATGTTAAAGTGTACTTTATGTTCCCGTATAGGGTTTGATCGCTACTTCATCAGCAGAATGTTAAAGTGTACTTTATGTTCCCGTAGGGTTTGATCGCTACTTCATCAGCAGAATGTTAAAGTGTACTTTATGTTCCCTTAGAGTTTCATCGCTACTTCATCAGCAGAATGTTAAAGTGTACTTTATGTTCCCGTAGGGTTTGATCGCTACTTCATCAGCAGAATGTTAAAGTGTACTTTATGTTCCCTTAGAGTTTCATCGCTACTTCATCAGCAGAATGTTAAAGTGTACTTTATGTTCCCTTAGAGTTTCATCGCTACTTCATCAGCAGAATGTTAAAGTGTACTTTATGTTCCCGTAGGGTTTGATCGCTACTTCATCAGCAGAATGCTAAAGTGTACTTTATGTTCCCGTATAGGGTTTGATCGCTACTTCATCAGCAGAATGTTAAAGTGTACTTTATGTTCCCGTAGGGTTTGATCGCTACTTCATCAGCAGAATGTTAAAGTGTACTTTATGTTCCCGTATAGGGTTTGATCGCTACTTCATCAGCAGAATGTTAAAGTGTACTTTATGTTCCCTTAGAGTTTCATCGCTACTTCATCAGCAGAATGTTAAAGTGTACTTTATGTTCCCGTAGGGTTTGATCGCTACTTCATCAGCAGAACTCTGGAGAACAACAGACGGAACATCTGGTTTGCTGAGTTCTGGGAGAACAACTTCCAGTGCAAGCTGAGTCGCCACGCTCTGAAGAAAGGCTCTGGGGTCAAGAAATGCACCAGTGAGTAACACTGTTCAGTCAATATGTACTTATTACATGGGGGTCTTCAGAGGGTAAGCTCCGGGATCTTCAGGCTTCGGAGGGCACCGATTGCCACATAAACTCATCCAGTGCCACCTGGTGGACACCAGTTTTGGTCCTCGTTGCCACCGAAGCCCATTATAAATAAAAGAAAGAATTTGTCATTATATTGTGCATGTAATGTGCATATCAGCACCTTGAAAATATATTTTTTCTTTCAAAAAGGCGTCCAAAGGCGCCATTGGCAATCTTGGCCACCAGGGGGAGGCGTCCAAAGGCGTCATGTGGCACTGAAGGAGTTTTAATTCCTTCAGGGTGCCGGGCAGGCCTACCAACTCTCACGCATTCAGCGTGAGACTCACGCATGAGACGTCTTTCACACGCACTCACGCCACACCCACCATTTCTCACGCACTCACAATATGCACGCCGAGGGGGGCATATAATGTGCCAAAAAAGCCAAGCCGGCTCTCATAATAACAGTTTTCAACGCGGCTCCGCGCGCCGATGTGTGCGTCCTCACAAACGGCAGAGTAGCCGTTCTGCATGAGATAATGCATATGCTGTTAAATGCAGTAGTGTAACCTCCAACTCGTCAGCAGGGTCCCTGACTGTGACGCATGGAAATGAGCCATGCAGAGTTTAACATCGCTTCGAAATATTTTTCATGGAAGACAATAGCCTCCACAACAAGTGACTATCTCTCTTCTATATATATATATTTGGTGTGTGGCGTCTCTTGCGCGAGATGAGGAACGGTGCCAGACGCACATTATAATATGTCTGTGGTGTGTGTCTGTTTGTGTGTGTGTGTGTGTGAAGGGGGAGGGGCCGCATCGCGACTCATTAGTTCTGTTCAGAGAGAGAGAGAGAGACCACAACTGACTGACTGACTGACTGACTGACTGACAGAGAATGTTCCACTGAGGTGGGTGATTAATTTGTGATGTAGTCTGTTTTATCACATCAGAATACGTTTTTATGTAAACCAATATGGATATTTAATAGAAGACATAGGCACACATGGAGAAGGTGCACCATATGACCAATAGGAGACTGACCATCTCTTCACCTGGTGCAACTCTTTCACTCATTTTGTTAAATGCTATTATTCAAAATGCCCTATTATTCAGCATAATATGCAGATATCATTTTCTTTTGCAGTTTAAACAAAAACAATATATCCACAAATATGTTGATGTGGCATGTACAAATATATGTTCATATAGGCCTATTTTTGGATTTTTTTGAGTGGTGCAACCACTCCCTTTCGGAGCTATGTGTGTGGCTGGCTGGCTGGCTGGGTCTGAGCATGAAAACAGCACACCGGAACCGGCCCGGCCCCCCGGGCGCGTGTGTTCATGGGGGTCTGGATGTTCTGGGGAGACCCCCGGGGACCCCCACACAGCGTTGCATCACTCACTTTTTTTTCTAGGGTTGGATGTCTGTATTCCTCTAAATCAATGTTAAAAAAGGCCAAATCAACATTAAAAAAGGCCACTTTTTTTGCGTCGCGCGCATTAAAACACTAAAGTCTCACTCTTGGCTTTTTCTGAAAGTTGGCAGCCCTGGTGCCGGGGTCTTTTCAGCCATATCTTATGCGAGGGGAAAATAATTACCCCAGCCAGGTCCGTGAAGCGAAAGTTAAAACTGCGATTCTGAATTAATAATAACCTAATAAGTCGTCCAATGTCGACCTTGGCGATCTGTGACTTTTAATTTAACTTGTTAAAAAGTAATGCAGAGAAGGAAGCCAGGAAGGGGTTTCTGAACTGCCCGTAGCCCTCCTATGAGACACAGACTGAGTAGAATTAGTTTTTGGTATAATTAAGGACTCTCAGTGCGAGTTATTCTGTTTGTTTGTTTCCAGACATGGGGACTCTCAATACAAGTTATTCTGTTTGTTTCCTTCCAGACATGGATATAAGGACTCTCAATACGAGTTATTCTGTTTGTTTCCTTCCAGACATGGATATAAGGACTCTCAATACGAGTTATTCTGTTTGTTTCCTTCCAGACATGGAGCGCATCGGGAAGGACTCCCAGTACGAGCAGGAAGGGAAGGTCCAGTTTGTGATCGACGCCGTGTACTCCATGGCCCACGCCCTACATGCCATGCACCGTGACCTCTGCCCCGGGAAGGTGGGTCTCTGCCCCAAGATGGATGCCATCAACGGCAGCCTGCTGCTCAAGTACATCCGACAGGTCAACTTCACCGGTGAGTTTATCTGTTAAAGGTCCTACAACATGAAATTCTACTTAAAACAAGAAATATTACATTGTCATATTTGTCAGGTGAAACAAACGCTGTCTCCGTTGTGCATCTTTCCTGCTCCCCAGTTTTAGGCGGTGTCATCAGACGCTCCGCTTTTGAACAATCAGGCTTTCTCATCATAGGGGCTTTTATGGAAATGTATCTCAGGAACAGCTCAACTGATTTGGTCTATATGACCAAATCAGTTGACATGGAGCGCATGGAGAACAACCGATGTCTTCTGTACGCCCGGCCTACTTTGTATAATTCCTGCCCCTCCTTCAGTCTTTAGTTCCAAATTTGCATTTCCACTTTGTTTACGATGTCCAGCATTTTTTCCCCCAAGCTGGCATGGAATGGAAACAAGCCTTGGTTTATCTATCATCAGTATTATAATGTCTCAAAGATAAAAAACAAAACATGCATATCAGCGCCCCCACCACCTCAGGACACTGTGGTACTGCAGCTAAAACTGCTTCAGAAGCCTGAAAGACATTTAGAGATTTATAGGCTCAAACCATTCGAAATATGTTTGAGGAACATAAACAATATGATATTAAATATAAAAAAAACAATGCATGTTGTATGTTGTTTCCTTTAAATACATCCATCCAACATGAATGCATCCGACATGAGTACATGTACATCTGACATGAACACACCCAACAAGTCAACCTCACTGATGAGCTATTCTGGTAAATACATCCGACATGAATTCATCTGTCAAGTCAACTTCACTGGTAATGGTGGCGTAAAGTACGTTTACTCAAGTAACAGTAACTTAACAGTAAGATGTTGAGGTACTTTTACTTTGCTGGAGTATTTCCGAATTCCAAACCTTCTACTTCTACTCCACTAGCCTACATCTCGCATCCAGTAATTGCACTTTTACTCAATTACATGTTTTTGAAAACTTGAGTTACTAATTACAGTACTTTGTAGATTTTGATTATTATACATAGCCTTACAATACCCACTTAATTTCGGCCATTTAAAAATAGGAGATCTACAAGTGCACATAAAGTGTCGCAACAGTGAAGTGATTTAGTTTAATCATTTTATACTCGTAAAGTTTTATTTCAGAGTGCACTTAATTGTTTCACATTTGCTAAAGTGCTCTGAGACGTTTCTTTTGTAGAAGGACCCTTCCATAATTTAGACGTTGATGGCATACTTTTTATTTCACACTTCAGCACTCTGGTAACTTTGTTTTGATAATTGCTCTGTAATTATTCCACAAAGACAGTATTGAACCTTTCAATAAAGGATTAGCCCAGTTTCCTATAAAACCATGGAAACTCACATGCAGTTATGACTGTATTTTCTGATGATGATGACAGCCGACGTAGGAGTATGGATCGTAGAAGCATAATTTTGTGACTTTATTGATCTCTGGCCATGTGTTGTTTTCCGTACTTAGATAAACACAATGCAGACAGACAGGCAGGCAGTAGAGTGAGACAGGTGGAAGGAGACAGACAGACAGGTGGAAGCAGAGAGACAGACAGCTGGAAGCAGAGAAACAGGTGGAAGCAGAGAGACAGACAGCTGGAAGCAGAGAGACAGACAGGTGGAAGCAGAGAGACAGACAGCTGGAAGCAGAGAAACAGGTGGAAGCAGAGAGACAGACAGCTGGAAGCAGAGAAACAGGTGGAAGCAGAGAGACAGACAGCTGAAAACAGAGAGACAGGCGAGTGGAAGCAGAGAGACAGACAGCTGGAACCAGACAGACAGGTGGAAGCAGAGAGACAGACAGGTGGAAGCAGAGAGACAGACAGCTGGAAGCAGAGAGACAGACAGCTGGAAGCAGAGAGACAGACAGCTGGAAGCAGAGAGACAGACAGCTGGAAGCAGAGAAACAGGTGGAAGCAGAGAGACAGACAGCTGGAAGCAGAGACAGGTGAAAGCAGACATACATGTGGAAGCAGACAGACAAAGGTGGAAGCAGAGAGACAGGTGGAAGCAGACATACATGTGGAAGCAGACAGACAAAGGTGGAAGCAGAGAGACAGGTGGAAGCAGACATACATGTGGAAGCAGACAGACAAAGGTGGAAGCAGAGAGACAGGTGAAAGCAGACATACATGTGGAAGCAGACAGACAAAGGTGGAAGCATGCCAGAGAGACAGGTGGAAGCAGACAGACAGACAGCTGGAAGCAGAGAGACAGGTGGAAGCAGAGAGACAGACAGCTGGAAGCAGAGAGACAGACAGGTGGAAGCAGACAGACAGCTGGAAACAGAGAGACAGACAGCTGGAAGCAGAGAGACAGATGGACGCAGAGAGACAGACAGCTGGAAGCAGTGAGACAGGTGGTACCAGACAGACAGACAGACAGGTGGAAGCAGAGAGACAGGTGGAAGCAGACAGACAGGTGGGTGGAAGCAGACAGACAGGTGGAAGCAGTGAGACAGGTGGAAGCAGACAGGTAGGTGGAAGCTAATTGTGTCACCAGACTTTCCACCTCAGAGGAAAGGCTGGTCTGTGTTTCTAAGTTGCTGTGTGATCCGGTCAAGACCGGATGATGAAAAAATAAATCACACCCGTGTGAAGTGAGGGGCTCTAATATATTAAAGTCTAACTCATCTTGATTAGGTGATGTAATGGTGATGTAAAACAAATGGTGCTAACACAGACATTAAACGCTGTTAACAAATAAAGACACAATATGACGAAAACGACACAATATGACATACATTCATTGTCAATGCGTTTACAAAACAAACTTTGAACTAAAGACAAACATTAAACATATATGTGTCCCTGGCTGGGTCTGTCTCTGGGCCTGTCCGTCTGAGCATGGAAATAGCGCTATAGCCTTTTTTTTTTATTATACACGCACATTTCCACTAGGCCGAGGACGACATGCCACTATTTCTTTCCCAAATCAGCCTCACGGTGGCGCCACCATGAGGCCGATTTCTGCACATTGTTTATGTTAGTCGCACAGATTTCATCCAAATATCACGCAAATCGGTACACATGATCTCTGTAGTCATGTGATCAAGACGAGTCTGTTGGATTTCTCAGATTCTACACTGATTAGCTAAGATTGCCTTCCAAAGTTTTCAGGAGTAGCCCGTTTTGTACAAAATGCTGCACATGTCCTGCTCATCCAGAATTCTATCCTCAGAGATGCTATGAGTGATCTGGCTCTGCATTAATTTCCTCAACAAAATGAAGAAAATTGTTGCAATTTGATTATTTATTTTTACAAAACATTAAAGTCGAGTAAAATACATTCTACATTGTGACATTATATAGGCCTACTTTACCTTAATTGGGAACTCTACACATCATGTGGTTATATTATGTGTCTTTACACAGTTAAAATCAATGCTCTACAAAGCCATTACTGTCTGTCTGGAGTCTGCAGTCTGTGGACAGTGCAATGGAGACGCCTTTTAAAAGGGTTTTTTTCTTCTTCTTCTTTTTTTCTGTAAGGAAAAACGGGAAACGTACATAAAAATACACATTATATCCTGGAAGTGTGTCGTATGCAAGCAGGCAGCCTTACTGTACATTAATGTATGTCATACATGCTGACTACATGAAAGAAGAGAGCCGCCAACCACTACAGATAATAATCTGTTGATAATGAGATCATAGTATTGATGTAGGTACTATAATGTACTTTACTGCTTACTGTAACTGTACTTAACACCGTGATGCCTGCATGGTCCTGTAGTGCAGTGCAGGGACAGAGCATGTGGAGCGCAATGTCTATGGCGCCCCCTGCAGGGCCTTTACGGAGGCCTGAGACGGTGGATTTAATTATTTACAGACCCCAGAGAGAGAGAGAGAGAGATGGTCTTTTTCACTCGCACATTAACAAGACACATGCTGGGAAGATGACTGATGCATTCGACTGAGAGAGATAGAGAGACGCACGCATGCACGCGCGCGCACACACACACACACACACACACACACACGTCACACACACAGGGGGAGGGAGAAAGAGAGAGCTGTGTAATTTTGATGAGGCTCTTTTCATGCATTTTAGCAAATGACGATGATAGACGGGAAGACATGCTGGTTTTCCTCTGCGTTGTAACTTGTAGATCAAAGTCAAAGTGCAGCCGTGCCACACTCGGGATTTGATTAGTTGATCTGACCCCAGTTGTACAAAGTCATTTGGTCTAGAGACAAAAATCTAAAAATCTAAAACAAGTACATATAGACTTGGCTGGAACATGACGTTATTTCGGAAAGCCATGCATTGGAGGGTCTAAAAAAAAGGAGAGGGTCTTGGTCAACCAAGTATAACAGGTTTAAATGGTAGAGGGCACTGGATCACACTCACGGTCTATTTATCGTATACATAAATACATTTTGATTGATTGATTGATTGATTGTCCCAGAGGGAGTTCAACAAACCATGTGCAACCCAGATTCGGCACAAACAAGGGACTACATTAATTTCACTCCTATGCCACCAAAATCTGGAAAGCCCTATACCAACAGCCATTAAGACATGCAAATCTCTTGACTCCTTTAAAACTGCTCTCAAAGGGACGCAATTCGAAGTTGGCCCCCATAAATTCTGAATCCCCCCCACCCCCTATACTGTATATGTATTATTTTCCCTTTTTAGTACCTCCTTACATGATTTCCTGTGTATATTTGTACGTCTCTAAATGTTCTGATGAATTGAAAATGGTGGACCCTGTTGCCCTCCACTCCCACACAGAGCTATATATGACTCATTGCTGAGCTTTATGGTGTTCGCTCGTCAGACTGTGTTCACAATTGAGTCAAATTAACGATGAGATGAAGCAGCAGAGCCAGATGCTAAAGCAATAATTATATCGTACCTGTTAATGAGTTGTCAGAGCATCAGCAATACACTTACATCTATATCTACTGAGATTATGTTAATTTGTTTTCAGAGCATCAGCAACACACTTAAATATCTACTGATATTATGTTAATTTGTTTTCAGAGCATCAGCAACACACGTATATCTATATCTACGGAGATTATGTTAATTTGTTTTCAGAGCATCAGCAACACACTTACATCTATATCTACTGAGATTATGTTAATATGTTGTCAGAGCACCAGCAACACACTTATATCTATATCTACTGAGATTATGTAAATTTCTTGTCAGAGCATCAGCAACACTCTTACATCTATATCTACTGAGATTATGTACATTTCTTGTCAGAGCATCAGCAACACTCTTACATCTATATCTACTGATATTATTGTCTCCACCAGCCGAAGGCATGGGGGAGAGTATGTTTTGCACTCCGTCCGTCCGTCCGTGTGTCCGTCCGTCCGTCCGTGAGCAGCTAATCTCGGCCACCGTTAACCCGGTCGATGCCAAATTTTGCACACACACTCCCTGGATGCCAACCATGAACCTCTGCCCCAAACTTTCCAGAACGGCCTGTTATAGCGCCACCAGGAGGCCGCTTTGTGCAAAACAAGTTTTTGCACAGTACACCTACAGATTTTGTCCAAACATCACGCAAATTGCTACACAGTCTCTCTAGAGCCATTCAACCAAACCGGTCTTTCAGATTTCTCAGACTCCATCCTGATTGGTTAAGATTGGCTTCCAAAATTCACAGGAGTGCTCAGTTTCAAACAAAATGCTGCAAATCATGAACACATCGCGTGATTTCCGTGAAATTGTGCACCCACATTCCCACTAGGCCCAGGACGAAATGCCACATGAACAATTACAATTCAGCCTCAAGGTGGCGCTATAACTGGCCCAAAAGTGTTTTTACCTCTAACTGCACGGATCTGTGGATAACTTTGTATGCCAACTCCCTAGAGGCCAAGGAAAAACCTTTGCCTGGAATTTTTCACATCTGCTCTTTATAGCGCCACCAGGAGGCCGACATATGTAAAACACATTTTCTATTATTACTCCTTCACATTTTATCCAAATTTCACGCAAATCGGTACACATGATCTCCATAGTCATGTGATCAAGACAGGTTTGTTTGATTTATCATATTCCATCCTGATTGGCCACGATTGGCTCCTACAGTTTTCAGGAGTAGCAAATGGCCACAACTCCTCAACGCAGCGTCCGATTGCGATGAAACTGTGCACGCATATTCCCACTAGGCTGAGGAAGAATCCTGGTGGAGACCTGTGCCGATTGGCACTTTATCTAGTGTTAATTTGTTTTCAGAGCATCAGCAACACACGTATATCTATATCTACGGAGCTTATGCAAATTTCTTGTCAGAGCATCAGCAACACTCTTACATCTATATCTACTGATATTATGTTAATTTGTGTTCAGAGCACCAGCAACACATTTACACCTACAGAGTATGTTCATTTTTGTCACTAGAACAGTGCCCGTATAGGGGGGTGATCAGGTGTGATCAAATGGCAAATGAAGGGCGAGGTCCACCCAGTTATTATGTATGTGTCCCTTCATGGAGTTCTTTGTCAGGCGTGCCAAATTAGGCTTTTGTGCTGGTTCGGGACAACTGGAAATGCAGAGTACCCGTTCCACCCATATGTCTGTGTCCCTTTTATGCCCATATAAGGAGATTTCTGTATGTTACTCTCTGTGTCCCTTTATTCCTATATATGGGGTTGTGTCAGGCGTGCCCAAATATGGAGTGTTGTGATGTCAGAACAGGCCAGCTCTATATAATGGAGCCTGGGCAGGGGCCCTGTCCAGAGCGTGGGCAGAGGCCTTTTGTGGCGGTTCTGTACAACCGTGGGTCAGACGGAGCTTGTAGGTTTATTGATCAAAATGGTGCGTTGTTCACGGCTCATAGTTAACCCATTCAGGACGGGATCCCTTTTGGTGTTTTAAGCATTATGTTACACTTTAGCTATATGGCACCGAGTGCCACGCTACGAGCTTGTAGATCTGCAAATTTTGAAAAATCATGAAAATGTGCTGTAAAATCTTTGAATATATTATTTCAGAGTGAACGTTTTTTAAATCAAATCTTTGCTTTTGTGGGAAACAGCATAATATTTTCAGATGGGGTTCCGCGGCCAAATACAGATAATTCTGGGGGTCCTTGACATGAAAAAGCTCAGCATGGAGAATGAGTAGTGCATGAGCTGAGGCTGCTTAAGTAGGCTACCTGAATGCACTGTGGAGAGGCAGCTGATTTAAAGAAGCAGAATGAATTTCTATAGGGGGAATGAATGAGGGGAACTATATATACATATAATAACCTTCTGCCTTCCGTGCCTCATTGAACTATCGCTACGCTTGATTTTTTCAAAAATTAGTATTTAGAAGACTTTTTCTTTTTAATCAGTCTCAGCCTCAGTCCTAAAGGGTTAAAGCGTCGCTGCCTCACGGTCGTGTGGTCTTTAAAATAAAACTTCCAGCTGAATATCCGACAAGGCAGAAGCTTTATTAGCTATACAACATTATTAGTTCATGCATTTCCTTTGTTCTCCTATAAAGTACTGCATTGCACTTCAACATCAGGAGCACATCTCCTCGGGAGTAAAGCACGGCGTCGCTAGAACATCCATCTGAGGACAGTAATGTGGAAGAACTAAAGTTTCAACCTTTCAGGAAGAGAGGAAGAGGTGTCTAGTTGTAAAACAACTTATGGCCACTTTACAGCCAACAAGGCTGCTTTATTTATCCCTGCATGGAGGCATAAACATGCTCCATGCATTCTGTTTTACTGTTGGTTTAGCTCCTGTACGGAGCCATAACGTCTGCTCTGGGAACTTTAATTACAGGCCTGACGAGTCCGTACACAACCCACCCTTTATTCCTGAGTAGGCAGAAAGACAGCTAAACACCACACACACAGAGAGAGAGAGAGAGAGAGAGAGTAAAATACTACCTCCAACACAATAGGGTAAAATACAACCTCTAGACAAAGGGATGCTCCTATACGAGGTCAGTATCACCAGAAAGAGAACAATAATTAACTGAACCTTTAACCCACTAAGAACTGAGGCCGCTTGTGCAAACGTATTCTAAAATGTTAACAGCTTTATTATTAAATGTATGTTTCTATATCAGTGGACTGCTGCTCAAGGGGCTCCCCCAGAATTATATGTATTTGGTCGCTGACCCACATCTGAAAATATGTTGTTCCATGAACCTCCCAGAAGCAAAGATTTCAGTTAAAATTGTTTGCTTCAAAAAAATATATCGTTAAAATGTTCATGTTTCACTTTTTTATATTTTTTAAAAACAATGCAGATCTACAAGCTCAAAGGCCCCTTTTCCAACGGTTGGTTCCCAATGGGAACCAGTTCAGTTCTTTTTGGTTCTTAGTCCATGAGCCAGAGCTCCAAAATTGGAACGTTAATAATTGAGTGGGCAAAACCATACCTATATTAGATTGTTATCACCATGATACTTCCCCATTTGATTACTTACACGAAGACAATGATTTATTGTATTACAAATTTTACATTTTTAAATATGCAAATGAGGCATTATGTAGGAAAATATGCAAAATAATAGAAAACATGAAAAAGCTACTACTGTGGAAGGGTTATCATGTATTAATGTACTTGTATTCATCCTAGTATACAATACAACAATTTAATACAGGTCTAGTTTTCCCACCAATTTTGGAGCTCTGGCTCATGGACTAAGAACTAGAAGAAAATACTATATTATATAGTATTTTAATGCATCTGTGCATGTATTTTATGTAATGTTTTATTGTTGTAACTGACTGCCGGTGTGCCAAAGTCAAATTTCCATTTCATGTAAATGTAATGGACAATAAAGTTTCCCTTATCCTTAACCAAAAAGAACTGAACCGGTTCCCATTGGGAACCAACCGGTGGAAAAGTGACAGCCCACATTTAAAATGAAACTTTTTTGATCGGATTTTGATCAAATCTAAACTGATTTCCCGGTTTGAATGGGTTAAGTCAACAGAATGAATAATAGTCCTGAAGGTTCAGCCTCTCTGCTTCACTCCAACCATAAATTACTGTCTCTGCTGCTTTCAGCGCTTTTAAAAAAGCTATCTGGAAACGCTGCAATTTGTGTCTCTATTTCTAACCGTTATTCCTTTTGTTTTAGAAGGAAATGCTTGGAGAAACAGCACGCTGGTCCGTGAAGCCACCCTCTGCCTCTGTGACTTAACAGCAGTGGTGGAAAAAATACTCTAATGTTTTACTTAAGTAAATGTATCAATACTGTAGTATAGAAATACAAGTAAAAGTCTGGAATTCAAAATGTACTTGAGTAAAAGTACAAAAGTATTGGCATCAAAATGTACTTAAAGTACTCATTATGCAGGATGTACCATTTCTACAAATATTTAGAAAATAGCAGATCTACAAGCTCACATTGGGAACATTGTGAGCTATTTTAAAATGGCTGGTTTGTAATAATCCAAATCTTTTTTTTTCTCCTTTTTTTATATCGAGCTTATAGATTGATCGTTTTGTTTTTACACAGGCTGTTCACACAGGCAGATGAAAAATATGCAGTCTACCGTTCATTGTCAATGGAAGCCAGCAAAATGACGTTGCAAAATAATGATGCATGTAGCTGTTCCAAATTAGGGCCTTTCTGTGTGGAGTTTGCATGTTCTCCCCGTGTCCCCTAGGGTAGGTACCCTCACAAAAAACATGCAGTAATCCTGGTCACTAAACTGCCTCCCTCTGGCCAGCCGGGGCGCCTGATGGAGGGGAAAGGAACTGGTTGGAATAACGTGTTCCTTCCACGCTCTACGTCCAACCACGAAACTCCCCACTGTCAGGTGTAAAGGAGCAACTTGGACACTCAGGCATGAAGGAAGCATGAGTTCAAGTCCGTTGCTCTCCCCATGTCCCCCATGTATGGGGACTAGGTTGGTGGAGGGTGTGTAGAGCCCAGGATCACATTAGATGATTGACACAGGGGTGAAAAATGTGTTACAAAATCGTGGGATAAAAAATATTTTAGTAGCTACTCCAAATTAACTCACAACACGTCTTGGCGTCGTTGCGTCTGCCCGTGTGAACGCAACGAGAGAGAGAGAGAGAGAGGCAGACAGTCGGAGAGAGAGAGAGTGAAATTTCTCACAGAAAGACTTTGAGACAACACACTTTTCCACATATTGTTCTATTAACTTCAGAACATTGCTCCATCATCAGTGTCAAGTACTATACTGTGTAGAGTGGACTGGCTCAGCACAAAGTTGAATGAATTTGCAGACGATAACAAAGTGCACGAGAGTTTGGGCCGTTTTGCCGTATCAGCAGGTCTGCAGTTTGCAGTAAGCAAAAAACGGTGTCTCATTTACTTTTCTTTTTCCCTTTTTTTGCCAGCTGCTTCAAAAGCGGCTGGACAACATGGGGCCCTATTTTGCGTGTCTTAAGTACGACTTAAGTATGACTTAACAGACCTGAAACAATGCTGTTTAGCTACTAAAAACAGCCAAACAGCACTGGCCACACCTCCATGTCTTAAGTTAAGTTAAGTCATAAAACCTGGTACTTAAGACACGCAAAATAGGGCCCATGTTTACCTACCTCTACTAGCGACCGTATTAGCGACCTAGTGGAAACTTTCTCATCATTGGCTGCCTCTGGGCTGCCTCTAAGCCAATGGCAGACGTACCCATAGAACCCATAGTCTGAATGGATAAAACCCATATTCTGAACGCTGCAACGTGTTTCATAAACGAGAGCTTGCTGACAGCTGGAAAGCATGACTGAGTTATTGTTGTTTTCTCAGGGATTGCAGGCACTCCGGTGGTGTTCAACGTGAACGGAGACGCTCCCGGTCGTTACGAGATCTACCAATACCAGATGAACAACGACAGCACAGAGTACAAGAGCATCGGACACTGGAGCGACCAGCTGCACTTAGACGTACGTAGTTAACTCCGTTTATTCTGCGGCTTGGTTGAATGCTTGATTCTGATTGGTCAATCGCTGAATTCAGCGGTGGGTGTGTTATTTCTAAATAATGTATGCTTGACTCTAGAACGGCAGTGGCTCAGGTGTAGAGTGGCTGGTAGAGAGGCCCGATGTTTGATACCGGGCTCCCCCAGAGTTAGTGTTTAAGTGTCCTTGGGCAAGACTCTGAACCCCTAATGTGCCTTGCATGATTTCCTCCGCCATCTAAAAAATTCCCCGGCAACCAAATTGTTGATTTGTCTATAGCTGCCCTTGCCAGCAATTTCAATCGTTTTTTACTAACCATTGAAGAACTATAGATTTTTTTCTCCACAACAATCCGCCCACCGATCCTCTGAAAAGAAAAAATCTAATTGGGTAATTACATAAATTTCAATAGAAAAAACTACTTTGGGAGGCCAACTGTTGAAAAATGACTGCCATCTTGGATTTTCAACAGATAAATTTGATCAATACCCTTTGGAGAGCAAATGTACCATATGTAACTCTTTTTATAATGTGCATGATTCCTCCTCTATGTACATTATATAATATGCCCTTAAACCTCTTATTACATTAGACTCAACTGATATTAGACCACAAAAAAAATATGTTTTTATTTTTTAATAATTTGGGGACCCCCCGAAATAATTTGGCGACGCCACCGAGGGGTTGCGACCCACAGGTTGAGAAGCCCTGGCTTAAATGGCCGAACGCCATGTCAGACCAATGAGATGTACCGTTTCTGTCTCCGTCAGACCGACCAGATGCAGTGGCCGTCTGGCAGCCTGGAGGTCCCGTCGTCCATCTGCAGCCAGCCGTGCACTCCGGGCCAGAGGAAGAAGACGGTGAAGGGCATCCCGTGCTGCTGGCACTGCGAGAACTGCGACGGCTACCAGTACCAGGCCGACACCTTCTCCTGCAAGATGTGTCGCTTCGACCTCAGGCCTAACGCCAACCACACCGCCTGCGACCCCATCCCCATCGTTAAGGTAAGGGATGTGTGACTCCACCCCCATCGTTAAGGTAAGGGATGTGTGACTCCACCCCCATTGTTAAGGTAAGGGCTGTGTGACTCCACCCCCATCGTTAAGGTAAGGGATGTGTGACTCCACCCCCATCGTTAAGGAAAGGGTTGTGTGACCCCACCCCCATCGTTAAGGAAAGGGTTGTGTGACCCCACCCCCATCGTTAAGGTAAGGGATGTGTGACTCCACCCCCATCGTTAAGGTAAGAGTGTGTGACTCCACCCCCATCGTTAAGGAAAGGGTTGTGTGACCCCACCCCCATCTTTAAGGTAAGGGATGTGTGACTCCACCCCCATCGTTAAGGTAAGGGCTGTGTGACTCCACCCCCATCGTTAAGGAAAGGGTTGTGTAGCCTGACCCAGAGCGAGACATTTCTCGTCTAGAGGGGCGGGTCGCGCCTCAGAAATGCGCGCACCCTGATTGGATCTCATCGATCTGTCCGTCACCCCCGGCCCCTCCTCTCCCCCCTAGTGCAGCGCTACGTCACATCATTTAGAGCGACGCCCACCCGGAAGGGTTGACTCCCACTTTTAGACTTGTTCAGCCCACGGCTTTTTCCAGGCTTTCATCTTTCGCGCAGACGAAATGAAAGCCTGGCTATCGAGGCTAAGGGTTGTGTGACCCCACCCCCATCTTTAAGGTAAGGGATGTGTGACTCCACCCCCATCATTAAGGAAAGGGCTCTTTGAACCAGTGAAGCACTTTGTCAATTCCGGTTGTGTGAAATGCGCTATATAAATAAATGTTGATACTTTTTCCACCACAGCATGTTAAAGGTAGGATAAGTGATTTTCTTTGGTTAACAAATAAGTAATAAAAAGCTCTATATTGTGATTGTACTCATTGCTAAAAAAATGTTTGTTCAGGTCGGAATACCAATTTTATCCAATCAGTATAGAGAATCTGGATACAGATGAAACAAGTGGAATTATAGGTGACACAAATAAATGAGCAGACAAAATTGAAACTGGAACACTATAAACATTAAGCTGATAAATGGCTACTTTCTCCTGATTGGCTGAAATGTTGTCACCTACCTAAAAATGTTTATTAAAGAGCTGGAGAGACAGGCAGGCATCTGTTACTGAACAAACACTAGCAATGATTACTGTCAGAATATAGTGATTTAACCTTTTAACAAAAACGTTTTGTTTAAACCCCAAAATATCACTGACCCTATACCTTTAAGTGAGACTGTAGATCTGAAAAAGATACATTTGCATCATCCATTCCAAGCTGGAGTGGAGTTCTCCGTGGGCCGTCATCCCCGTGCTGATCTCGGTGGCGGGCATCGGTGCCACCCTGTTCGTGGTGCTGACGTTCGTGCGCTACAATGACACGCCCATCGTGAAGGCGTCGGGCCGCGAGCTGAGCTATGTGCTGCTGACAGGCATCTTCCTGTGCTACGCCACCACCTTCCTGATGATCAGCACACCCGACGTGGGCATCTGCTCGCTGCGCCGCATCTTCCTGGGCCTGGGCATGAGCATCAGCTACGCCGCGCTGTTCACCAAGACCAACCGCATCTACCGCATCTTCGAGCAAGGTTAGGATGCTTAGGATAGGATGCGTATTGCTTCTTAACCAGTGATGAATATGATAGTGTTTTTTTTACCAGCTGCTATATGCAATAGCAACCTGAGTCTATCATTGATGTGCAAGCTAGTCCTCTAGTCCTCTGGCCCAGCTGGTTTTCTCACTGGCTGCCCACCGCAAATATGTCAGGGCGGAAACGAACGACTCAGAACACAATAGTTCCGCCTTAGAGAGTTTTGGTTCCTATACCTAAACTATTCTGCGCTGAAACGGACAAAGAGGGAGCAGACCCCCGCAGACTATAATAATGCAGCTGGTAATTAATTAATTTAATCAATGTTGATTCCATGTAAATGGACAAGAGTTAGCCAGAAGCTAGTTGTGTGCGTGTGCACGTGCGTGCGTTTGTGTGCGCGCACGCATGTGTACGCTCGTTCAGGTAAGCTGTCAGTCAGCGTGCCTCCCTTCATCTCGCTTGAATGTGAGTGTGTGTGTGTGCGCTCAGGTAAGCTGTCGGTCAGTGTGCCTCACTTCATCTGTTGAGTTGAATATGTGTGTGTGTGTGTGTGTGTGTGTGTGTTCGTGTGTGTGTGTTCAGGCAAGCTGTCGGTCAGCGCGCCTCGTTTCATCTCGCCGGCCTCCCAGCTGGTCATCACGTTCAGCCTGATCTCGGTGCAGCTGCTGGGTGTGTGCGTGTGGTTCGGCGTGGACCCGTCCCAGGCCATCATCGACTACGAGGACCAGCGGACGTCCAACCCCCACAACGCCCGCGGAGTCCTCAAATGTGACATCTCTGACCTGTCGCTCATCTGCCTGCTGGGGTACGTACGGCAGGGGCCTCTATAGGGCATAGCAGTGGGTATGGTTTTCTGGTTCCACTGAAAAATCGGCCATTCATTTTTCCCTTAGAGATTTTCAAAAGTATTTACCGGTATATCAATTATTTTAAGCCTAGAATCAAGTCATCCTGGTGATTTGTGACCATAGAACCTTTGCTATAATTAATCGTAGGTACAGCATGCTGTATAGTAGATTTATATTTGTATACGTATATGTAGTCTGAAAACCCACCTCTTCAGTCTCCATCTTAGCCCGTAGCACTTGCTGTAGCACTTGCCACTGCCCCGACAACCTTACAGGCATACGCAAAAGCTCAACTTATGTAACTTAGATGGCATTTTATGTAGACAAAGATATTCATTCCACTGTTAGGTTCTTAGCATACGTATGATTCATAATGACTATTTTTCATGTATTCAATGTATTGCCATGTATTTTTGTTCCTGCTTACTGTACATCGCTCTGGATTAAAAGCGTCTGCTAAATGCCTAACTTGTAAATTGTAAAATTAACCGTAATGGTATACAGCATATTGTATAATAGTTGTATATACATGTATAATTAACCCTATAGGTACAGCATGCTGTTGATGGTGACGTGTACGGTGTATGCCATAAAGACGCGAGGCGTCCCGGAGACATTCAACGAGGCCAAACCCATCGGCTTCACCATGTACACCACCTGCATCGTGTGGCTCGCCTTCATCCCCATCTTCTTTGGAACGTCGCAGTCTGCTGAGAAGGTATACAGAATTGCTTTTTTTTCCCGAACTATCCTGTTTAAAAATCTTGTAGGCTTCAGTAGCTAAAGAATGTGGGCTCGCTCACCGAAAACAGCTGATCTACAAGCTCTCATTCTTTTCTCTGCATGTCCCTGCACTGAGGCAAAGCCTGACGGGAGGCCCGGGCCGGCAGGAAACCCTCTGACTCTACCTTAACTCTTTTACTCATGTAATAAATAGGATTATTTTGACGCAACCCCAGTCAATCAGACTCTCATATCTGTCCACAGACTTACATAAACACACACTCACACGGTAGAAAGAACAGCAGCCACACGGTCACAGCTGCTGAAAACAAAAGCAGAAGGTCAAACACAATGTTTTGCAGCCAGAATGTTTCATTTTGCAGCCAGAATGTTTCATTTTGCAGCCAGAATGTGTCATTTTGCAGCCAGAATGTTTCATTTTGCAGCCAGAATGTGTCATTTTGCAGCCAGAATGTGTCATTTTGCAGCCGGTGTGTGTGTGTGTGTGTGTGTGTGTGTGTGTGTGTGTGTGTGTGTGTGTGCGTGTGCGTGTGCGTGTGCGTGTGCGTGTGCGTGTGCGTGTGCGTGCGTGTGTGTGTGTGAGAGAGATAGAGACAATTGCTGTTGTGTTGCACCATAACAATAGAGTGTTGTTGTTGTTCATGTCAAACTGTCAGAGAGGGAAAGAATGTACCTCCAGTTCTATTTGTGTGTGTGCATGCGTGACGTAATGTGACAAAACTTTTTGAGTGGTGCAACCACTCCAAGGAACAGCAATGTCCGTGTGTGTTCACCTATGTGTTGGTAAATGAGCACCAGTATAACTAGAACTGCACTCTGTCGAGTGCATACTTGCTTGTTGCACACTAGTAGGCCATAAATGGCCAACTAGTGCGCAAGCAGAGCGCGCAAGTACTTTTGACCGCTGTAAACTGTCAAATCTCACTATCTCTGTGAAGGAACATTTGAAATGTCTAATTATTAGGTGTAACTATTTGCTACCTACCTACTTTATGCATATAAACACCTAGTATTATCAAGTATGGTTCAAGTTTCAATTTAGTATACATATACATATACTATATAGAGTATGTAGTTGTAAGTTGATTAGCGGTATACTGTGGTTACTTTGCGCCAAAAACCGTACCAGCCAACCCGCCATTTGATGCGTATGCAAATAAAACAGCAGATTTGTGCCTGGTTTGCTGGGACCAGATTACACAAATGACCATATTTCTTACGTCATCATTGAGAGCTAGTCATACATATACACACCACGTACTCTGGTCCCAGCAGATCAGGCACAATTTGCTATTTTATTTTACTGATTATGTATATAGTATACGTATGACTAGCTCTAAATGATGACGTAAGACATATGGTCATTTATGTAATCTGGTCCCAGCAAACCAGGCACGGATTTGCTGTTTTTTTGCATACACATCAAATGGCGGGTTGGCTGTCACGGTGAACGAAGACCGGGCGAAATTATTACTTGCGCGCTCTGCTTGCGCAAGTAATGAGTACCAGTAGGGGCGCTGTTGTGCAGAAACAGACAGGGATAGTGATGCACTGTTGCCTGCTAATGAGAGAGAGATAGGTGTGGGGGGGGGGGAACTGAGTGCACCACTCAGTTCACACGGGTGTGTTTTTTTTTAAGCCCATGACTGCCAAGGATCGTAATATGACGCAATTCCCCTTTTGGCCACTAGATGCCGCTGTTCTAACCTCTGAGCCACCATTTGTTTTAGTTTTTTTACTGCAAAAAGCACGCATACAATCTGTTACCTCATACATTCTATTGCAGTGAGTCAAAGGAACAGGGTGCAGTCCGAGCCTTCTAACTGCACTGGATTATCAAAACTGAACAGAACTTCTTTCCCAGTAGCAGGAAAGCCACGTGCATCTTTGAGACACATTATCTCTGCATATTGTCTGCATTTTCTGTATACAGGACAGCCACGCGCATCATTTGAGACATAATGTGTCTCTCTTTAATTTACAGCGGCTGCACCCAGACCAGCACCCTGACCATCTCTGTCAGTCTCAGCGCCAGCGTCTCTCTAGTCTATTACACCTCATCCGCACTGCCAGGGATGTGATTGAGCGAACGATGAAATCTCATTAGAATAGCGACATCGTCCACCCCTCCTATATTCACTAGCACAGTCTTATTTTGAGCGAGGTTGACTGGTTCAGGCTACGTCGCAATGCAATGCAATTGCTGACGCTCCATATCAGGGCTTTTTTTTTCTCCGTGCAATATCGCCATTGGTGCGCTGTCATTCGCTCGCTCCTTGCCTGTGCAGATGAGATGTTAAACATAACTCACTTTGTCTCTCTATAATTTCCAGCTGTACATCCAGACTATCTATCAGGTCTATTATACTCCTCACTAATAATCATGATCAAATGGCACAATCTTTTTCTACTCAGTCTGTGTCTCATAGGAGGGCTGTGGGCATCTTAGAAACCGTCCTCTAGTGACAGCATCATTAGGCATCATTTCGCATTACAACTTTTCAGGACTAGAAAGCCTGCAGTTTCTATTAGCTTGTATTCCCCCATCGATGATGTCACTGGAGGACGGTTGACATCCGGTAGAAAAAAATGCGCCATATTTTCATGATTATTAGTGAGGACCTATTATATGAAGATAGGTTGAAAAGTGGTGAAGTGGTCCTTTAATGTCTATACGTCTCTCTCTATTATGTACAGCTCCACATCCAGACCCACCACCCTGACCATCAGTGTCAGCGCCAGCGTCTCTCTGGGCATCATCTACATGCCCAATGTATTACTGCTCAAAGTGACAGATGTGTTCCCCGCTCTATGTCCTTACAGCTCTACATCCAGACCACCACTCTGACCATCTCAGTCAGCCTCAGCGCCAGCGTGTCTCTGGGCATGCTCTACATGCCCAAAGTCTATGTGGTCCTGGTCCATCCCGAGCAGAACGTGCCCAAGCGCAAGCGCAGCCTGAAGGCTGTCGTTACCGCGGCGACCATGTCCAACAAGTTCAACCCCAAGGGAGGCCTGAGGCCGAACGGAGAGGCCAAGAGTGAACTGTGTGAGAGCCTGGAGACGCAAGGTTGGTCAATTAACGAATTAATACAAATTAATACTAATTATTATTACTAATAGAGAGGTCAAGAGTGAGTGAGTCTGGGGACACAAGGTTATTGTCATTAACGTTAATTGACCATTTTGTTAATTGTGTTCAATTAATCAACATAGCATAACACATTACACAAGCGTTTGGGAGATTAGCTGCACTCAAACATGCAAATGAATACTCTGAAAATGAAGGTCCATTTTGAAACACACTGAAAATGAAGGTTTATTTTGAAACACACTGAAAATGAAGGTTTATTTTGACACTCTGAAAATGAAGGTTCCATTTTGACACACTCTGAAAATTAAGGTTAATTTGGACACACTATAAGGTGTATTTTCTACCCTGCCATTCAGACCGTGTAGAAACACTGTGAAACTGAAGGTGTATTTTTTCAGACTCTGTAGAGGGACCAGAGCCCAGTGAAGGGCTGTAGACCCTCAAAGGTAAAACTAGAACCTTTAAGCTTGTTGCATCCTTCTCACTTTAATGGATGATGATGGTAACCCTTGAAAGGTGCTGAAAGTTTGTTTGTTTCAACAAAACAATGTGTTGTTTAAAGCTCTATATTGTGATAGTTATAATTTGCTATAGTGTGCCAATTTCATCCGATCAAAAGAGAACTCTTTCATGATACACGATAAATACATAAAATTATAACAATTAATTCTACCACAATAAAGAGCTCTTAAACAATTAATTATATCACAATAAAGAGCTCTTTAAACAATGAATTATGTCACAATGAAGAGCTCTTTAAACAAAAACAAACACGTACACCCCTTTATTGTTCTGCTCATGCTCACTCCTGCCTGACATGCACAGAGAGAGAGAGAGAGACCGTATATATACTGTATATGGCTGACCACTGCTGCAGACATTTAGGTGAAATGCAAGAGGACAAACTATGTGTATATTTATCATTTGTCAATACAGTTCATTGAGGACGCCACGTCCCTCCGGTCGAAAACTATGTTCAATCACGCTGACCGCATGCATGGCTGCTTGGTGCACAGAGACATGCTGGATCTCTGCATGTTTGTTGAACACTTTGCATCTGAACGGTTTGACTAACTCTAACGCTATAGTGCACTGGGTCCCAAACACTGGGCCGGAACCCATTTGTAGATCGTTATGGGACCCCTTTTTTATTTCCTAAATTTGGTTTTTCAATTATTATTTCAAAACATTAAAAAAACTTTGTAACTTCATCTAAGAAATGTCCATTAATTATAAGCAAAGAAGTAATGTACTAAATAGCCAATCTGCATGTAGATCTGTCTAAATTCTGTTTTGGATCACAGGCTAAAAAGTATAGTGAAAATACATATAACAATAACTGGTATGTGGGGGTCACAGCCTCACAGCTAGAGTGTCCGGGGTTCGATTCCTGCCAGGGACGCTGTGTGCGCTTTCTCTCCTCTGCGTCATCAGTGCCCATAACCTAGGTGGGGTTGGCTGAAAGGGCCTTTCTGTATAGTTTGCATGTTCGCCCCGTGTCCCCTCACAAAAAACGAAACAAAAGAAAAATAATCCTGGTCTCTATACTGCCTCCTCATGGTCATCCTGATGGAGGGTTGGAATAACGTGTTCCTTCCACGCGCTACGTCCATCCGGGGAAACCCCCCCTGTCGAGATGATAAGAATCGGCCTGCTCACTCCTCATGCACTGAGCTCAGTTAGGGGCTCTTCCCAGGTTGGCAGAGGGAGAGTAGGGCCCAGGATTACATTTTAGGCAATTGGCACCGGGTGGTAAATGTGTTACAAAACCATGGGATTGATTCATTTAATAAATTCATAAATAAAGTACTACTGTGTACTTCATCTGTAGTTGGCGCCATACAGTGCGTCTTATCACCTGTTCTGTAATCAGCTATGAAATTTGAGGTGTGGAATTAGAAGATGAAAAAGGTTATTTTTTTGCGGTTGAAGTTTTCCTTTGAAGAGGAACTTGCATATATTTAATCTAAACCCTGTAAGGCCTATTATTGTCTCCACCAGGCCGAAGGCGTGGGGAGAGAGTATGTTTTGCACTCCGTCCGTGTGTGTGTGAGTCCGTCCGTCCGTCTGTCTGCGTACACCTAATCTCCGGCACCGTTAATGCGTCATCAATGCCAAATGTACACACACACTCCCTGGATGCCAACGACGAACCTCTGCCCAAAAAATTCCAGAATGGCCTGTTATAGCGCCAAGGAAAAACCTTTGACCTGCATTTTTCACATCTGCCTTTTATAGCGCCACCAGGAAGCCAACTTTTGTGTAGAGCCCAGGATGACATTAGATGATTGACACAGGGGTGAAAAATGGGTTACAAAATCGTGGGATAAAAAATATATATATATAAAAAAAAAAAAAGGAAGCCAACTTTTGTAAAACAAATTTTTTATATTGATTCTGTCCAAAATCCCGCAAATAGTTACACATTATCTCTATAGTCATTTGTTCAATCCGGATCTGTCTGATATTTCATATTCCATCCTAATTGCCTAACATTGGCTTCCAAAATTGGCAGGATTGGCCGGTTTTGAACAAAAAGCCTCAAATCATGAACGCAGCGTGCAATTTATGTGACTTTTTCCACACACTTTCCTACTAGGCAGAGGAATATATCCCACTCCTTCCACATTAGCCTGTTATAGCACAACCAACAGGTGGATTTTTGCTAAACACATTTTTGGAACAACATGCCTCCAATTGCCAAAGGCGTGAGAAGAAATGGCAACCTTTTCACATTGACCTATTATTAGAGCACCACCAGGAGGCCATGATAATCTGACCTGGCCTGGTCCCGAGGGGCACTTTTTCTAATTACTGTATGTATATCCCCAGTGAATTGCCTCTGTGCAAAAAAATACTCATGTTTTACTTAAGTAGGCTAACAGTATCAATATTGCAATATAGAAATACTCTGTTACAAGTAGGCTAAAGGTTGGGAATTCAACATTTACTTGAGTACAAGCACAAAAGTATTGGCATCAATGTATTTAACATACCAAAAGTAAATATACTCATTGTGCAGAATCTCCCATTTCAATATTTCAAATGCTAAAATAATATTTTGAAAATAGCAGATCTACAAGCTCACCATGCAAGCTTGTAGATCAGCTATTAGTAAGGTACAACGAGTAAAAGTACAATATTTGGATTCACGAGGTAGTGGAGTAAAATTACTGGTAATTGGAAATACTCAAGTAAAGTACAAATAACTCACAATTGGACTAAGTACAGTACTTAAGTAAATGTACACTGCTTTCCAGCCCAAACTCTTGTAAATAGACTATACCCACTACTTTCGCAAAGTGTTGTTACGTCAGATTTTCACCCTTCCTCTAAATAGAACTATTATAAGCATTGGCACATGATAGTTCACCTTTTGCATCACTTGTTTTGCAATAATGTAATTTTAGAACGGATGGTTATTAGCAAGGAGTGAACTTTTCCAACAGAAATCAATACACGTTGCAGTTTGGTCTTATCGTTATTTATTTATTTATTTTTAGAAGGGAACATTCGTCTCTCTTCACACTTTTCGTCTGACATTGTTTGAATTTAGATGTTATTTAGTCTGGGGCGGACGGGTGTAAACCTTGTAAGTCCCAAAGACCAATGGATCCAATGCAGGTATAATTAGACTTGATTAAAACAATCTAAACTAGAACTGCACTCTATCGAGTGCATACTTGCTTGTTGCACACTATTAGGCCATAAATGGCCTACTAGTACTTTCGACCGCTACAAACTGTCAAATCTCAGTAATGACTACTTGTGCCTGATACGGCAGTGGTGTCAGATTACATACATGTATACATAGGAGCATTACTTTTAATCCTCCCAACACTAAAACATATCGTCATTACGTCACCATCGAAAACCAATTACACTCTGGCATTGGGTCCTTTAATCCACATATTTTTTACGTCATCATTGAGAGCTAGTTATACATACATGTAATTTGTAAGTTGATTAGCGGTATACTGTGGTTACTTTGCGCCGTACGCACCGTCCCAGCCGTCCCGCCACTTTTGATGCATATGCACCGTCCCAGCAAATTGTGCCTGATACGGCAGTGGTGCCAGATTACATACATGTATACATAGGAGCATTACCTTTAATCCTCCCAACACTAAAACATATCGTCATTACGTCACCATCGAAAACCAATTACACTCTGGCATTGGGTCCTTTAATCCACATCTTTTTTATGTCATCATTGAGAGCTAGTTATACATATACACACCATGTAATCTGGCACCACTGCCGTATCAGGCACAGTTTGCTGGGACGGTGCATACGCATCAAAAGTGGCGGGTTGGCTGGGACGGTGCATACGAGTCCCGGGCGAAACTATTACTTGCGCAAGTAATAATTGGAGGCTTTGTAATTAATTGATCAACATTAATTGCATTTTAATCGCATAACAATATTTGACCTGAGAACAGTGAAGCATTTGTTCAAGTGGATTTTTGCTATACGAGTGAATCAATGAACAGTGACTATAAGCTTAAACAATAACACTTTTTAAAAGTATTAATATTAATATACTAATAGTTAAATATGCACATACAAGGCTTCTGCACGACAGCAACCATTTGTTAAATAACATGTTTTGTTCACCCTTCGGAGGCAGAAATCACCTCACTAACAGACAGACATAATGATGATGATGATTATTATGAATGTAACACACTGTTTGATATTATATAAATGTTGGTGCAGTTGGTGGCAGTCGACCGCACCCGCTGCTCTTTTCTTTTTTCTCCTGACAGTGACGAATTGAATAGCCTACAGGCCATAGGAAACGAGGTTAATTGTCATGGTTCCTTCTTTCTTCAAAACATATCAATAGCCTAATAATGAAATAGCAGAGCTTGTAGAACTGCTACTTCCATTATATTTGAAATAAGTGGTTAAATGGAGTCAAACGTAAAATATTTGTCTTTTTGTGGAGTGAAACCCATAAGTATCCCCCCCCCCCCCCCCCCCCTAAAGCAAAAAAAAAGAAGACAATGCAGTAATCAATGTACTTTGTCACTTCCTCCAGCGCTGGCCTCTAAGCAGACGTACATCAGCTACAGTAACCACGCCATCTAAACACCTGGGAGATGTCGACATGTCGGAACCCACTGCCGAGCTGAACGGAACCGCCTGCCCGCCTGCCTGCCTGTCTGTCTGCCTGCCGAGGAGGGACCACCTGACCACCGCACCGCGGGGGGAAAAACACCTGACCACCGCACCATGGGGGGGAAAACACCTAACCACCGCACCGCGGGGGAGAACCACGAAACCATACATACCAGCTGCCTCCGCAGAACTGGGAAATACCGGGATAGCGGGGAAAAAGAAGGGATTCTCACTTCATAAAACACAAGCAAAAAAAGAAGAAAAAAAAAGACTGGATGTTGTTTGGTTTTTGTTTGGTTTCGTTTTCCCCTCGTTAGAGGATCTTTGGGCAAATAATTGGAACGCCAACTATAAAAGAAACGGAAAAGGTGTTTGATTTGGATGATCGGCCAGGCGGGCGGGGAGGTGTTTTTGTCCCTCTTCACCCTCTCCGTGACGACGACGTGGCGGTGATGCGACGTGTCGAGGGTTTTGTCTTGACTTTTCCTGCCGCAGGTTTGAAGTGGCCACGTGGCGCCCCCTACAGTCTGTTCTCTTGTCCTTCTGAAGTGTTCTAATAGCACAACATTTTCAGTTTGTCTCAGAGTCGTTTGTGTTGTTATGTTAACAGGAAAAAAATCTATGAAGAATAATAATTATTATATTTAAGAAAATAAGTTGAATGCAGTCAAACAACTTGGAGCTGTGCAACACCTATCATCATCATCATTGATAGGTTAAAGGAGCACTTCACTCATTTTCAACCTATCTTCATATATTTGGGCCTCAATAATGCTCTTTATCGTAATATGCCACCATTTCTGTCTACTCACTCTGTGTCTCAGTCGAGGGCTGTGGACAGTTCAGAAACTCACTGTTTCTCAGAGGAGGGCTGTGGACAGTTCAATAAACTGTCTACTCACTCTGTGGACAGTTCAGCAACCTGTCTAATCACCCTGTGTCTGAGAGGCGGGCTGTGGACAGTTCTGAAACCTACATGTCTACTCACTCTGTGTCTCAGAGGAGGGCTGTGGACAGTTCAGAAACCTGCCTACCAGTGATGACATAAGTCATGTTGGGTAATTTCAAAGTAAACAATATTTGTATTTGTTTTATTAATGAGAGAACAATGGCTTCTATTATAGCATGCTACCTATCCCTGCAGGAATAGAAAGCTTGCAGACTCAAATTCCCCAATCGATCATATCACTGGTTTCTGAACTGTCCACAGCCCTCCAATGAGACACAGAGTGAGTAGACAGACATGGTGTCATCTCATAATGAACATTAGGCCATGTTTAGACAACAACGGTCTCTAGACAAAACAACAAATTCCCATTGTGTTCTCACTTTCTTATTCTGCGTTTAGACTGAGGCGCAACAGTGACTTAACCCATTCAGGATGGGAACCCCTTTTGGTGTTTTAAACATTATGTTATACTTTAGCTATTGAAAAATATCGTCTTCGGCTCTGCACCAATGTAATAAGCATACCTGACGCGAGTCGACGTGAGCCATGATGTCACTTGTATTGCGGATTCCCCCGTTGAGTGTTGTCAAGGATTTCCACTCCGGAAGGGGTTTTCACTTTGTTGCGTTTTCAACCTCCGAAAATGCCATTGTCGTCTAAACGGTATTTGATTTAGCTGTTTTCTCTACAGCCCGCTTCCGCCTAAAAAGAGCCTAAAGCTGAATTCCAGTACTCAAATGTTCTTTCTTGCAGTTAAAGGACCTATAACATAAAATTCAACTTTTTCCATTTATTTTGTGTTTTTGGGGCTCCTATATGTTTTCTATCCCCACAAATAACCAATTTTGAACAATCAGGCCTTCATGTCATATGGGTGTTTTAATGGAAATTGCTCTCAGAAACAGCTCGACTGATTTTGGCCTCATCGTGATGTCATCAATGTCACCCTACTTTGTATAATTCCTCCTTTTCTTCAGTCTTCAGTTGCAAATTTGCATTTCCACTTTGTTTACAATGTCCACCATTGTTGATTTTCCAAGCTGGCATGGAATGGAAACAAGCCTGGTTTTATCTAGCATGAGTATTATAATGACTCAAATATTAAATAATCTGCATATCAGCACCCACTCCACCTCAGGACAGTGTGGTACTGCAGCTAAAACTGCTTTCAAAGTCCAGAAAGAATTGACAAGGCCTGGTTATATCAGAGTGGTGATTGAGGCTCAAACCATTAGAAATAACTTTGAGGGACATGGACAATATGATTATTAAATATTAAAAGCAGTTTTAAAATGCATGTTATTTGCGCTTTAAATTGGTGACCTGATGAAATAGGCAGCGGTCATTATGACCAAAAACTAATAATTTGAATCGAACCTTCTCAGAGATTCAACTTAAAAATCTCAAAATGGGTCAGAAAGTCCTCACAGACACTCTGGTGTTAAAGACCTTTGTGTAAGTGATGCAAAGTCCACAAGATGGTCACATATCTCGGCAGGTCACTGACTTCACCATAACACTGCTATGCTGGAGGACAGATGACGGGGGAAGCGAGGAGGCATTGAGTATTGGAATTTGGCTTTAGTGTGGACCAATTACATGAAGATAAAGTGAAAAAATGACTGAAGTGTTTGATGATGATGATGATGATGTTGGTGATGGTGATGATTATGAAGCCTTCCTCTCAGAGAACCTTGTTGTGTAAACAGTGCCATCTAGAGCATGCTGTGGGCATTGCATCACGTGTTTAACTGTGTGCTGTGTTTACGATGTCAACGTCCGTCTGTCTTTGGAATGCAACATTTTGTCATAATGGTTCTCATTACTGACCTGCTGGGGAGGGTTACAATGATATGAAAGTCAAAAACTGGAATATACAGTATATATGTGTATACTCTATACACTATACAGTATTTAACAGTTCATACATACAGTACATGCACGTACGCACACACATACATCAGGGTGGCATTTTCCTGGCCAGCCAACGTGACCAACATTTTATTATTCCGGGCCAAGTGTTAAATTAATCGTCCATAATTGAATACATGTTACCTGAGTGTACATTACCAACCATTGCTACTTGGAAACTAAAAAGACGTGTGCCGTAATTAACTGATACGGGACACGTACACTTTGTTCCGTATTTTAAGTTTGTGGAATAAAGTTACGATTTATTTGAGACATCTGCTGTCTTCCCACTCTGCTCTTCCAAACGTTGATTTTGAGTGAAGGACTCATTCAGAGTCGGCCCGTAATCACACTTTACTGTTTCTAGGGTTTGATTTGCAGAGACCAGTGGATCCATTAATGCATTAATAGTGGATCCGTTCACATTTCATTATGATATTTTAATATAGTGGATCATTATATTTTATTTACATTTCATTTCAACTTTGCTATCATCGGAAACGATGTTGTGTCTGTCACGTGCTAATGATGTCAGTCTCATACTGATGATGTCGTGAAGAATCTGAGAGACCGCTGCCATATCCACGTGTCACAAGGAAACTATTTAACAAAAATACAAATGACAAAACAACACAAAATAACATTTTGATTAAATTAATATAATTCTCTTGCGCTCCGAGGTGTTGCCGCCCGCTAACGTTGTTTTTCCTCCATGTTTTGATAAAGTATTTTGTGAGATTGTTTGTGTTTGTAAAATTTGATGATTTCCTGCTTTCTCTTCCCCTGTCCGTTCTGTTTTTAAAGGGCTTTCTCACTTAAGTCTTTGGGGTAATTTTAACGTCTACTCAGGCTTTTGTGTTCACCTCAGACAATCTTTTAAGTTGCTTGATTCAATATTTTTATTATTTGTATATATTATTTAAAAAAAAGGTCCCCTCGCAGGGACATGTGTTTTCAACGAGTCTAGTATTCATTAGAAGGACAATATCAGTCACCGGAAGCAGAGACGTGTGTTTTCAATGGTCTAACGTTCATTGGAAGAACTATATTGGTCACCAGAAGCAGAGACGTGTTTTCAATTAGTCTAACATTCATTAGGACAATATCAGTCACCAGAAGCAGGGATTTGTATTTACAGTACAAGGAGTAACATTCATTTGTGTCTGGGTAGCTCAGTCGGTAGAGCACTTGCCTTTTGACTGCAAGGTCATGGGTTCGATCCCGGCCAACACCACCTCTGCGTATGAGTAGCATGGCTTGATGTTATGCGGTAAGTACTGGGAGCTGATGGTAGGTGGTGGTGTAAGTACTAGGAGCTGATGATGGTACTGTAGGTGTTGCCCTCCACCTCAGCTTTCCATCTCCCAGAGGTCTAGCGCATTGAAACGGGAATAGACTCCTGCACCCTGCCTAATACCAACAATCTGACTTACTTACTTATACTTAGGACAATATCAGTCACGGGAAGTAGAGACGTGTGTTTTCAATGCGTCTAACATGGTAAACATTGAGTTTATCGTGACGGGTGCATAAGTTGGGTAGACATACAGTACATTCCGTCAGACATTAGTCAGACAACACCGTCGCTCCAGACATGCGTGGCCCGTTAAACTCACCCGTGGCAGCCGATATATGTGACAGGTTCAAATGAACCTGTGGCAGGTTAAAATTAACCAGTGGCTCCCAGCATGCGTGGCAGGTTAAAACTAACCCGTGGCTTCCTGTGAGGCGGATTGGGTTTTGGGTAGGGTGTCGGACTAATGCATGTTGGACTGTTAGTACGTCGGACCTTCATATCCTGTAGGAAGGATCGAGCGTATCTAATCAGATGAATATTAAATATGTAAACATTGAATCAAGGAACTTTAAAGCAGTCTGGGGTGAAACACAGGTGACAGGGTAGATGTTAAAATGAACCCAGACATGTTTTAAAAAGTGAAATACCCCTACACCCCCCCACACACACACACTGTCTGTGTTGCAAAACATTTAAATAAAAAATAGAGTATGTGAGTGCTGACAGAATTTAAATGACAAGTTTAATGTGCGTTATTAAAAAAATTGATCATGTCTGCTTTATATGTACTGAACTTATTAAAAAAAACTAAAACAAAACAAAAAAGAAAGCTATACAAAAAAGAGGATTATTACAGTGCCTGGGATATTTATGGATCATCTATAGAGAAACATATGAAAATGTTGTAGAGCATGTATCATTTTTATACCAGATATTTCTAATAAAACACTGTTTTGCTAAAAAATGTCACCGGCTATTATTGGTTGAGGTTGTTTTGCTAAACAGTGAGTGAGATGATGAGAAATGTCGTCATTGGCAGGCAGTGTGTTGGGGACACTTCCTCACAGGGTCTTTAGTGTGCAATATGTGGTTTTAGATATTTTAGATTATAGCAGTGAGCCCAGTGTCTATGATGTCATGGACACTGGGCTTAGTTCCTTCCTGGACCACAATTCCCATAATACTTTGGTGCACTGCTCCTTTTGTGGATAGGGGGAGGGCTGTCTAAAGGCTCATTCATAGTCTGGATTTTCGGTGGTGAGGTGACCACCGCTCCAGTGGTGAGGTGACGAGACCACCGGAGCTGTAATAACGTTGAGGCGTGGTGAGTAAAAAAACACTGCCACCGCCCCGAGCTAGGGCGGTGGCGGTGGTTTGCTCTTCACAGCGGCATGTGACGTCATGTTGTAGTTCGGTGGTCACATCACCACCGAAAATCCAGACTATGAATAACGCTTTACTGAGAAAACATGTAGTCCGACTCCACGTCCATTGACAATGCATACATACCTCAAAAACTACAAAACATTTCAAAGTTAAAAGTTCCAGCATGTTTGTCCACAGTAAGCTGAAAAGTGTGAAAAGTGAGTTTCTACAGGTGAAAATGTTTTTTTTTTTGACGTGCCAAAAATGTACCCCCGTTATAAATGTAGCCTATGACATTTGAAAGCACTATATTTCTAAAACTATAAACATTTCAAAGATAAATTTTCAGGCAAACATGTCCACTGTAAGATGAACATTTTAGGTGTAAGTTTCTAGGTGTAAGTATGTAGGACTAGTACCATGTCAAAGTTTGTGCTATTGACATTGAGAATGCATTGGGCGTTTAAGTTAAATAACTCAGAAACTACAAAACATTTCAAAGTAAAAAGTTCTAGCATGTGTCTCCACAGTAAGCTGAATTTGACAAAGTGTGAATGGAGTTTCTAGGTGAAAGTGACTTTTTGACGTCCCATAGAGCTGCCATTGAGGTTTAGGGTTAGGTTCCACGGGCTAATAAAGTGTAAATTCGGGGGTCCATGACAAGAAAAGGTTTGGGAACCACTGTTGTAGAGGGTCTATAGCAGGGGTGTCAAAATCATTTTGGGGCAAGGGCCACATTGCGCGAAAGGTGACTTGATGAGGGCGTTTTTTGAATTTTAGATTTTTTTTTTATCCTGGTTTTTTGAAATTTTGACCATGGGCTATGGCCCATACCGTACGGCATACTATAGCACGCCGTTTTTCATCATTTTTGAGGATTTTAAAAAATGGGAAAAAAAAAAAAACATGGGTTATAGGCCATCGTTTTTTGAATATTTTTTTAACCTCGTTTTTCATCATTTTTTAACATGGGCCCATACCGTACGTCGTACTATAGCACGCCGTTTTTCATCATTTTTGAGGATTTGAAAAAAATGAAAAAACTAAACAAAACATGGGTTATAGCCCATCGTTTTTAGACTTTTAGAAAATGTTTTAATCCTCGTTTTTTATCATTTTTGACCATGGGCTATGGCCCATACCGTACGGCATACTATAGCACGCCGTTTTTCATCATTTTTGAGGATTTAAAAAAAAAAAAAAAAAAAAGAAAAACATCGTTTTTTGAATTTTTGAAAAAGAAAATCATCCTCGTTTTTCATCATTTTTGACCATCACAATGAGAAATAGCCGGCTATTAGACGTGCGTCTAAAAATGGGATAAAAAACGTCTAAAAATAGATGTGTTTTAGACGTCTATTTTTAGACGTTTTTTATCCCATTTTTAGACGCTCGTCTAATAGCCCATACCGTACGGCATACTATAGCACGCCGTTTTTCATCATTTTTGAGGATAAAAAAAAAAAACAAAAACAAAAAACATGGGTTATAGAATTTTCGAAAAAAACAAATTAACCTAGTTTTTCATAATTTTTTAACATGGGCTATAGCCCATACCGTACGGCGTACGTGGATGAAAAACGGCTTGCTATATAGCAAAAAAAAAACGATGGATTATAGCCCATCGTTTTTTTATTATTATTATTTTTTTTTAATCCTCGTTTTTCATCATTTTTGACCATCCCACTGAGCAATAGCCGGCTATTAGACGTGCGTCTAAAAATGGGATAAAAAACGTCTAAAAATAGACGTCTAAAACACGTCTATTTTTAGACTTGTTTTATACGTTTATAAACAGAACATTCAGGGTTCAAGTCTCCTGAAGAACATTTTCACTGTCCATCTAAATTCTAAACGGTTGGTTAAATATAAGTTCCCGATTGCACCTCACATGCCAGTGTGGCACAGGAGATAAACCGGGGCTTTATAAACAGAACATTCAGGGTTCAAGTCTCCTGAAGAACATTTTCACTGTCCATCTAAATTCTAAACGGATGGTTAAATATAAGTTCCCGATTGTACCTTACATGCCAGTGTGGCTCAAAAGATAAATCTGAGGTTCGTAATCCAAAGGTTACTGGTTCAAAACTCAAACAAAACTAATACTCAACCAAAGCTGCAGTAATTTGAATTTTTCAAGGCTAGAATAGAAAAGAAAAACTCAAAAGCACCAGGAGACATCTGCTGAATGCCCCAAGGTGCCTTGGCTCAATGGTGTGGAGCGCTTGACCCGTTGCCTCTGCTACAGACAGTTGGCAGGTTCAAGTCCCATGTCATCAAGGTGCTGGGAAGGACCATCGGGAGACGGTGCTCTCTCCCCCTGTTTCCTGAAAAGTAACAGTTATGTTAACAGGGGTTATGTTTGAAAGAACCGTGTCCACCTAACATTTTACAGATAAGAATTAGGTCAAACGTTTACAAATAAAATAGCAATGCATTTTGGCCCAATGCATTTTGGCCCATCATCTGACAGAATAGTCTGTGTATTTGCATACTGGGCCCCGATTATAATCGTCGACAATGACAATGAAAAAACTACACACTATTATTTGTTTAATAATCGTCGCAAAAACCATGTTCATGATTTTCGCAACGATTTCAAAAACCAATATGAAAATGATGAAAAAACGACATACTATAGTTCATGGTTTTGGCCCATCATCTGACAGAATAGGTTGTGTATTTGCATACTGGGCCCTGATTGGTGGCCCAAAACTTGGTTGGAAAGTCCCTCTTTTATGTCTGGCTTCCAGGCCAGTTGGAAAAGGGCACACTGAGAGGTGGTAAGAGTATGTTAAATTGGACATTTTCATGGTAAAAAGGTAAGCTGGACAGGGTTCTTTCAGACATAAGCCCCAACCGTTACATCTCAGGAAACAGGGGGAGAGAGCACCGTCTCCCGATGGTCCTCCAGCACCTTGATGTCATGACATGGGACTTGAACCTGCCAACTGCCTGTAGCAGAGGCAACGGGTCAAGCACTCCACACCATTACGGGCATCTGCTGGGCATTCAGCAGATGTCTCCTGGTGCTTTTGAGTTTTTATTTTTTATTCAAGCCTTGAAAAGTTCAAATTACTGCAGCATTGAGCTGTAGGAGGAACAGGACTTGAACATGGAATGTCTGTACTGAAAGCCTGATGATTAGACCACTGCACCATCAGTCAGACACTCTCAGGCAAAGTCTCCTGGTAATTTTGAAGTGATCTTTTGTTTGTTAGCCTTCAGTTAATAAAGTTTAAATAACACAGAATCATATTAATCAGATGTTTCTTAGCGCTGTTGAGGTCTTCTTTTATATGATAGTGTAACAGCCGTGAATCGAACCCTGGTCTCCCACTTGGAAAGCCAACATAATAATCAAAAAACGATGGGCTATAACCCATGTTTTTTTTTTTTTTTTCATTTTTTTCAAATCCTCAAAAATGATGAAAAACGGCGTGCTATAGTATGCCGTACGGTATGGGCTATAGCCCATGTTCAAAAATGATGAAAAACGAGTTTTTTTCTTTTTTACAAAATTTAAAAAAACGATGGGCTATAACCCATGTTTTTTTTTTTTTTCATATTTTTCAAATCCTCAAAAATGATGAAAAACGGCTTGCTATAGTATGCCGTACTATATGGGCTATAGCCCATGTTCAAAAATGATGAAAAACAAGTTTTTTTTTTTTTTCAAAATTTAAAAAAATGATGGGCTATAACCCATGTTTTTTTTTTTTTTCATTTTTTTCAAATCCTCAAAAATGATTAAAAACGGCGTGCTATAGTATGCCGTACGGTATGGGCTATAGCCCATGTTCAAAAATGATGAAAAACGAGGTCTTTAAAAAAAAAAAAAAAAAAAAAAACGATGGGCTATAACCCATGTTTTTTTTTTTTTCCATTTTTTTCAAATCCTCAAAAATGATGAAAAACTGCGTGCTATAGTATGCCGTACTATATGGGCTATAGCCCATGTTCAAAAATGATGAAAAACAAGTTTTTTTTTTTTTCAAAATTTAAAAAAACGATGGGCTATAACCCATGTTTTCCTTTTTTTTCATTTTTTTCAAATCCTCAAAAATGATGAAAAACAGCGTGCTATAGTATGCCGTACGGTATGGGCTACAGCCCATGTTCAAAAATGATGAAAAACAAGGTCTTTTTTTTTTTTCAAAATTAAAAAAAACGATGGGCTATAACCCATGTTTTTTTTTTTTTTCATTTTTTTCAAATCCTCAAAAATGATGAAAAACGGCGTGCTATAGTATGCCGTACTATATGGGCTATAGCCCATGTTCAAAAATGATGAAAAACAAGTTTTTTTTTTTTTTCAAAATTAAAAAAAACGATGGGCTATAACCCATGTTTTCCTTTTTTTTCATTTTTTTCAAATCCTCAAAAATGATGAAAAACGGCGTGCTATAGTATGCCGTACGGTATGGGCTATAGCCCATGTTCAAAAATGATGAAAAACAAGGTCTTTTTTTTTTTTCAAAATTAAAAAAAACGATGGGCTATAACCCATGTTTTTTTGTTTTTTTTATTTTTTTTAAATCCTCAAAAATGATGAAAAACGGCGTGCTATAGTATGCCGTACGGTATGGGCTATAGCCCATGTTCAAAAATGATGAAAAACGAGGTCTTTAAAAAAAAAGAAAAAAAAGAAAAAAAACGATGGGCTATAACCCATGTTTTTCTTTTTTTTTCTTTTTTTTCAAATCCTCAAAAATGATGAAAAACGGCGTGCTATAGTATGCCGTACGGTATGGGCTATAGCCCATGTTCAAAAATAATGAAAAACGATTTTTTTTTTTTTCAAAATTTAAAAAAACGATGGGCTATAACCCATGTTTTTTTTTTTTTTTCATTTTTTTCAAATCCTCAAAAATGATGAAAAACGGCGTGCTATAGTATCCCGTACTATATGGGCTATAGCCCATGTTCAAAAATGATGAAAAACAAGTTTTTTTTTCTTTTTCAAAATTTAAAAAAACGATGGGCTATAACCCATGTTTTCCTTTATTTTCATTTTTTTCAAATCCTCAAAAATGATGAAAAACGGCGTGCTATAGTATGCCGTACGGTATGGGCTATAGCCCATGTTCAAAAATGATGAAAAACGAGGTCTTTTTTTTTTTTCAAAATTAAAAAAAACGATGGGCTATAACCCATGTTTTTTTTTTTTTTTTTTTTTTTTAATCCTCAAAAATGATGAAAAACGGCGTGCTATAGTATCCCGTACTATATGGGCTATAGCCCATGTTCAAAAATGATGAAAAACAAGTTTTTTTTTCTTTTTCAAAATTTTAAAAAACGATGGGCTATAACCCATGTTTTTTTTTTTTTTTCATTTTTTTCAAATCCTCAAAAATGATGAAAAACGGCGTGCTATAGTATCCCGTACTATATGGGCTATAGCCCATGTTCAAAAATGATGAAAAACAAGTTTTTTTTTCTTTTTCAAAATTTAAAAAAACGATGGGCTATAACCCATGTTTTCCTTTATTTTCATTTTTTTCAAATCCTCAAAAATGATGAAAAACGGCGTGCTATAGTATGCCGTACGGTATGGGCTATAGCCCATGTTCAAAAATGATGAAAAACGAGGTCTTTTTTTTTTTTCAAAATTAAAAAAAACGATGGGCTATAACCCATGTTTTTTTTTTTTTTTTTTTTTTTTTTAATCCTCAAAAATGATGAAAAACGGCGTGCTATAGTATGCCGTACGGTATGGGCTATAGCCCATGTTCAAAAATGATGAAAAACTAGGTTTTTTTTTTTTTCAAAATAAAAAAAAACGATGGGCTATAACCCATGTTTTTTTTTTTTTTTCATTTTTTTCAAATCCTCAAAAATGATGAAAAACGGCGTGCTATAGTATGCCGTACGGTATGGGCTATAACCCATGTTCAAAAATGATGAAAAACAAGGTCTTTTTTTTTTTTCAAAAAAAAAAAAAACGATGGGCTATAACCCATGTTTTTTTTTTTTTTTTCATTTTTTTCAAATCCTCAAAAATGATGAAAAACGGCGTGCTATAGTATGCCGTACGGTATGGGCTATAGCCCATGTTCAAAAATGATGAAAAACGAGTTTCTTTTTTTTTTCAAAATTTCAAAAAACGATGGGCTATAACCCATGTTTTTTTTTTTTTTTTTTTTTTTTTCAAATCCTCAAAAATGATGAAAAACGGCGTGCTATAGTATCCCGTACTATGGGCTATAGCCCATGTTCAAAAATGATGAAAAACAAGTTTTTTCTTTTTTTCAAAATTAAAAAAAACGATGGGCTATAACCCATGTTTTCCTTTTTTTTCATTTTTTTCAAATCCTCAAAAATGATGAAAAACGGCGTGCTATAGTATGCCGTACGGTATGGGCTATAGCCCATGTTCAAAAATTATGAAAAACGAGGTCTTTTTTTTTTTTCAAAATTAAAAAAAACGATGGGCTATAACCCATGTTTTTTTTTTTTTTTTTTTTTTTTTAATCCTCAAAAATGATGAAAAACGGCGTGCTATAGTATGCCGTACGGTATGGGCTATAGCCCATGTTCAAAAATGATGAAAAACTAGGTATTTTTTTTTTTTCAAAATAAAAAAAAACGATGGGCTATAACCCATGTTTTTTTTTTTTTTTTTTTTTTTTCAAATCCTCAAAAATGATGAAAAACGGCGTGCTATAGTATGCCGTACGGTATGGGCTATAACCCATGTTCAAAAATGATGAAAAACGAGGTCTTTTTTTTTTTTTCAAAAAAAAAAAAAACGATGGGCTATAACCCATGTTTTTTTTTTTTTTTCATTTTTTTCAAATCCTCAAAAATGATGAAAAACGGCGTGCTATAGTATGCCGTACGGTATGGGCTATAGCCCATGTTCAAAAATGATGAAAAACTAGGTCTTTTTTTTTTTTTCAAAATTTAAAAAAACAATGGGCTATAACCCATGTTTTTTTTTTTTTTTCTTTTTTTTCAAATCCTCAAAAATGATGAAAAACGGCGTGCTATAGTATGCCGTACGGTATGGGCTATAACCCATGTTCAAAAATGATGAAAAACGAGGTCTTTTTTTTTTTTCAAAAAAAAAAAAACGATGGGCTATAACCCATGTTTTTTTTTTTTTTTCATTTTTTTCAAATCCTCAAAAATGATGAAAAACGGCGTGCTATAGTATGCCGTACGGTATGGGCTATAGCCCATGTTCAAAAATGATGAAAAACTAGGTCTTTTTTTTTTTTTCAAAATTTAAAAAAACGATGGGCTATAACCCATGTTTTTTTTTTTTTTTCATTTTTTTCAAATCCTCAAAAATGATGAAAAACGGCATGCTATAGTATGCCGTACGGTATGGGCTATAACCCATGTTCAAAAATGATGAAAAACGAGGTCTTTTTTTTTTTTTCAAAAAAAAAAAAAACGATGGGCTATAACCCATGTTTTTTTTTTTTTTCATTTTTTTCAAATCCTCAAAAATGATGAAAAACGGCGTGCTATAGTATGCCGTACGGTATGGGCTATAGCCCATGTTCAAAAATGATGAAAAACTAGGTCTTTTTTTTTTTTTCAAAATTTAAAAAAACAATGGGCTATAACCCATGTTTTTTTTTTTTTTTCTTTTTTTTCAAATCCTCAAAAATGATGAAAAACGGCGTGCTATAGTATGCCGTACGGTATGGGCTATAACCCATGTTCAAAAATGATGAAAAACGAGGTCTTTTTTTTTTTTCAAAAAAAAAAGAACGATGGGCTATAACCCATGTTTTTTTTTTTTTTTCATTTTTTTCAAATCCTCAAAAATGATGAAAAACGGCGTGCTATAGTATGCCGTACGGTATGGGCTATAGCCCATGTTCAAAAATGATGAAAAACTAGGTCTTTTTTTTTTTTTCAAAATTTAAAAAAACGATGGGCTATAACCCATGTTTTTTTTTTTTTTTCATTTTTTTCAAATCCTCAAAAATGATGAAAAACGGCATGCTATAGTATGCCGTACGGTATGGGCTATAACCCATGTTCAAAAATGATAAAAAACGAGGTCTTTTTTTTTTTTCAAAAAAAAAAAAAACGATGGGCTATAACCCATGTTTTTTTTTTTTTTTCATTTTTTTCAAATCCTCAAAAATGATGAAAAACGGCGTGCTATAGTATGCCGTACGGTATGGGCTATAGCCCATGTTCAAAAATGATGAAAAACTAGGTCTTTTTTCTTTTTTCAAAATTTAAAAAAACGATGGGCTATAACCCATGTTTTTTTTTTTTTTTTTTTTTTTTTAATCCTCAAAAATGATGAAAAACGGCGTGCTATAGTATGCCGTACGGTATGGGCTATAGCCCATGTTCAAAAATGATGAAAAACTAGTTTTTTTTTTTTTTTCAAAATAAAAAAAAACGATGGGCTATAACCCATGTTTTTTTTTTTTTTTCATTTTTTTCAAATCCTCAAAAATGATGAAAAACGGCGTGCTATAGTATGCCGTACGGTATGGGCTATAACCCATGTTCAAAAATGATGAAAAACAAGGTCTTTTTTTTTTTTCAAAAAAAAAAAAAACGATGGGCTATAACCCATGTTTTTTTTTTTTTTTTCATTTTTTTCAAATCCTCAAAAATGATGAAAAACGGCGTGCTATAGTATGCCGTACGGTATGGGCTATAGCCCATGTTCAAAAATGATGAAAAACTAGGTCTTTTTTCTTTTTTCAAAATTTAAAAAAACGATGGGCTATAACCCATGTTTTTTTTTTTTTTTCTTTTTTTTCAAATCCTCAAAAATGATGAAAAACGGCGTGCTATAGTATGCCGTACGGTATGGGCTATAACCCATGTTCAAAAATGATGAAAAACGAGGTCTTTTTTTTTTTTCAAAAAAAAAAAAACGATGGGCTATAACCCATGTTTTTTTTTTTTTTTCATTTTTTTCAAATCCTCAAAAATGATGAAAAACGGCGTGCTATAGTATGCCGTACGGTATGGGCTATAGCCCATGTTCAAAAATGATGAAAAACTAGGTCTTTTTTTTTTTTTCAAAATTTAAAAAAACGATGGGCTATAACCCATGTTTTTTTTTTTTTTTCATTTTTTTCAAATCCTCAAAAATGATGAAAAACGGCATGCTATAGTATGCCGTACGGTATGGGCTATAACCCATGTTCAAAAATGATAAAAAACGAGGTCTTTTTTTTTTTTCAAAAAAAAAAAAAACGATGGGCTATAACCCATGTTTTTTTTTTTTTTTCATTTTTTTCAAATCCTCAAAAATGATGAAAAACGGCGTGCTATAGTATGCCGTACGGTATGGGCTATAGCCCATGTTCAAAAATGATGAAAAACTAGGTCTTTTTTCTTTTTTCAAAATTTAAAAAAACGATGGGCTATAACCCATGTTTTTTTTTTTTTTTTTTTTTTTTTAATCCTCAAAAATGATGAAAAACGGCGTGCTATAGTATGCCGTACGGTATGGGCTATAGCCCATGTTCAAAAATGATGAAAAACTAGGTTTTTTTTTTTTTTCAAAATAAAAAAAAACGATGGGCTATAACCCATGTTTTTTTTTTTTTTTCATTTTTTTCAAATCCTCAAAAATGATGAAAAACGGCGTGCTATAGTATGCCGTACGGTATGGGCTATAACCCATGTTCAAAAATGATGAAAAACAAGGTCTTTTTTTTTTTTCAAAAAAAAAAAAAACGATGGGCTATAACCCATGTTTTTTTTTTTTTTTTCATTTTTTTCAAATCCTCAAAAATGATGAAAAACGGCGTGCTATAGTATGCCGTACGGTATGGGCTATAGCCCATGTTCAAAAATGATGAAAAACTAGGTCTTTTTTCTTTTTTCAAAATTTAAAAAAACGATGGGCTATAACCCATGTTTTTTTTTTTTTTTCTTTTTTTTCAAATCCTCAAAAATGATGAAAAACGGCGTGCTATAGTATGCCGTACGGTATGGGCTATAACCCATGTTCAAAAATGATGAAAAACGAGGTCTTTTTTTTTTTTCAAAAAAAAAAAAACGATGGGCTATAACCCATGTTTTTTTTTTTTTTTCATTTTTTTCAAATCCTCAAAAATGATGAAAAACGGCGTGCTATAGTATGCCGTACGGTATGGGCTATAGCCCATGTTCAAAAATGATGAAAAACTAGGTCTTTTTTTTTTTTTCAAAATTTAAAAAAACGATGGGCTATAACCCATGTTTTTTTTTTTTTTTCATTTTTTTCAAATCCTCAAAAATGATGAAAAACGGCATGCTATAGTATGCCGTACGGTATGGGCTATAACCCATGTTCAAAAATGATAAAAAACGAGGTCTTTTTTTTTTTTCAAAAAAAAAAAAAACGATGGGCTATAACCCATGTTTTTTTTTTTTTTTCATTTTTTTCAAATCCTCAAAAATGATGAAAAACGGCGTGCTATAGTATGCCGTACGGTATGGGCTATAGCCCATGTTCAAAAATGATGAAAAACTAGGTCTTTTTTCTTTTTTCAAAATTTAAAAAAACGATGGGCTATAACCCATGTTTTTTTTTTTTTTTTTTTTTTTTTAATCCTCAAAAATGATGAAAAACGGCGTGCTATAGTATGCCGTACGGTATGGGCTATAGCCCATGTTCAAAAATGATGAAAAACTAGGTTTTTTTTTTTTTTCAAAATAAAAAAAAACGATGGGCTATAACCCATGTTTTTTTTTTTTTTTCATTTTTTTCAAATCCTCAAAAATGATGAAAAACGGCGTGCTATAGTATGCCGTACGGTATGGGCTATAACCCATGTTCAAAAATGATGAAAAACAAGGTCTTTTTTTTTTTTCAAAAAAAAAAAAAACGATGGGCTATAACCCATGTTTTTTTTTTTTTTTTCATTTTTTTCAAATCCTCAAAAATGATGAAAAACGGCGTGCTATAGTATGCCGTACGGTATGGGCTATAGCCCATGTTCAAAAATGATGAAAAACTAGGTCTTTTTTCTTTTTTCAAAATTTAAAAAAACGATGGGCTATAACCCATGTTTTTTTTTTTTTTTTTTTTTTTTTAATCCTCAAAAATGATGAAAAACGGCGTGCTATAGTATGCCGTACGGTATGGGCTATAGCCCATGTTCAAAAATGATGAAAAACTAGTTTTTTTTTTTTTTTCAAAATAAAAAAAAACGATGGGCTATAACCCATGTTTTTTTTTTTTTTTCATTTTTTTCAAATCCTCAAAAATGATGAAAAACGGCGTGCTATAGTATGCCGTACGGTATGGGCTATAACCCATGTTCAAAAATGATGAAAAACAAGGTCTTTTTTTTTTTTCAAAAAAAAAAAAAACGATGGGCTATAACCCATGTTTTTTTTTTTTTTTTCATTTTTTTCAAATCCTCAAAAATGATGAAAAACGGCGTGCTATAGTATGCCGTACGGTATGGGCTATAGCCCATGTTCAAAAATGATGAAAAACGAGTTTTTTTTTTTTTTCAAAATTTAAAAAAACGATGGGCTATAACCCATGTTTTTTTTTTTTTTTTCATTTTTTTCAAATCCTCAAAAATGATGAAAAACGGCGTGCTATAGTATCCCGTACTATGGGCTATAGCCCATGTTCAAAAATGATGAAAAACAAGTTTTTTCTTTTTTTCAAAATTAAAAAAAACGATGGGCTTAACCCATGTTTTCCTTTTTTTTCATTTTTTTCAAATCCTCAAAAATGATGAAAAACGGCGTGCTATAGTATGCCGTACGGTATGGGCTATAGCCCATGTTCAAAAATGATGAAAAACGAGGTCTTTCTTTTTTTTTCAAAATTTAAAAAAACGATGGGCTATAACCCATGTTTTTTTTTTTTTTTTTTTTTTTTTAATCCTCAAAAATGATGAAAAACGGCGTGCTATAGTATGCCGTACGGTATGGGCTATAGCCCATGTTCAAAAATGATGAAAAACTAGGTCTTTTTTTTTTTTTCAAAATAAAAAAAACGATGGGCTATAACCCATGTTTTTTTTTTTTTTTTTTTTTTTCAAATCCTCAAAAATGATGAAAAACGGCGTGCTATAGTATGCCGTACGGTGTGGGCTATAACCCATGTTCAAAAATGATGAAAAACGAGGTCTTTTTTTTTTTTTCAAAAAAAAAAAAAACGATGGGCTATAACCCATGTTTTTTTTTTTTTTTCATTTTTTTCAAATCCTCAAAAATGATGAAAAACGGCGTGCTATAGTATGCCGTACGGTATGGGCTATAGCCCATGTTCAAAAATGATGAAAAACTAGGTCTTTTTTTTTTTTTCAAAATTTAAAAAAACGATGGGCTATAACCCATGTTTTTTTTTTTTTTTAATTTTTTTCAAATCCTCAAAAATGATGAAAAACGGCATGCTATAGTATGCCGTACGGTATGGGCTATAACCCATGTTCAAAAATGATGAAAAACGAGGTCTTTCTTTTTTTTCAAAAAAAAAAAAAACGATGGGCTATAACCCATGTTTTTTTTTTTTTTCATTTTTTTCAAATCCTCAAAAATGATGAAAAACGGCGTGCTATAGTATCCCGTACTATATGGGCTATAGCCCATGTTCAAAAATGATGAAAAACAAGTTTTTTTTTCTTTTTCAAAATTTTAAAAAACGATGGGCTATAACCCATGTTTTTTTTTTTTTTTCATTTTTTTCAAATCCTCAAAAATGATGAAAAACGGCGTGCTATAGTATCCCGTACTATATGGGCTATAGCCCATGTTCAAAAATGATGAAAAACAAGTTTTTTTTTCTTTTTCAAAATTTAAAAAAACGATGGGCTATAACCCATGTTTTCCTTTATTTTCATTTTTTTCAAATCCTCAAAAATGATGAAAAACGGCGTGCTATAGTATGCCGTACGGTATGGGCTATAGCCCATGTTCAAAAATGATGAAAAACGAGGTCTTTTTTTTTTTTCAAAATTAAAAAAAACGATGGGCTATAACCCATGTTTTTTTTTTTTTTTTTTTTTTTTTTAATCCTCAAAAATGATGAAAAACGGCGTGCTATAGTATCCCGTACTATATGGGCTATAGCCCATGTTCAAAAATGATGAAAAACAAGTTTTTTTTTCTTTTTCAAAATTTTAAAAAACGATGGGCTATAACCCATGTTTTTTTTTTTTTTTCATTTTTTTCAAATCCTCAAAAATGATGAAAAACGGCGTGCTATAGTATCCCGTACTATATGGGCTATAGCCCATGTTCAAAAATGATGAAAAACAAGTTTTTTTTTCTTTTTCAAAATTTAAAAAAACGATGGGCTATAACCCATGTTTTCCTTTATTTTCATTTTTTTCAAATCCTCAAAAATGATGAAAAACGGCGTGCTATAGTATGCCGTACGGTATGGGCTATAGCCCATGTTCAAAAATGATGAAAAACGAGGTCTTTTTTTTTTTTCAAAATTAAAAAAAACGATGGGCTATAACCCTTTTTTTTTTTTTTTTTTTTTTTTTAATCCTCAAAAATGATGAAAAACGGCGTGCTATAGTATGCCGTACGGTATGGGCTATAGCCCATGTTCAAAAATGATGAAAAACTAGGTCTTTTTTCTTTTTTCAAAATTTAAAAAAACGATGGGCTATAACCCATGTTTTTTTTTTTTTTTTTTTTTTTTTAATCCTCAAAAATGATGAAAAACGGCGTGCTATAGTATGCCGTACGGTATGGGCTATAGCCCATGTTCAAAAATGATGAAAAACTAGGTTTTTTTTTTTTTTCAAAATAAAAAAAAACGATGGGCTATAACCCATGTTTTTTTTTTTTTTTCATTTTTTTCAAATCCTCAAAAATGATGAAAAACGGCGTGCTATAGTATGCCGTACGGTATGGGCTATAACCCATGTTCAAAAATGATGAAAAACAAGGTCTTTTTTTTTTTTCAAAAAAAAAAAAAACGATGGGCTATAACCCATGTTTTTTTTTTTTTTTTCATTTTTTTCAAATCCTCAAAAATGATGAAAAACGGCGTGCTATAGTATGCCGTACGGTATGGGCTATAGCCCATGTTCAAAAATGATGAAAAACGAGTTTTTTTTTTTTTTCAAAATTTAAAAAAACGATGGGCTATAACCCATGTTTTTTTTTTTTTTTTCATTTTTTTCAAATCCTCAAAAATGATGAAAAACGGCGTGCTATAGTATCCCGTACTATGGGCTATAGCCCATGTTCAAAAATGATGAAAAACAAGTTTTTTCTTTTTTTCAAAATTAAAAAAAACGATGGGCTATAACCCATGTTTTCCTTTTTTTTCATTTTTTTCAAATCCTCAAAAATGATGAAAAACGGCGTGCTATAGTATGCCGTACGGTATGGGCTATAGCCCATGTTCAAAAATGATGAAAAACGAGGTCTTTTTTTTTTTCCAAAATTTAAAAAAACGATGGGCTATAACCCATGTTTTTTTTTTTTTTTTGTTTTTTTTAATCCTCAAAAATGATGAAAAACGGCGTGCTATAGTATGCCGTACGGTATGGGCTATAGCCCATGTTCAAAAATGATGAAAAACTAGGTCTTTTTTTTTTTTCAAAAAAAAAAAAAACGATGGGCTATAACCCATGTTTGTTTTTTTTTTTTTTTTTTTTTAAATCCTCAAAAATGATGAAAAACGGCGTGCTATAGTATCCCGTACTATATGGGCTATAGCCCATGTTCAAAAATGATGAAAAACAAGTTTTTTTTTCTTTTTCAAAATTTTAAAAAACGATGGGCTATAACCCATGTTTTTTTTTTTTTTTCATTTTTTTCAAATCCTCAAAAATGATGAAAAACGGCGTGCTATAGTATCCCGTACTATATGGGCTATAGCCCATGTTCAAAAATGATGAAAAACAAGTTTTTTTTTCTTTTTCAAAATTTAAAAAAACGATGGGCTATAACCCATGTTTTCCTTTATTTTCATTTTTTTCAAATCCTCAAAAATGATGAAAAACGGCGTGCTATAGTATGCCGTACGGTATGGGCTATAGCCCATGTTCAAAAATGATGAAAAACGAGGTCTTTTTTTTTTTTCAAAATTAAAAAAAACGATGGGCTATAACCCATGTTTTTTTTTTTTTTTTTTTTTTTTTAATCCTCAAAAATGATGAAAAACGGCGTGCTATAGTATGCCGTACGGTATGGGCTATAGCCCATGTTCAAAAATGATGAAAAACTAGGTCTTTTTTTTTTTTCAAAATTTAAAAAAACGATGGGCTATAACCCATGTTTTTTTTTTTTTTTTTTTTTTTTTAATCCTCAAAAATGATGAAAAACGGCGTGCTATAGTATGCCGTACGGTATGGGCTATAGCCCATGTTCAAAAATGATGAAAAACTAGTTTTTTTTTTTTTTTCAAAATAAAAAAAAACGATGGGCTATAACCCATGTTTTTTTTTTTTTTTCATTTTTTTCAAATCCTCAAAAATTATGAAAAACGGCGTGCTATAGTATGCCGTACGGTATGGGCTATAACCCATGTTCAAAAATGATGAAAAACGAGGTCTTTTTTTTTTTTCAAAAAAAAAAAAAACGATGGGCTATAACCCATGTTTTTTTTTTTTTTTCATTTTTTTCAAATCCTCAAAAATGATGAAAAACGGCGTGCTATAGTATCCCGTACTATATGGGCTATAGCCCATGTTCAAAAATGATGAAAAACAAGTTTTTTCTTTTTTTCAAAATTAAAAAACGATGGGCTATAACCCATGTTTTCCTTTTTTTTCATTTTTTTCAAATCCTCAAAAATGATGAAAAACGGCGTGCTATAGTATGCCGTACGGTATGGGCTATAGCCCATGTTCAAAAATGATGAAAAACGAGGTCTTTTTTTTTTTTCAAAATTTAAAAAAACGATGGGCTATAACCCATGTTTTTTTTTTTTTTTTTTTTTTTTTAATCCTCAAAAATGATGAAAAACGGCGTGCTATAGTATGCCGTACGGTATGGGCTATAGCCCATGTTCAAAAATGATGAAAAACTAGGTCTTTTTTTTTTTTCAAAATTTAAAAAAACGATGGGCTATAACCCATGTTTTTTTTTTTTTTTTTTTTTTTTTAATCCTCAAAAATGATGAAAAACGGCGTGCTATAGTATGCCGTACGGTATGGGCTATAGCCCATGTTCAAAAATGATGAAAAACTAGGTTTTTTTTTTTTTTCAAAATAAAAAAAAACGATGGGCTATAACCCATGTTTTTTTTTTTTTTTCATTTTTTTCAAATCCTCAAAAATGATGAAAAACGGCGTGCTATAGTATGCCGTACGGTATGGGCTATAACCCATGTTCAAAAATGATGAAAAACAAGGTCTTTTTTTTTTTTCAAAAAAAAAAAAAACGATGGGCTATAACCCATGTTTTTTTTTTTTTTTTCATTTTTTTCAAATCCTCAAAAATGATGAAAAACGGCGTGCTATAGTATGCCGTACGGTATGGGCTATAGCCCATGTTCAAAAATGATGAAAAACGAGTTTTTTTTTTTTTTCAAAATTTAAAAAAACGATGGGCTATAACCCATGTTTTTTTTTTTTTTTTCATTTTTTTCAAATCCTCAAAAATGATGAAAAACGGCGTGCTATAGTATCCCGTACTATGGGCTATAGCCCATGTTCAAAAATGATGAAAAACAAGTTTTTTCTTTTTTTCAAAATTAAAAAAAACGATGGGCTATAACCCATGTTTTCCTTTTTTTTCATTTTTTTCAAATCCTCAAAAATGATGAAAAACGGCGTGCTATAGTATGCCGTACGGTATGGGCTATAGCCCATGTTCAAAAATGATGAAAAACGAGGTCTTTTTTTTTTTTCAAAATTTAAAAAAACGATGGGCTATAACCCATGTTTTTTTTTTTTTTTTTTTTTTTTTAATCCTCAAAAATGATGAAAAACGGCGTGCTATAGTATGCCGTACGGTATGGGCTATAGCCCATGTTCAAAAATGATGAAAAACTAGGTCTTTTTTTTTTTTCAAAAAAAAAAAAACGATGGGCTATAACCCATGTTTTTTTTTTTTTTTTCATTTTTTTCAAATCCTCAAAAATGATGAAAAACGGCGTGCTATAGTATCCCGTACTATGGGCTATAGCCCATGTTCAAAAATGATGAAAAACAAGTTTTTTCTTTTTTTCAAAATTAAAAAAAACGATGGGCTATAACCCATGTTTTCCTTTTTTTTCATTTTTTTCAAATCCTCAAAAATGATGAAAAACGGCGTGCTATAGTATGCCGTACGGTATGGGCTATAGCCCATGTTCAAAAATGATGAAAAACGAGGTCTTTTTTTTTTTTCAAAATTTAAAAAAACGATGGGCTATAACCCATGTTTTTTTTTTTTTTTTTTTTTTTTTAATCCTCAAAAATGATGAAAAACGGCGTGCTATAGTATGCCGTACGGTATGGGCTATAGCCCATGTTCAAAAATGATGAAAAACTAGGTCTTTTTTTTTTTTTCAAAATTTAAAAAAACGATGGGCTATATAACCCATGTTTTGTTTTTTTTTTCATTTTTTTCAAATCCTCAAAAATGATGAAAAACGGCGTGCTATAGTATCCCGTACTATATGGGCTATAGCCCATGTTCAAAAATGATGAAAAACAAGTTTTTTTTTCTTTTTCAAAATTTTAAAAAACGATGGGCTATAACCCATGTTTTTTTTTTTTTTTCATTTTTTTCAAATCCTCAAAAATGATGAAAAACGGCGTGCTATAGTATCCCGTACTATATGGGCTATAGCCCATGTTCAAAAATGATGAAAAACAAGTTTTTTCTTTTTTTCAAAATTAAAAAACGATGGGCTATAACCCATGTTTTCCTTTTTTTTCATTTTTTTCAAATCCTCAAAAATGATGAAAAACGGCGTGCTATAGTATGCCGTACGGTATGGGCTATAGCCCATGTTCAAAAATGATGAAAAACAAGTTTTTTTTTCTTTTTCAAAATTTAAAAAAACGATGGGCTATAACCCATGTTTTCCTTTATTTTCATTTTTTTCAAATCCTCAAAAATGATGAAAAACGGCGTGCTATAGTATGCCGTACGGTATGGGCTATAGCCCATGTTCAAAAATGATGAAAAACGAGGTCTTTTTTTTTTTTCAAAATTAAAAAAAACGATGGGCTATAACCCATGTTTTTTTTTTTTTTTTTTTTTTTTAATCCTCAAAAATGATGAAAAACGGCGTGCTATAGTATGCCGTACGGTATGGGCTATAGCCCATGTTCAAAAATGATGAAAAACTAGGTATTTTTTTTTTTTTCAAAATTTAAAAAAACGATGGGCTATAACCCATGTTTTTTTTTTTTTTTTTTTTTTTTTAATCCTCAAAAATGATGAAAAACGGCGTGCTATAGTATGCCGTACGGTATGGGCTATAGCCCATGTTCAAAAATGATGAAAAACTAGTTTTTTTTTTTTTTTCAAAATAAAAAAAAACGATGGGCTATAACCCATGTTTTTTTTTTTTTTTCATTTTTTTCAAATCCTCAAAAATGATGAAAAACGGCGTGCTATAGTATGCCGTACGGTATGGGCTATAACGCATGTTCAAAAATGATGAAAAACGAGGTCTTTTTTTTTTTTCAAAAAAAAAAAAAACGATGGGCTATAACCCATGTTTTTTTTTTTTTTTCATTTTTTTCAAATCCTCAAAAATGATGAAAAACGGCGTGCTATAGTATCCCGTACTATATGGGCTATAGCCCATGTTCAAAAATGATGAAAAACAAGTTTTTTCTTTTTTTCAAAATTAAAAAACGATGGGCTATAACCCATGTTTTCCTTTTTTTTCATTTTTTTCAAATCCTCAAAAATGATGAAAAACGGCGTGCTATAGTATGCCGTACGGTATGGGCTATAGCCCATGTTCAAAAATGATGAAAAACGAGGTCTTTTTTTTTTTTCAAAATTTAAAAAAACGATGGGCTATAACCCATGTTTTTTTTTTGTTTTTTTTTTTTTTAATCCTCAAAAATGATGAAAAACGGCGTGCTATAGTATGCCGTACGGTATGGGCTATAGCCCATGTTCAAAAATGATGAAAAACTAGGTCTTTTTTTTTTTTCAAAAAAAAAAAAAACGATGGGCTATAACCCATGTTTTTTTTTTTTTTTTTTTTTTTTTCAAATCCTCAAAAATGATGAAAAACGGCGTGCTATAGTATGCCGTACGGTATGGGCTATAACCCATGTTCAAAAATGATGAAAAACGAGGTCTTTTTTTTTTTTTCAAAAAAAAAAAAAACGATGGGCTATAACCCATGTTTTTTTTTTTTTTGAAATAGCCCATAGCCCATGTTCAAAAATGATGAAAAACAAGTTTTGTTTTTTTTTCAAAATAAAAAAAAACGATGGGCTATAACCCATGTTTTTTTTTTTTTTTTTCAAATCCTCAAAAATGATGAAAAACGGCGTGCTATAGTATGCCGTACGGTATGGGCTATAGCCCATGTTCAAAAATGATGAAAAACGCGGTCTTTTTTTTTTTTCAAAATAAAAAAAAACGATGGGCTATAACCCATGTTTTCCTTTTTTTTCATTTTTTTCAAATCCTCAAAAATGATGAAAAACGGCGTGCTATAGTATGCCGTACGGTATGGGCTATAGCCCATGTTCAAAAATGATGAAAAACGAGGTCTTTTTTTTTTTCCAAAATTTAAAAAAACGATGGGCTATAACCCATGTTTTTTTTGTTTTTTTCATTTTTTTTAAATCCTCAAAAATGATGAAAAACGGCGTGCTATAGTATGCCGTACGGTATGGGCTATAGCCCATGGTCAAAAATGATGAAAAAAACTTATCCTCGTTTTTCATCATTTTTGACCATGGGCTATAGCCCATACCGTACGGCATACTATAGCATGCCGTTTTTCATCATTTTTGAGGATTTGAAAGAAATGAAAAAGAAAAAAAAAACGATGGATTATAGCCCATTATTTTTTTGATTTTTTGATTTTTTTTTTTATCCTCGTTTTTCATCATTCTTTTACCATCCCACTGAGCAATAGCCGGCTATTAGACGTGCGTCTAAAAATGGGATAAAAAACGTCATTTTCACTGTCCATCTAAATTCTAAACGGATGGTTAAATATAAGTTCCCGATTGTACCTCACATGCCAGTGTGGCACCGTAGATAAACCTGGGGTTTATAAGCACAACATTCCGGGTTCAAGTCTCCTGAAGAACATTTTCACTGTCCATCTAAATTCTTAACGGCTGGTTAAATATAAGTTCCCGATTGTACCTTACATGCCAATGTGGCTCAAAAGATAAATCTGAGGTTCATAATCCAAAGGTTACTGGTTCAAAACTAATACTCAACCAATGCTGCAGTAATTTGAACTTTTCAAGGCTAGAATAAAAAATAAAAACTCATAAGCACCAGGAGACATGTGCTGATTGCCCCAAGGTGCCTTAGCTCAATGGTGTGGTGTGCTTGATCGGTTGCCTCTGCTACCTCCTGCCTCTGGCAGGTTCAAGTCCCATGTCAGCAAGGTTGCTAGTGAGGACCATCAGGAGACAGTGCTCTCTCCCCCTGTTTCCTGAAAAGTAGCAGTTGGGGGTTATGTTTGAAAGAACCCTGTCCACCTAAAATTTTACAGATAAGAATTAGGTCAAACGTTTAAAAATAAAATAGCAATTTGGCCCATCATCTGACAGACAGAATAGTCTGTGTATTTGCATACTGGGCCCTGATTGGTGGCCCAAAACTTGGTTGGAAAGTCCCTCTTTTATGTCTGGCTTCCAGGCCAGTTGGAAAAGGGCACACTGAGAGGTGGTAAGAGTATGTTAAATTGGACATTTTCATGGTAAAAGGTTAGCTGGACAGGGTTCTTTCAGACATAAGCCCCAACCGTTACATCTCAGGAAACAGGGGGAGAGAGCACCCTCTCCCGATGGTCCTCCAGCACCTTGATGTCATGACATGGGACTTGAACCTGCCAACTGCCTGTAGCAGAGGCAACGGGTCAAGCGCTCCACACCATTACGCCAAGGCACCTTTGGGCATTCAGCAGATGTCTCCTGGTGCTTTTGAGTTTATATTTTTTATTCAAGCCTTGAAAAGTTCAAATTACTGCAGCATTGAACTGTAGGAGGAACAGGACTTGAACATGGAATGTCTGTACTGAAAGCCTGATGATTAGACCATTGCACCATCAGTCAGACACTCTCAGGCTAAGTCTCCTGGTAATTTTGAAGTGATCTTTTGTTCGTTAGCCTTCAGTTAGTAAAGTTTAAATAACACAGAATCATATTAATCAGATGTTTCTTAGCGCTGTTGAGGTCTTCTTTTATATGATAGTGTAACAGCCGGGAATCGAACCCTAGTCTCCCACTTGGAAAGCCAACATAATAATCAAAAAACGATGGGCTATAACCCATGTTTTGTTTTTTTTTTCATTTTTTTCAAATCCTCAAAAATGATGAAAAACGGCGTGCTATAGTATGCCGTACGGTATGGGCTATAGCCCATGTTCAAAAATGATGAAAAACGAGTTTTTTTCTTTTTTTCAAAATTTAAAAAAACGATGGGCTATAACCCATGTTTTTTTTTTTTTTCATATTTTTCAAATCCTCAAAAATGATGAAAAACGGCTTGCTATAGTATGCCGTACTATATGGGCTATAGCCCATGTTCAAAAATGATGAAAAACAAGTTTTTTTTTTTTTTTCAAAATTTAAAAAAACGATGGGCTATAACCCATGTTTTTTTTTTTTTTCATTTTTTTCAAATCCTCAAAAATGATGAAAAACGGCGTGCTATAGTATGCCGTACGGTATGGGCTATAGCCCATGTTCAAAAATGATGAAAAACGAGGTTTTTTTTTTTTTTTCAAAATAAAAAAAAACGATGGGCTATAACCCATGTTTTTTTTTTTTTTCATTTTTTTCAAATCCTCAAAAATGATGAAAAACGGCGTGCTATAGTATGCCGTACTATATGGGCTATAGCCCATGTTCAAAAATGATGAAAAACTAGTTTTTTTTTTTTTCAAAATTTAAAAAAACGATGGGCTATAACCCATGTTTTTTTTTTTTTTTTCATTTTTTTCAAATCCTCAAAAATGATGAAAAACGGCGTGCTATAGTATGCCGTACGGTATGGGCTATAGCCCATGTTCAAAAATGATGAAAAACGAGTTTTTTCTTTTTTTTTCAAAATAAAAAAAAACGATGGGCTATAACCCATGTTTTTTTTCTTTTTTTTCAAATCCTCAAAAATGATGAAAAACGGCGTGCTATAGTATGCCGTACGGTATGGGCTATAGCCCATGTTCAAAAATGATGAAAAACGAGGTCTTTTTTTTTTTTCAAAATAAAAAAAAACGATGGGCTATAACCCATGTTTTTTTTTTTTTTTTCATTTTTTTCAAATCCTCAAAAATGATGAAAAACGGCGTGCTATAGTATGCCGTACGGTATGGGCTATAGCCCATGTTCAAAAATGATGAAAAACGAGTTTAAAAAAAAAAAAAAAAAAAAAAAAAAAACGATGGGCTATAACCCATGTTTTTTTTTTTTTTTCATTTTTTTCAAATCCTCAAAAATGATGAAAAACGGCGTGCTATAGTATGCCGTACGGTATGGGCTATAGCCCATGTTCAAAAATGATGAAAAACGAGGTCTTTTTTTTTTTTCAAAATTTAAAAAAACGATGGGCAATAACCCATGTTTTTTTTTTTTTTTCATTTTTTTTTAATCCTCAAAAATGATGAAAAACGGCGTGCTATAGTATGCCGTACGGTATGGGCTATAGCCCATGTTCAAAAATGATGAAAAACGAGGTCTTTTTTTTTTTTCAAAATAAAAAAAAACGATGGGCTATAACCCATGTTTTTTTTTTTTTTCATTTTTTTCAAATCCTCAAAAATGATGAAAAACTGCGTGCTATAGTATGCCGTACGGTATGGGCTATAGCCCATGTTCAAAAATGATGAAAAACGATTTTTTTCTTTTTCAAAATTTAAAAAAACGATGGGCTATAACCCATGTTTTTTTTTTTTTTTCATTTTTTTCAAATCCTCAAAAATGATGAAAAACGGCGTGCTATAGTATCCCGTACTATATGGGCTATAGCCCATGTTCAAAAATGATGAAAAACAAGTTTTTTTTTTTTTTCAAAATTTAAAAAAACGATGGGCTATAACCCATGTTTTCCTTTTTTTTAATTTTTTTCAAATCCTCAAAAATGATGAAAAACGGCGTGCTATAGTATGCCGTACGGTATGGGCTATAGCCCATGTTCAAAAATGATGAAAAACGAGGTCTTTTTTTTTTTTCAAAATTTAAAAAAACGATGGGCTATAACCCATGTTTTTTTTTTTTTTTTTTTTTTTTTAATCCTCAAAAATGATGAAAAACGGCGTGCTATAGTATGCCGTACGGTATGGGCTATAGCCCATGTTCAAAAATGATGAAAAACTAGGTCTTTTTTTTTTTTCAAAATAAAAAAAAACGATGGGCTATAACCCATGTTTTTTTTTTTTTTCATTTTTTTCAAATCCTCAAAAATGATGAAAAACGGCGTGCTATAGTATGCCGTACGGTATGGGCTATAGCCCATGTTCAAAAATGATGAAAAACGAGGTCTTTTTTTTTTTTCAAAAAAAAAAAAAACGATGGGCTATAACCCATGTTTTTTTTTTTTTTCCATTTTTTTTAAATCCTCAAAAATGATGAAAAACGGCGTGCTATAGTATGCGGTACGGTATGGGCTATAGCCCATGTTCAAAAATGATGAAAAACGAGTTTTTTTTTTTTTTCAAAATTCAAAAAAACGATGGGCTATAACCCATGTTTTTTTTTTTTTTTCATATTTTTCAAATCCTCAAAAATGATGAAAAACGGCGTGCTATAGTATGCCGTACTATATGGGCTATAGCCCATGTTCAAAAATGATGAAAAACAAGTTTTTTTTTTTTTTTTCAAAATTTAAAAAAACGATGGGCTATAACCCATGTTTTTTTTTTTTTTCATTTTTTTCAAATCCTCAAAAATGATGAAAAACGGCGTGCTATAGTATGCCGTACGGTATGGGCTATAGCCCATGTTCAAAAATGATGAAAAACGAGGTCTTTTTTTTTTTTCAAAATAAAAGAAAACGATGGGCTATAACCCATGTTTTTTTTTTTTTTTCATTTTTTTCAAATCCTCAAAAATGATGAAAAACGGCGTGCTATAGTATCCCGTACTATATGGGCTATAGCCCATGTTCAAAAATGATGAAAAACAAGTTTTTTTTTTTTTTCAAAATTTAAAAAAACGATGGGCTATAACCCATGTTTTCCTTTTTTTTCATTTTTTTCAAATCCTCAAAAATGATGAAAAACGGCGTGCTATAGTATGCGGTACGGTATGGGCTATAGCCCATGTTCAAAAATGATGAAAAACGAGTTTTTTTTTTTTTTCAAAATTTAAAAAAACGATGGGCTATAACCCATGTTTTTTTTTTTTTTTCATATTTTTCAAATCCTCAAAAATGATGAAAAACGGCGTGCTATAGTATGCCGTACTATATGGGCTATAGCCCATGTTCAAAAATGATGAAAAACAAGTTTTTTTTTTTTTTTCAAAATTTAAAAAAACGATGGGCTATAACCCATGTTTTTTTTTTTTTTTCATTTTTTTCAAATCCTCAAAAATGATGAAAAACGGCGTGCTATAGTATGCCGTACGGTATGGGCTATAGCCCATGTTCAAAAATGATGAAAAACAAGTTTTTTTTTTTTTTCAAAATTTAAAAAAACGATGGGCTATAACCCATGTTTTCCTTTTTTTTCATTTTTTTCAAATCCTCAAAAATGATGAAAAACGGCGTGCTATAGTATGCCGTACGGTATGGGCTATAGCCCATGTTCAAAAATGATGAAAAACGAGGTCTTTTTTTTTTTTCAAAATTAAAAAAAACGATGGGCTATAACCCATGTTTTTTTTTTTTTTTTTTTTTTTTTAATCCTCAAAAATGATGAAAAACGGCGTGCTATAGTATGCCGTACGGTATGGGCTATAGCCCATGTTCAAAAATGATGAAAAACTAGGTCTTTTTTTTTTTTCAAAATAAAAAAAAACGATGGGCTATAACCCATGTTTTTTTTTTTTTTCATTTTTTTCAAATCCTCAAAAATGATGAAAAACGGCGTGCTATAGTATGCCGTACGGTATGGGCTATAGCCCATGTTCAAAAATGATGAAAAACGAGGTCTTTTTTTTTTTTCAAAATAAAAGAAAACGATGGGCTATAACCCATGTTTTTTTTTTTTTTTCATTTTTTTCAAATCCTCAAAAATGATGAAAAACGGCGTGCTATAGTATCCCGTACTATATGGGCTATAGCCCATGTTCAAAAATGATGAAAAACAAGTTTTTTTTTTTTTTCAAAATTTAAAAAAACGATGGGCTATAACCCATGTTTTCCTTTTTTTTCATTTTTTTCAAATCCTCAAAAATGATGAAAAACGGCGTGCTATAGTATGCCGTACGGTATGGGCTATAGCCCATGTTCAAAAATGATGAAAAACGAGGTCTTTTTTTTTTTTCAAAATTAAAAAAAACGATGGGCTATAACCCATGTTTTTTTTTTTTTTTTTTTTTTTTTAATCCTCAAAAATGATGAAAAACGGCGTGCTATAGTATGCCGTACGGTATGGGCTATAGCCCATGTTCAAAAATGATGAAAAACTAGGTCTTTTTTTTTTTTCAAAATAAAAAAAAACGATGGGCTATAACCCATGTTTTTTTTTTTTTTCATTTTTTTCAAATCCTCAAAAATGATGAAAAACGGCGTGCTATAGTATGCCGTACGGTATGGGCTATAGCCCATGTTCAAAAATGATGAAAAACAAGGTCTTTTTTTTTTTTCAAAAAAAAAAAAAACGATGGGCTATAACCCATGTTTTTTTTTTTTTTTCATTTTTTTCAAATCCTCAAAAATGATGAAAAACGGCGTGCTATAGTATGCGGTACGGTATGGGCTATAGCCCATGTTCAAAAATGATGAAAAACAAGTTTTTTTTTTTTTTCAAAATTTAAAAAAACGATGGGCTATAACCCATGTTTTTTTTTTTTTTTCATATTTTTCAAATCCTCAAAAATGATGAAAAACGGCGTGCTATAGTATGCCGTACGGTATGGGCTATAGCCCATGTTCAAAAATGATGAAAAACGAGGTCTTTTTTTTTTTTCAAAATAAAAGAAAACGATGGGCTATAACCCATGTTTTTTTTTTTTTTTCATTTTTTTCAAATCCTCAAAAATGATGAAAAACGGCGTGCTATAGTATGCCGTACTATATGGGCTATAGCCCATGTTCAAAAATGATGAAAAACAAGTTTTTTTTTTTTTTCAAAATTTAAAAAAACGATGGGCTATAACCCATGTTTTCCTTTTTTTTCATTTTTTTCAAATCCTCAAAAATGATGAAAAACGGCGTGCTATAGTATGCCGTACTATATGGGCTATAGCCCATGTTCAAAAATGATGAAAAACGAGGTCTTTTTTTTTTTTCAAAATAAAAAAAGACGATGGGCTATAACCCATGTTTTGTTTTTTTTTTCATTTTTTTCAAATCCTCAAAAATGATGAAAAACGGCGTGCTATAGTATGCCGTACGGTATGGGCTATAGCCCATGTTCAAAAATGATGAAAAACGAGTTTTTTTTTTTTTTCAAAATCTAAAAAAACGATGGGCTATAACCCATGTTTTTTTTTTTTTTTCATATTTTTCAAATCCTCAAAAATGATGAAAAACGGCGTGCTATAGTATGCCGTACTATATGGGCTATAGCCCATGTTCAAAAATGATGAAAAACAAGTTTTTTTTCTTTTTTCAAAATTAAAAAAAACGATGGGCTATAACCCATGTTTTGTTTTTTTTTTCATTTTTTTCAAATCCTCAAAAATGATGAAAAACGGCGTGCTATAGTATGCCGTACGGTATGGGCTATAGCCCATGTTCAAAAATGATGAAAAACGAGGTCTTTTTTTTTTTTTCAAAATACAAAAAAACGATGGGCTATAACCCATGTTTTTTTTTTTTTTTCATATTTTTCAAATCCTCAAAAATGATGAAAAACGGCGTGCTATAGTATGCCGTACGGTATGGGCTATAGCCCATGTTCAAAAATGATGAAAAACGAGGTTTTTTTTTTTTTTCAAAATTTAAAAAAACGATGGGCTATAACCCATGTTTTTTTATTTTTTTATTTTTTTATCCTCAAAAATGATGAAAAACGGCGTGCTATAGTATGCCGTACGGTATGGGCTATAGCCCATGTTCAAAAATGATGAAAAACAAGTTTTTTTTCTTTTTTCAAAATTAAAAAAAACGATGGGCTATAACCCATGTTTTGTTTTTTTTTCATTTTTTTCAAATCCTCAAAAATGATGAAAAACGGCGTGCTATAGTATGCCGTACGGTATGGGCTATAGCCCATGTTCAAAAATGATGAAAAACGAGGTCTTTTTTTTTTTTTCAAAATACAAAAAAACGATGGGCTATAACCCATGTTTTTTTTTTTTTTTCATTTTTTTCAAATCCTCAAAAATGATGAAAAACGGCGTGCTATAGTATGCCGTACGGTATGGGCTATAGCCCATGTTCAAAAATGATGAAAAACGAGGTCTTTTTTTTTTTTCAAAATTTAAAAAAACGATGGGCTATAACCCATGTTTTTTTTTTTTTTTCATATTTTTCAAATCCTCAAAAATGATGAAAAACGGCGTGCTATAGTATGCCGTACAGTATGGGCTATAGCCCATGTTCAAAAATGATGAAAAACGAGTTTTTTTTTTTTTTCAAAATTTAAAAAAACGATGGGCTATAACCCATGTTTTTTTATTTTTTTATTTTTTTATCCTCAAAAATGATGAAAAACGGCGTGCTATAGTATGCCGTACGGTATGGGCTATAGCCCATGTTCAAAAATGATGAAAAACGAGGTCTTTTTTTTTTTTCAAAATAAAAGAAAACGATGGGCTATAACCCATGTTTTTTTTTTTTTTTCATTTTTTTCAAATCCTCAAAAATGATGAAAAACGGCGTGCTATAGTATGCCGTACGGTATGGGCTATAGCCCATGTTCAAAAATGATGAAAAACGAGGTCTTTTTTTTTTTTCAAAATTTAAAAAAACGATGGGCTATAACCCATGTTTTTTTTTTTTTTTCATATTTTTCAAATCCTCAAAAATGATGAAAAACGGCGTGCTATAGTATGCCGTACAGTATGGGCTATAGCCCATGTTCAAAAATGATGAAAAACGAGTTTTTTTTTTTTTTCAAAATTTAAAAAAACGATGGGCTATAACCCATGTTTTTTTATTTTTTTATTTTTTTATCCTCAAAAATGATGAAAAACGGCGTGCTATAGTATGCCGTACGGTATGGGCTATAGCCCATGTTCAAAAATGATGAAAAACGAGGTCTTTTTTTTTTTTCAAAATAAAAGAAAACGATGGGCTATAACCCATGTTTTTTTTTTTTTTTCATTTTTTTCAAATCCTCAAAAATGATGAAAAACGGCGTGCTATAGTATGCCGTACTATATGGGCTATAGCCCATGTTCAAAAATGATGAAAAACAAGTTTTTTTTTTTTTTCAAAATTTAAAAAAACGATGGGCTATAACCCATGTTTTCCTTTTTTTTCATTTTTTTCAAATCCTCAAAAATGATGAAAAACGGCGTGCTATAGTATGCCGTACTATATGGGCTATAGCCCATGTTCAAAAATGATGAAAAACGAGGTCTTTTTTTTTTTTCAAAATAAAAAAATACGATGGGCTATAACCCATGTTTTGTTTTTTTTTTCATTTTTTTCAAATCCTCAAAAATGATGAAAAACGGCGTGCTATAGTATGCCGTACGGTATGGGCTATAGCCCATGTTCAAAAATGATGAAAAACGAGTTTTTTTTTTTTTCAAAATCTAAAAAAACGATGGGCTATAACCCATGTTTTTTTTTTTTTTTTTTTTTTTTCAAATCCTCAAAAATGATGAAAAACGGCGTGCTATAGTATGCCGTACTATATGGGCTATAGCCCATGTTCAAAAATGATGAAAAACAAGTTTTTTTTTTTTTCAAAATTTAAAAAAACGATGGGCTATAACCCATGTTTTTTTTTTTTTTTTCATTTTTTTCAAATCCTCAAAAATGATGAAAAACGGCGTGCTATAGTATGCCGTACGGTATGGGCTATAGCCCATGTTCAAAAATGATGAAAAACGAGTTTTTTTTTTTTTTCAAAATAAAAAAAAACGATGGGCTATAACCCATGTTTTTTTTTTTTTTTTTTTTTTTTAAATCCTCAAAAATGATGAAAAACGGCGTGCTATAGTATGCCGTACGGTATGGGCTATAGCCCATGTTCAAAAATGATGAAAAACGAGGTCTTTTTTTTTTTTCAAAATAAAAAAATACGATGGGCTATAACCCATGTTTTGTTTTTTTTTTCATTTTTTTCAAATCCTCAAAAATGATGAAAAACGGCGTGCTATAGTATGCCGTACGGTATGGGCTATAGCCCATGTTCAAAAATGATGAAAAACGAGTTTTTTTTTTTTTTCAAAATCTAAAAAAACGATGGGCTATAACCCATGTTTTTTTTTGTTTTTTTTTTTTTTCAAATCCTCAAAAATGATGAAAAACGGCGTGCTATAGTATGCCGTACTATATGGGCTATAGCCCATGTTCAAAAATGATGAAAAACAAGTTTTTTTTTTTTTCAAAATTTAAAAAAACGATGGGCTATAACCCATGTTTTTTTTTTTTTTTCATATTTTTCAAATCCTCAAAAATGATGAAAAACGGCGTGCTATAGTATGCCGTACAGTATGGGCTATAGCCCATGTTCAAAAATGATGAAAAACGAGTTTTTTTTTTTTTTCAAAATTTAAAAAAACGATGGGCTATAACCCATGTTTCTTTATTTTTTCATTTTTTTCAAATCCTCAAAAATGATGAAAAACGGCGTGCTATAGTATGCCGTACGGTATGGGCTATAGCCCATGTTCAAAAATGATGAAAAACGAGTTTTTTTTTTTTTTCAAAATCTAAAAAAACGATGGGCTATAACCCATGTTTTTTTTTGTTTTTTTTTTTTTTCAAATCCTCAAAAATGATGAAAAACGGCGTGCTATAGTATGCCGTACTATATGGGCTATAGCCCATGTTCAAAAATGATGAAAAACAAGTTTTTTTTTTTTTCAAAATTTAAAAAAACGATGGGCTATAACCCATGTTTTTTTTTTTTTTTTCATTTTTTTCAAATCCTCAAAAATGATGAAAAACGGCGTGCTATAGTATGCCGTACGGTATGGGCTATAGCCCATGTTCAAAAATGATGAAAAACGAGTTTTTTTTTTTTTTCAAAATAAAAAAAAACGATGGGCTATAACCCATGTTTTTTTTTTTTTTTTTTTTTTTTAAATCCTCAAAAATGATGAAAAACGGCGTGCTATAGTATGCCGTACGGTATGGGCTATAGCCCATGTTCAAAAATGATGAAAAACGAGGTCTTTTTTTTTTTTCAAAATAAAAAAATACGATGGGCTATAACCCATGTTTTGTTTTTTTTTTCATTTTTTTCAAATCCTCAAAAATGATGAAAAACGGCGTGCTATAGTATGCCGTACGGTATGGGCTATAGCCCATGTTCAAAAATGATGAAAAACGAGTTTTTTTTTTTTTTCAAAATCTAAAAAAACGATGGGCTATAACCCATGTTTTTTTTTTTTTTTTTTTTTTTTCAAATCCTCAAAAATGATGAAAAACGGCGTGCTATAGTATGCCGTACTATATGGGCTATAGCCCATGTTCAAAAATGATGAAAAACAAGTTTTTTTTTTTTTCAAAATTTAAAAAAACGATGGGCTATAACCCATGTTTTTTTTTTTTTTTTCATTTTTTTCAAATCCTCAAAAATGATGAAAAACGGCGTGCTATAGTATGCCGTACGGTATGGGCTATAGCCCATGTTCAAAAATGATGAAAAACGAGTTTTTTTTTTTTTTCAAAATAAAAAAAAACGATGGGCTATAACCCATGTTTTTTTTTTTTTTTTTTTTTTTTAAATCCTCAAAAATGATGAAAAACGGCGTGCTATAGTATGCCGTACGGTATGGGCTATAGCCCATGTTCAAAAATGATGAAAAACGAGGTCTTTTTTTTTTTTCAAAATAAAAAAAAAAGATGGGCTATAACCCATGTTTTTTTTTTTTTTTTCATTTTTTTCAAATCCTCAAAAATTATGAAAAACGGCGTGCTATAGTATGCCGTACGGTATGGGCTATAGCCCATGTTCAAAAATGATGAAAAACGAGTTTTTTTTTTTTTTTCAAAATAAAAAAAAACGATGGGCTATAACCCATGTTTTTTTTTTTTTTTCATTTTTTTCAAATCCTCAAAAATGATGAAAAACGGCGTGCTATAGTATGCCGTACGGTATGGGCTATAGCCCATGTTCAAAAATGATGAAAAACGATTTTTTTTTTTTTCAAAATAAAAAAAAACGATGGGCTATAACCCATGTTTTTTTTTTTTTTTTTTTTTTTTAAATCCTCAAAAATGATGAAAAACGGCGTGCTATAGTATGCCGTACGGTATGGGCTATAGCCCATGTTCAAAAATGATGAAAAACGAGGTCTTTTTTTTTTTTCAAAATAAAAAAAAACGATGGGCTATAACCCATGTTTTTTTTTTTTTTTTCATTTTTTTCAAATCCTCAAAAATTATGAAAAACGGCGTGCTATAGTATGCCGTACGGTATGGGCTATAGCCCATGTTCAAAAATGATGAAAAACGAGTTTTTTTTTTTTTTTCAAAATAAAAAAAAACGATGGGCTATAACCCATGTTTTTTTTTTTTTTTCATTTTTTTCAAATCCTCAAAAATGATGAAAAACGGCGTGCTATAGTATGCCGTACGGTATGGGCTATAGCCCATGTTCAAAAATGATGAAAAACGATTTTTTTCTTTTTCAAAATTTAAAAAAACGATGGGCTATAACCCATGTTTTTTTTTTTTTTTCATTTTTTTCAAATCCTCAAAAATGATGAAAAACGGCGTGCTATAGTATCCCGTACTATATGGGCTATAGCCCATGTTCAAAAATGATGAAAAACAAGTTTTTTTTTTTTTTCAAAATTTAAAAAAACGATGGGCTATAACCCATGTTTTCCTTTTTTTTCATTTTTTTCAAATCCTCAAAAATGATGAAAAACGGCGTGCTATAGTATGCCGTACGGTATGGGCTATAGCCCATGTTCAAAAATGATGAAAAACGAGGTCTTTTTTTTTTTTCAAAATTTAAAAAAACGATGGGCTATAACCCATGTTTTTCTTTTTTTTTTTTTTTTTTAATCCTCAAAAATGATGAAAAACGGCGTGCTATAGTATGCCGTACGGTATGGGCTATAGCCCATGTTCAAAAATGATGAAAAACTAGGTCTTTTTTTTTTTTCAAAATAAAAAAAAACGATGGGCTATAACCCATGTTTTTTTTTTTTTTCATTTTTTTCAAATCCTCAAAAATGATGAAAAACGGCGTGCTATAGTATGCCGTACGGTATGGGCTATAGCCCATGTTCAAAAATGATGAAAAACGAGGTCTTTTTTTTTTTTCAAAAAAGAAAAAACGATGGGCTATAACCCATGTTTTTTTTTTTTTTCGTTTTTTTCAAATCCTCAAAAATGATGAAAAACGGCGTGCTATAGTATGCGGTACGGTATGGGCTATAGCCCATGTTCAAAAATGATGAAAAACGAGTTTTTTTTTTTTTTCAAAATTTAAAAAAACGATGGGCTATAACCCATGTTTTTTTTTTTTTTTCATATTTTTCAAATCCTCAAAAATGATGAAAAACGGCGTGCTATAGTATGCCGTACTATATGGGCTATAGCCCATGTTCAAAAATGATGAAAAACATTTTCTTTTTTTTTTTCAAAATTTAAAAAAACGATGGGCTATAACCCATGTTTTTTTTTTTTTTCGTTTTTTTCAAATCCTCAAAAATGATGAAAAACGGCGTGCTATAGTATGCCGTACGGTATGGGCTATAGCCCATGTTCAAAAATGATGAAAAACGAGGTCTTTTTTTTTTCAAAATTTAAAAAAACGATGGGCTATAACCCATGTTTTTTTTTTTTTTTTTTTTTTTTAATCCTCAAAAATGATGAAAAACGGCGTGCTATAGTATGCCGTACGGTATGGGCTATAGCCCATGTTCAAAAATGATGAAAAACTAGGTCTTTTTTTTTTTTCAAAATAAAAAAAAACGATGGGCTATAACCCATGTTTTTTTTTTTTTTCATTTTTTTCAAATCCTCAAAAATGATGAAAAACGGCGTGCTATAGTATGCCGTACGGTATGGGCTATAGCCCATGTTCAAAAATGATGAAAAACGAGTTTTTTTTTTTTTTCAAAATCTAAAAAAACGATGGGCTATAACCCATGTTTTTTTTTTTTTTTTATATTTTTCAAATCCTCAAAAATGATGAAAAACGGCGTGCTATAGTATGCCGTACTATATGGGCTATAGCCCATGTTCAAAAATGATGAAAAACAAGTTTTTTTTTTTTTCAAAATTTAAAAAAACGATGGGCTATAACCCATGTTTTTTTTTTTTTTTTCATTTTTTTCAAATCCTCAAAAATGATGAAAAACGGCGTGCTATAGTATGCCGTACGGTATGGGCTATAGCCCATGTTCAAAAATGATGAAAAACGAGTTTCTTTTTTTTTTTCAAAATAAAAAAAAACGATGGGCTATAACCCATGTTTTTTTTTTTTTTTCTTTTTTTTCAAATCCTCAAAAATGATGAAAAACGGCGTGCTATAGTATGCCGTACGGTATGGGCTATAGCCCATGTTCAAAAATGATGAAAAACGAGGTCTTTTTTTTTTTTCAAAATAAAAAAAAACGATGGGCTATAACCCATGTTTTTTTTTTTTTTTTCATTTTTTTCAAATCCTCAAAAATGATGAAAAACGGCGTGCTATAGTATGCCGTACGGTATGGGCTATAGCCCATGTTCAAAAATGATGAAAAACAAGTTTTTTTTTTTTTCAAAATTTAAAAAAACGATGGGCTATAACCCATGTTTTTTTTTTTTTTTTCATTTTTTTCAAATCCTCAAAAATGATGAAAAACGGCGTGCTATAGTATGCCGTACGGTATGGGCTATAGCCCATGTTCAAAAATGATGAAAAACGAGTTTTTTTTTTTTTTCAAAATAAAAAAAAACGATGGGCTATAACCCATGTTTTTTTTTTTTTTTTTTTTTTTTAAATCCTCAAAAATGATGAAAAACGGCGTGCTATAGTATGCCGTACGGTATGGGCTATAGCCCATGTTCAAAAATGATGAAAAACGAGGTCTTTTTTTTTTTTCAAAATAAAAAAAAAGATGGGCTATAACCCATGTTTTTTTTTTTTTTTTCATTTTTTTCAAATCCTCAAAAATTATGAAAAACGGCGTGCTATAGTATGCCGTACGGTATGGGCTATAGCCCATGTTCAAAAATGATGAAAAACGAGTTTTTTTTTTTTTTTCAAAATAAAAAAAAACGATGGGCTATAACCCATGTTTTTTTTTTTTTTTCATTTTTTTCAAATCCTCAAAAATGATGAAAAACGGCGTGCTATAGTATGCCGTACGGTATGGGCTATAGCCCATGTTCAAAAATGATGAAAAACGATTTTTTTTTTTTTTCAAAATAAAAAAAAACGATGGGCTATAACCCATGTTTTTTTTTTTTTTTTTTTTTTTTTAAATCCTCAAAAATGATGAAAAACGGCGTGCTATAGTATGCCGTACGGTATGGGCTATAGCCCATGTTCAAAAATGATGAAAAACGATTTTTTTCTTTTTCAAAATTTAAAAAAACGATGGGCTATAACCCATGTTTTTTTTTTTTTTTCATTTTTTTCAAATCCTCAAAAATGATGAAAAACGGCGTGCTATAGTATGCCGTACTATATGGGCTATAGCCCATGTTCAAAAATGATGAAAAACAAGTTTTTTTTTTTTTCAAAATTTAAAAAAACGATGGGCTATAACCCATGTTTTTTTTTTTTTTTTCATTTTTTTCAAATCCTCAAAAATGATGAAAAACGGCGTGCTATAGTATGCCGTACGGTATGGGCTATAGCCCATGTTCAAAAATGATGAAAAACGAGTTTCTTTTTTTTTTTCAAAATAAAAAAAAACGATGGGCTATAACCCATGTTTTTTTTTTTTTTTTTTTTCAAATCCTCAAAAATGATGAAAAACGGCGTGCTATAGTATGCCGTACGGTATGGGCTATAGCCCATGTTCAAAAATGATGAAAAACGAGGTCTTTTTTTTTTTTCAAAATAAAAAAAAACGATGGGCTATAACCCATGTTTTTTTTTTTTTTTTCATTTTTTTCAAATCCTCAAAAATGATGAAAAACGGCGTGCTATAGTATGCCGTACGGTATGGGCTATAGCCCATGTTCAAAAATGATGAAAAACAAGTTTTTTTTTTTTTCAAAATTTAAAAAAACGATGGGCTATAACCCATGTTTTTTTTTTTTTTTTCATTTTTTTCAAATCCTCAAAAATGATGAAAAACGGCGTGCTATAGTATGCCGTACGGTATGGGCTATAGCCCATGTTCAAAAATGATGAAAAACGAGTTTTTTTTTTTTTTCAAAATAAAAAAAAACGATGGGCTATAACCCATGTTTTTTTTTTTTTTTTTTTTTTTAAATCCTCAAAAATGATGAAAAACGGCGTGCTATAGTATGCCGTACGGTATGGGCTATAGCCCATGTTCAAAAATGATGAAAAACGAGGTCTTTTTTTTTTTTCAAAATAAAAAAAAAGATGGGCTATAACCCATGTTTTTTTTTTTTTTTTCATTTTTTTCAAATCCTCAAAAATTATGAAAAACGGCGTGCTATAGTATGCCGTACGGTATGGGCTATAGCCCATGTTCAAAAATGATGAAAAACGAGTTTTTTTTTTTTTTTCAAAATAAAAAAAAACGATGGGCTATAACCCATGTTTTTTTTTTTTTTTCATTTTTTTCAAATCCTCAAAAATGATGAAAAACGGCGTGCTATAGTATGCCGTACGGTATGGGCTATAGCCCATGTTCAAAAATGATGAAAAACGATTTTTTTTTTTTTTCAAAATAAAAAAAAACGATGGGCTATAACCCATGTTTTTTTTTTTTTTTTTTTTTTTTTAAATCCTCAAAAATGATGAAAAACGGCGTGCTATAGTATGCCGTACGGTATGGGCTATAGCCCATGTTCAAAAATGATGAAAAACGATTTTTTTCTTTTTCAAAATTTAAAAAAACGATGGGCTATAACCCATGTTTTTTTTTTTTTTTCATTTTTTTCAAATCCTCAAAAATGATGAAAAACGGCGTGCTATAGTATCCCGTACTATATGGGCTATAGCCCATGTTCAAAAATGATGAAAAACAAGTTTTTTTTTTTTTTCAAAATTTAAAAAAACGATGGGCTATAACCCATGTTTTCCTTTTTTTTCATTTTTTTCAAATCCTCAAAAATGATGAAAAACGGCGTGCTATAGTATGCCGTACGGTATGGGCTATAGCCCATGTTCAAAAATGATGAAAAACGAGGTCTTTTTTTTTTTTCAAAATTTAAAAAAACGATGGGCTATAACCCATGTTTTTTTTTTTTTTTTTTTTTTTAATCCTCAAAAATGATGAAAAACGGCGTGCTATAGTATGCCGTACGGTATGGGCTATAGCCCATGTTCAAAAATGATGAAAAACTAGGTCTTTTTTTTTTTTCAAAATAAAAAAAAACGATGGGCTATAACCCATGTTTTTTTTTTTTTTCATTTTTTTCAAATCCTCAAAAATGATGAAAAACGGCGTGCTATAGTATGCCGTACGGTATGGGCTATAGCCCATGTTCAAAAATGATGAAAAACGAGGTCTTTTTTTTTTTTCAAAAAAAAAAAAAACGATGGGCTATAACCCATGTTTTTTTTTTTTTTCCATTTTTTTTAAATCCTCAAAAATGATGAAAAACGGCGTGCTATAGTATGCGGTACGGTATGGGCTATAGCCCATGTTCAAAAATGATGAAAAACGAGTTTTTTTTTTTTTTCAAAATTTAAAAAAACGATGGGCTATAACCCATGTTTTGTTTTTTTTTTCATATTTTTCAAATCCTCAAAAATGATGAAAAACGGCGTGCTATAGTATGCCGTACTATATGGGCTATAGCCCATGTTCAAAAATGATGAAAAACATTTTCTTTTTTTTTTTCAAAATTTAAAAAAACGATGGGCTATAACCCATGTTTTTTTTTTTTTTCGTTTTTTTCAAATCCTCAAAAATGATGAAAAACGGCGTGCTATAGTATGCCGTACGGTATGGGCTATAGCCCATGTTCAAAAATGATGAAAAACGAGGTCTTTTTTTTTTCAAAATTTAAAAAAACGATGGGCTATAACCCATGTTTTTTTTTTTTTTTTTTTTTTTTAATCCTCAAAAATGATGAAAAACGGCGTGCTATAGTATGCCGTACGGTATGGGCTATAGCCCATGTTCAAAAATGATGAAAAACTAGGTCTTTTTTTTTTTTCAAAATAAAAAAAAACGATGGGCTATAACCCATGTTTTTTTTTTTTTTCATTTTTTTCAAATCCTCAAAAATGATGAAAAACGGCGTGCTATAGTATGCCGTACGGTATGGGCTATAGCCCATGTTCAAAAATGATGAAAAACGAGTTTTTTTTTTTTTTCAAAATCTAAAAAAACGATGGGCTATAACCCATGTTTTTTTTTTTTTTTTTTTTTTTTCAAATCCTCAAAAATGATGAAAAACGGCGTGCTATAGTATGCCGTACTATATGGGCTATAGCCCATGTTCAAAAATGATGAAAAACAAGTTTTTTTTTTTTTCAAAATTTAAAAAAACGATGGGCTATAACCCATGTTTTTTTTTTTTTTTTCATTTTTTTCAAATCCTCAAAAATGATGAAAAACGGCGTGCTATAGTATGCCGTACGGTATGGGCTATAGCCCATGTTCAAAAATGATGAAAAACGAGTTTCTTTTTTTTTTTCAAAATAAAAAAAAACGATGGGCTATAACCCATGTTTTTTTTTTTTTTTCTTTTTTTTCAAATCCTCAAAAATGATGAAAAACGGCGTGCTATAGTATGCCGTACGGTATGGGCTATAGCCCATGTTCAAAAATGATGAAAAACGAGGTCTTTTTTTTTTTTCAAAATAAAAAAAAACGATGGGCTATAACCCATGTTTTTTTTTTTTTTTTCATTTTTTTCAAATCCTCAAAAATGATGAAAAACGGCGTGCTATAGTATGCCGTACGGTATGGGCTATAGCCCATGTTCAAAAATGATGAAAAACAAGTTTTTTTTTTTTTCAAAATTTAAAAAAACGATGGGCTATAACCCATGTTTTTTTTTTTTTTTTCATTTTTTTCAAATCCTCAAAAATGATGAAAAACGGCGTGCTATAGTATGCCGTACGGTATGGGCTATAGCCCATGTTCAAAAATGATGAAAAACGAGTTTTTTTTTTTTTTCAAAATAAAAAAAAACGATATAACCCATGTTTTTTTTTTTTTTTTTTTTTTTTAAATCCTCAAAAATGATGAAAAACGGCGTGCTATAGTATGCCGTACGGTATGGGCTATAGCCCATGTTCAAAAATGATGAAAAACGAGGTCTTTTTTTTTTTTCAAAATAAAAAAAAAGATGGGCTATAACCCATGTTTTTTTTTTTTTTTTCATTTTTTTCAAATCCTCAAAAATTATGAAAAACGGCGTGCTATAGTATGCCGTACGGTATGGGCTATAGCCCATGTTCAAAAATGATGAAAAACGAGTTTTTTTTTTTTTTTCAAAATAAAAAAAAACGATGGGCTATAACCCATGTTTTTTTTTTTTTTTCATTTTTTTCAAATCCTCAAAAATGATGAAAAACGGCGTGCTATAGTATGCCGTACGGTATGGGCTATAGCCCATGTTCAAAAATGATGAAAAACGATTTTTTTTTTTTTTCAAAATAAAAAAAAACGATGGGCTATAACCCATGTTTTTTTTTTTTTTTTTTTTTTTTAAATCCTCAAAAATGATGAAAAACGGCGTGCTATAGTATGCCGTACGGTATGGGCTATAGCCCATGTTCAAAAATGATGAAAAACGAGGTCTTTTTTTTTTTTCAAAATAAAAAAAAACGATGGGCTATAACCCATGTTTTTTTTTTTTTTTTCATTTTTTTCAAATCCTCAAAAATTATGAAAAACGGCGTGCTATAGTATGCCGTACGGTATGGGCTATAGCCCATGTTCAAAAATGATGAAAAACGAGTTTTTTTTTTTTTTCAAAATAAAAAAAAACGATGGGCTATAACCCATGTTTTTTTTTTTTTTTCATTTTTTTCAAATCCTCAAAAATGATGAAAAACGGCGTGCTATAGTATGCCGTACGGTATGGGCTATAGCCCATGTTCAAAAATGATGAAAAACGATTTTTTTCTTTTTCAAAATTTAAAAAAACGATGGGCTATAACCCATGTTTTTTTTTTTTTTTCATTTTTTTCAAATCCTCAAAAATGATGAAAAACGGCGTGCTATAGTATCCCGTACTATATGGGCTATAGCCCATGTTCAAAAATGATGAAAAACAAGTTTTTTTTTTTTTTCAAAATTTAAAAAAACGATGGGCTATAACCCATGTTTTCCTTTTTTTTCATTTTTTTCAAATCCTCAAAAATGATGAAAAACGGCGTGCTATAGTATGCCGTACGGTATGGGCTATAGCCCATGTTCAAAAATGATGAAAAACGAGGTCTTTTTTTTTTTTCAAAATTTAAAAAAACGATGGGCTATAACCCATGTTTTTTTTTTTTTTTTTTTTTTTTAATCCTCAAAAATGATGAAAAACGGCGTGCTATAGTATGCCGTACGGTATGGGCTATAGCCCATGTTCAAAAATGATGAAAAACTAGGTCTTTTTTTTTTTTCAAAATAAAAAAAAACGATGGGCTATAACCCATGTTTTTTTTTTTTTTCATTTTTTTCAAATCCTCAAAAATGATGAAAAACGGCGTGCTATAGTATGCCGTACGGTATGGGCTATAGCCCATGTTCAAAAATGATGAAAAACGAGGTCTTTTTTTTTTTTCAAAAAAAAAAAAAACGATGGGCTATAACCCATGTTTTTTTTTTTTTTTCCATTTTTTTTAAATCCTCAAAAATGATGAAAAACGGCGTGCTATAGTATGCGGTACGGTATGGGCTATAGCCCATGTTCAAAAATGATGAAAAACGAGTTTTTTTTTTTTTTCAAAATTTAAAAAAACGATGGGCTATAACCCATGTTTTTTTTTTTTTTTCATATTTTTCAAATCCTCAAAAATGATGAAAAACGGCGTGCTATAGTATGCCGTACTATATGGGCTATAGCCCATGTTCAAAAATGATGAAAAACATTTTCTTTTTTTTTTTCAAAATTTAAAAAAACGATGGGCTATAACCCATGTTTTGTTTTTTTTTCATTTTTTTCAAATCCTCAAAAATGATGAAAAACGGCGTGCTATAGTATGCCGTACGGTATGGGCTATAGCCCATGTTCAAAAATGATGAAAAACGAGGTCTTTTTTTTTCAAAATTTAAAAAAACGATGGGCTATAACCCATGTTTTTTTTTTTTTTTTTTTTTTTTAATCCTCAAAAATGATGAAAAACGGCGTGCTATAGTATGCCGTACGGTATGGGCTATAGCCCATGTTCAAAAATGATGAAAAACTAGGTCTTTTTTTTTTTTCAAAATAAAAAAAAACGATGGGCTATAACCCATGTTTTTTTTTTTTTTCATTTTTTTCAAATCCTCAAAAATGATGAAAAACGGCGTGCTATAGTATGCCGTACGGTATGGGCTATAGCCCATGTTCAAAAATGATGAAAAACGAGTTTTTTTTTTTTTTCAAAATCTAAAAAAACGATGGGCTATAACCCATGTTTTTTTTTTTTTTTAATATTTTTCAAATCCTCAAAAATGATGAAAAACGGCGTGCTATAGTATGCCGTACTATATGGGCTATAGCCCATGTTCAAAAATGATGAAAAACAAGTTTTTTTTTTTTTCAAAATTTAAAAAAACGATGGGCTATAACCCATGTTTTTTTTTTTTTTTTCATTTTTTTCAAATCCTCAAAAATGATGAAAAACGGCGTGCTATAGTATGCCGTACGGTATGGGCTATAGCCCATGTTCAAAAATGATGAAAAACGAGTTTCTTTTTTTTTTTCAAAATAAAAAAAAACGATGGGCTATAACCCATGTTTTTTTTTTTTTTTCTTTTTTTTCAAATCCTCAAAAATGATGAAAAACGGCGTGCTATAGTATGCCGTACGGTATGGGCTATAGCCCATGTTCAAAAATGATGAAAAACGAGGTCTTTTTTTTTTTTCAAAATAAAAAAAAACGATGGGCTATAACCCATGTTTTTTTTTTTTTTTTCATTTTTTTCAAATCCTCAAAAATGATGAAAAACGGCGTGCTATAGTATGCCGTACGGTATGGGCTATAGCCCATGTTCAAAAATGATGAAAAACGAGTTTTTTTTTTTTTTTCAAAATAAAAAAAAACGATGGGCTATAACCCATGTTTTTTGTTTTTTTTCATTTTTTTCAAATCCTCAAAAATGATGAAAAACGGCGTGCTATAGTATGCCGTACGGTATGGGCTATAGCCCATGTTCAAAAATGATGAAAAACGATTTTTTTCTTTTTCAAAATTTAAAAAAACGATGGGCTATAACCCATGTTTTTTTTTTTTTTTCATTTTTTTCAAATCCTCAAAAATGATGAAAAACGGCGTGCTATAGTATCCCGTACTATATGGGCTATAGCCCATGTTCAAAAATGATGAAAAACAAGTTTTTTTTTTTTTTCAAAATTTAAAAAAACGATGGGCTATAACCCATGTTTTCCTTTTTTTTCATTTTTTTCAAATCCTCAAAAATGATGAAAAACGGCGTGCTATAGTATGCCGTACGGTATGGGCTATAGCCCATGTTCAAAAATGATGAAAAACGAGGTCTTTTTTTTTTTTCAAAATTTAAAAAAACAATGGGCTATAACCCATGTTTTTTTTTTTTTTTTTTTTTTTTAATCCTCAAAAATGATGAAAAACGGCGTGCTATAGTATGCCGTACGGTATGGGCTATAGCCCATGTTCAAAAATGATGAAAAACTAGGTCTTTTTTTTTTTTCAAAATAAAAAAAAACGATGGGCTATAACCCATGTTTTTTTTTTTTTTCATTTTTTTCAAATCCTCAAAAATGATGAAAAACGGCGTGCTATAGTATGCCGTACGGTATGGGCTATAGCCCATGTTCAAAAATGATGAAAAACGAGGTCTTTTTTTTTTTTCAAAAAAAAAAAAAACGATGGGCTATAACCCATGTTTTTTTTTTTTTTTCATTTTTTTTAAATCCTCAAAAATGATGAAAAACGGCGTGCTATAGTATGCGGTACGGTATGGGCTATAGCCCATGTTCAAAAATGATGAAAAACGATTTTTTTCTTTTTCAAAATTTAAAAAAACGATGGGCTATAACCCATGTTTTTTTTTTTTTTTCATTTTTTTCAAATCCTCAAAAATGATGAAAAACGGCGTGCTATAGTATCCCGTACTATATGGGCTATAGCCCATGTTCAAAAATGATGAAAAACAAGTTTTTTTTTTTTTTCAAAATTTAAAAAAACGATGGGCTATAACCCATGTTTTCCTTTTTTTTCATTTTTTTCAAATCCTCAAAAATGATGAAAAACGGCGTGCTATAGTATGCCGTACGGTATGGGCTATAGCCCATGTTCAAAAATGATGAAAAACGAGGTCTTTTTTTTTTTTCAAAATTTAAAAAAACGATGGGCTATAACCCATGTTTTTTTTTTTTTTTTTTTTTTTTAATCCTCAAAAATGATGAAAAACGGCGTGCTATAGTATGCCGTACGGTATGGGCTATAGCCCATGTTCAAAAATGATGAAAAACTAGGTCTTTTTTTTTTTTCAAAATAAAAAAAAACGATGGGCTATAACCCATGTTTTTTTTTTTTTTCATTTTTTTCAAATCCTCAAAAATGATGAAAAACGGCGTGCTATAGTATGCCGTACGGTATGGGCTATAGCCCATGTTCAAAAATGATGAAAAACGAGGTCTTTTTTTTTTTTCAAAAAAAAAAAAAACGATGGGCTATAACCCATGTTTTTTTTTTTTTTCCATTTTTTTTAAATCCTCAAAAATGATGAAAAACGGCGTGCTATAGTATGCGGTACGGTATGGGCTATAGCCCATGTTCAAAAATGATGAAAAACGAGTTTTTTTTTTTTTTCAAAATTTAAAAAAACGATGGGCTATAACCCATGTTTTTTTTTTTTTTTCATATTTTTCAAATCCTCAAAAATGATGAAAAACGTCGTGCTATAGTATGCCGTACTATATGGGCTATAGCCCATGTTCAAAAATGATGAAAAACATTTTTTTTTTTTTTTTTCAAAATTTAAAAAAACGATGGGCTATAACCCATGTTTTTTTTTTTTTTTTTTTTTTAATCCTCAAAAATGATGAAAAACGGCGTGCTATAGTATGCCGTACGGTATGGGCTATAGCCCATGTTCAAAAATGATGAAAAACTAGGTCTTTTTTTTTTTTTCAAAATTTAAAAAAACGATGGGCTATAACCCATGTTTTTTTTTTTTTTTTTTTTTTTTTAATCCTCAAAAATGATGAAAAACGGCGTGCTATAGTATGCCGTACGGTATGGGCTATAGCCCATGTTCAAAAATGATGAAAAACTAGTTTTTTTTTTTTTTTCAAAATAAAAAAAAACGATGGGCTATAACCCATGTTTTTTTTTTTTTTTCATTTTTTTCAAATCCTCAAAAATGATGAAAAACGGCGTGCTATAGTATGCCGTACGGTATGGGCTATAACCCATGTTCAAAAATGATGAAAAACGAGGTCTTTTTTTTTTTTCAAAAAAAAAAAAAACGATGGGCTATAACCCATGTTTTTTTTTTTTTTTCATTTTTTTCAAATCCTCAAAAATGATGAAAAACGGCGTGCTATAGTATCCCGTACTATATGGGCTATAGCCCATGTTCAAAAATGATGAAAAACAAGTTTTTTCTTTTTTTCAAAATTAAAAAACGATGGGCTATAACCCATGTTTTCCTTTTTTTTCATTTTTTTCAAATCCTCAAAAATGATGAAAAACGGCGTGCTATAGTATGCCGTACGGTATGGGCTATAGCCCATGTTCAAAAATGATGAAAAACGAGGTCTTTTTTTTTTTTCAAAATTTAAAAAAACGATGGGCTATAACCCATGTTTTTTTTTTTTTTTTTTTTTTTTTTTAATCCTCAAAAATGATGAAAAACGGCGTGCTATAGTATGCCGTACGGTATGGGCTATAGCCCATGTTCAAAAATGATGAAAAACTAGGTCTTTTTTTTTTTTCAAAATTTAAAAAAACGATGGGCTATAACCCATGTTTTTTTTTTTTTTTTTTTTTTAATCCTCAAAAATGATGAAAAACGGCGTGCTATAGTATGCCGTACGGTATGGGCTATAGCCCATGTTCAAAAATGATGAAAAACTAGGTTTTTTTTTTTTTTCAAAATAAAAAAAAACGATGGGCTATAACCCATGTTTTTTTTTTTTTTTCATTTTTTTCAAATCCTCAAAAATGATGAAAAACGGCGTGCTATAGTATGCCGTACGGTATGGGCTATAACCCATGTTCAAAAATGATGAAAAACAAGGTCTTTTTTTTTTTTCAAAAAAAAAAAAAACGATGGGCTATAACCCATGTTTTTTTTTTTTTTTTCATTTTTTTTCAAATCCTCAAAAATGATGAAAAACGGCGTGCTATAGTATGCCGTACGGTATGGGCTATAGCCCATGTTCAAAAATGATGAAAAACGAGTTTTTTTTTTTTTTCAAAATTTAAAAAAACGATGGGCTATAACCCATGTTTTTTTTTTTTTTTTTCATTTTTTTCAAATCCTCAAAAATGATGAAAAACGGCGTGCTATAGTATCCCGTACTATGGGCTATAGCCCATGTTCAAAAATGATGAAAAACAAGTTTTTTCTTTTTTTCAAAATTAAAAAAAACGATGGGCTATAACCCATGTTTTCCTTTTTTTTCATTTTTTTCAAATCCTCAAAAATGATGAAAAACGGCGTGCTATAGTATGCCGTACGGTATGGGCTATAGCCCATGTTCAAAAATGATGAAAAACTAGGTCTTTTTTTTTTTTTCAAAATTTAAAAAAACGATGGGCTATAACCCATGTTTTTTTTTTTTTTTTTTTTTTTTTAATCCTCAAAAATGATGAAAAACGGCGTGCTATAGTATGCCGTACGGTATGGGCTATAGCCCATGTTCAAAAATGATGAAAAACTAGTTTTTTTTTTTTTTTCAAAATAAAAAAAAACGATGGGCTATAACCCATGTTTTTTTTTTTTTTTCATTTTTTTCAAATCCTCAAAAATGATGAAAAACGGCGTGCTATAGTATGCCGTACGGTATGGGCTATAACCCATGTTCAAAAATGATGAAAAACGAGGTCTTTTTTTTTTTTCAAAAAAAAAAAAAACGATGGGCTATAACCCATGTTTTTTTTTTTTTTTCATTTTTTTCAAATCCTCAAAAATGATGAAAAACGGCGTGCTATAGTATCCCGTACTATATGGGCTATAGCCCATGTTCAAAAATGATGAAAAACAAGTTTTTTCTTTTTTTCAAAATTAAAAAACGATGGGCTATAACCCATGTTTTCCTTTTTTTTCATTTTTTTCAAATCCTCAAAAATGATGAAAAACGGCGTGCTATAGTATGCCGTACGGTATGGGCTATAGCCCATGTTCAAAAATGATGAAAAACGAGGTCTTTTTTTTTTTTCAAAATTTAAAAAAACGATGGGCTATAACCCATGTTTTTTTTTTTTTTTTTTTGTTTTTTTAATCCTCAAAAATGATGAAAAACGGCGTGCTATAGTATGCCGTACGGTATGGGCTATAGCCCATGTTCAAAAATGATGAAAAACGAGGTCTTTTTTTTTTTTCAAAATTTAAAAAAACGATGGGCTATAACCCATGTTTTTTTTTTTTTTTTTTTTTTTTTAATCCTCAAAAATGATGAAAAACGGCGTGCTATAGTATGCCGTACGGTATGGGCTATAGCCCATGTTCAAAAATGATGAAAAACTAGGTCTTTTTTTTTTTTCAAAATAAAAAAAAACGATGGGCTATAACCCATGTTTTTTTTTTTTTTCATTTTTTTCAAATCCTCAAAAATGATGAAAAACGGCGTGCTATAGTATGCCGTACGGTATGGGCTATAGCCCATGTTCAAAAATGATGAAAAACGAGGTCTTTTTTTTTTTTCAAAAAAAAAAAAAACGATGGGCTATAACCCATGTTTTTTTTTTTTTTCCATTTTTTTTAAATCCTCAAAAATGATGAAAAACGGCGTGCTATAGTATGCGGTACGGTATGGGCTATAGCCCATGTTCAAAAATGATGAAAAACGAGTTTTTTTTTTTTCAAAATTTAAAAAAACGATGGGCTATAACCCATGTTTTTTTTTTTTTTTCATATTTTTCAAATCCTCAAAAATGATGAAAAACGTCGTGCTATAGTATGCCGTACTATATGGGCTATAGCCCATGTTCAAAAATGATGAAAAACATTTTTTTTTTTTTTTTTCAAAATTTAAAAAAACGATGGGCTATAACCCATGTTTTTTTTTTTTTTTTTTTTTTAATCCTCAAAAATGATGAAAAACGGCGTGCTATAGTATGCCGTACGGTATGGGCTATAGCCCATGTTCAAAAATGATGAAAAACTAGGTCTTTTTTTTTTTTTCAAAATTTAAAAAAACGATGGGCTATAACCCATGTTTTTTTTTTTTTTTTTTTTTAATCCTCAAAAATGATGAAAAACGGCGTGCTATAGTATGCCGTACGGTATGGGCTATAGCCCATGTTCAAAAATGATGAAAAACTAGGTTTTTTTTTTTTTTCAAAATAAAAAAAAACGATGGGCTATAACCCATGTTTTTTTTTTTTTTTCATTTTTTTCAAATCCTCAAAAATGATGAAAAACGGCGTGCTATAGTATGCCGTACGGTATGGGCTATAACCCATGTTCAAAAATGATGAAAAACAAGGTCTTTTTTTTTTTTCAAAAAAAAAAAAAACGATGGGCTATAACCCATGTTTTTTTTTTTTTTTTCATTTTTTTTCAAATCCTCAAAAATGATGAAAAACGGCGTGCTATAGTATGCCGTACGGTATGGGCTATAGCCCATGTTCAAAAATGATGAAAAACGAGTTTTTTTTTTTTTTCAAAATTTAAAAAAACGATGGGCTATAACCCATGTTTTTTTTTTTTTTTTTCATTTTTTTCAAATCCTCAAAAATGATGAAAAACGGCGTGCTATAGTATCCCGTACTATGGGCTATAGCCCATGTTCAAAAATGATGAAAAACAAGTTTTTTCTTTTTTTCAAAATTAAAAAAAACGATGGGCTATAACCCATGTTTTCCTTTTTTTTCATTTTTTTCAAATCCTCAAAAATGATGAAAAACGGCGTGCTATAGTATGCCGTACGGTATGGGCTATAGCCCATGTTCAAAAATGATGAAAAACTAGGTCTTTTTTTTTTTTTCAAAATTTAAAAAAACGATGGGCTATAACCCATGTTTTTTTTTTTTTTTTTTTTTTTTTAATCCTCAAAAATGATGAAAAACGGCGTGCTATAGTATGCCGTACGGTATGGGCTATAGCCCATGTTCAAAAATGATGAAAAACTAGTTTTTTTTTTTTTTTCAAAATAAAAAAAAACGATGGGCTATAACCCATGTTTTTTTTTTTTTTTCATTTTTTTCAAATCCTCAAAAATGATGAAAAACGGCGTGCTATAGTATGCCGTACGGTATGGGCTATAACCCATGTTCAAAAATGATGAAAAACGAGGTCTTTTTTTTTTTTCAAAAAAAAAAAAAACGATGGGCTATAACCCATGTTTTTTTTTTTTTTTCATTTTTTTCAAATCCTCAAAAATGATGAAAAACGGCGTGCTATAGTATCCCGTACTATATGGGCTATAGCCCATGTTCAAAAATGATGAAAAACAAGTTTTTTCTTTTTTTCAAAATTAAAAAACGATGGGCTATAACCCATGTTTTCCTTTTTTTTCATTTTTTTCAAATCCTCAAAAATGATGAAAAACGGCGTGCTATAGTATGCCGTACGGTATGGGCTATAGCCCATGTTCAAAAATGATGAAAAACGAGGTCTTTTTTTTTTTTCAAAATTTAAAAAAACGATGGGCTATAACCCATGTTTTTTTTTTTTTTTTTTGTTTTTTTAATCCTCAAAAATGATGAAAAACGGCGTGCTATAGTATGCCGTACGGTATGGGCTATAGCCCATGTTCAAAAATGATGAAAAACGAGGTCTTTTTTTTTTTTCAAAATTTAAAAAAACGATGGGCTATAACCCATGTTTTTTTTTTTTTTTTTTTTTTTTTAATCCTCAAAAATGATGAAAAACGGCGTGCTATAGTATGCCGTACGGTATGGGCTATAGCCCATGTTCAAAAATGATGAAAAACTAGGTCTTTTTTTTTTTTCAAAATAAAAAAAAACGATGGGCTATAACCCATGTTTTTTTTTTTTTTCATTTTTTTCAAATCCTCAAAAATGATGAAAAACGGCGTGCTATAGTATGCCGTACGGTATGGGCTATAGCCCATGTTCAAAAATGATGAAAAACGAGGTCTTTTTTTTTTTTCAAAAAAAAAAAAAACGATGGGCTATAACCCATGTTTTTTTTTTTTTTCCATTTTTTTTAAATCCTCAAAAATGATGAAAAACGGCGTGCTATAGTATGCGGTACGGTATGGGCTATAGCCCATGTTCAAAAATGATGAAAAACGAGTTTTTTTTTTTTCAAAATTTAAAAAAACGATGGGCTATAACCCATGTTTTTTTTTTTTTTTCATATTTTTCAAATCCTCAAAAATGATGAAAAACGTCGTGCTATAGTATGCCGTACTATATGGGCTATAGCCCATGTTCAAAAATGATGAAAAACATTTTTTTTTTTTTTTTTCAAAATTTAAAAAAACGATGGGCTATAACCCATGTTTTTTTTTTTTTTTTTTTTTTAATCCTCAAAAATGATGAAAAACGGCGTGCTATAGTATGCCGTACGGTATGGGCTATAGCCCATGTTCAAAAATGATGAAAAACTAGGTCTTTTTTTTTTTTTCAAAATTTAAAAAAACGATGGGCTATAACCCATGTTTTTTTTTTTTTTTTTTTTTTTTTAATCCTCAAAAATGATGAAAAACGGCGTGCAATAGTATGCCGTACGGTATGGGCTATAGCCCATGTTCAAAAATGATGAAAAACTAGTTTTTTTTTTTTTTTCAAAATAAAAAAAAACGATGGGCTATAACCCATGTTTTTTTTTTTTTTTCATTTTTTTCAAATCCTCAAAAATGATGAAAAACGGCGTGCTATAGTATGCCGTACGGTATGGGCTATAACCCATGTTCAAAAATGATGAAAAACGAGGTCTTTTTTTTTTTTCAAAAAAAAAAAAAACGATGGGCTATAACCCATGTTTTTTTTTTTTTTTCATTTTTTTCAAATCCTCAAAAATGATGAAAAACGGCGTGCTATAGTATCCCGTACTATATGGGCTATAGCCCATGTTCAAAAATGATGAAAAACAAGTTTTTTCTTTTTTTCAAAATTAAAAAACGATGGGCTATAACCCATGTTTTCCTTTTTTTTCATTTTTTTCAAATCCTCAAAAATGATGAAAAACGGCGTGCTATAGTATGCCGTACGGTATGGGCTATAGCCCATGTTCAAAAATGATGAAAAACGAGGTCTTTTTTTTTTTTCAAAATTTAAAAAAACGATGGGCTATAACCCATGTTTTTTTTTTTTTTTTTTGTTTTTTTAATCCTCAAAAATGATGAAAAACGGCGTGCTATAGTATGCCGTACGGTATGGGCTATAGCCCATGTTCAAAAATGATGAAAAACTAGGTCTTTTTTTTTTTTCAAAATTTAAAAAAACGATGGGCTATAACCCATGTTTTTTTTTTTTTTTTTTTTTTTTTAATCCTCAAAAATGATGAAAAACGGCGTGCTATAGTATGCCGTACGGTATGGGCTATAGCCCATGTTCAAAAATGATGAAAAACTAGGTTTTTTTTTTTTTTCAAAATAAAAAAAAACGATGGGCTATAACCCATGTTTTTTTTTTTTTTTCATTTTTTTCAAATCCTCAAAAATGATGAAAAACGGCGTGCTATAGTATGCCGTACGGTATGGGCTATAACCCATGTTCAAAAATGATGAAAAACAAGGTCTTTTTTTTTTTTCAAAAAAAAAAAAAACGATGGGCTATAACCCATGTTTTTTTTTTTTTTTTCATTTTTTTCAAATCCTCAAAAATGATGAAAAACGGCGTGCTATAGTATGCCGTACGGTATGGGCTATAGCCCATGTTCAAAAATGATGAAAAACGAGTTTTCTTTTTTTTTCAAAATTTAAAAAAACGATGGGCTATAACCCATGTTTTTTTTTTTTTTTTCATTTTTTTCAAATCCTCAAAAATGATGAAAAACGGCGTGCTATAGTATCCCGTACTATGGGCTATAGCCCATGTTCAAAAATGATGAAAAACAAGTTTTTTCTTTTTTTCAAAATTAAAAAAAACGATGGGCTATAACCCATGTTTTCCTTTTTTTTTCATTTTTTTCAAATCCTCAAAAATGATGAAAAACGGCGTGCTATAGTATGCCGTACGGTATGGGCTATAGCCCATGTTCAAAAATGATGAAAAACGAGGTCTTTTTTTTTTTTCAAAATTTAAAAAAACGATGGGCTATAACCCATGTTTTTTTTTTTTTTTTTTTTTTTTAATCCTCAAAAATGATGAAAAACGGCGTGCTATAGTATGCCGTACGGTATGGGCTATAGCCCATGTTCAAAAATGATGAAAAACTAGGTCTTTTTTTTTTTTCAAAAAAAAAAAAACGATGGGCTATAACCCATGTTTTTTTTTTTTTTTTTTTTTTTTTAAATCCTCAAAAATGATGAAAAACGGCGTGCTATAGTATGCCATACGGTATGGGCTATAGCCCATGTTCAAAAATGATGAAAAACTAGGTCTTTTTTTTTTTTTCAAAATTTAAAAAAACGATGGGCTATATAACCCATGTTTTTTTTTTTTTTTCATTTTTTTCAAATCCTCAAAAATGATGAAAAACGGCGTGCTATAGTATCCCGTACTATATGGGCTATAGCCCATGTTCAAAAATGATGAAAAACAAGTTTTTTTTTCTTTTTCAAAATTTTAAAAAACGATGGGCTATAACCCATGTTTTTTTTTTTTTTTCATTTTTTTCAAATCCTCAAAAATGATGAAAAACGGCGTGCTATAGTATCCCGTACTATATGGGCTATAGCCCATGTTCAAAAATGATGAAAAACAAGTTTTTTCTTTTTTTCAAAATTAAAAAACGATGGGCTATAACCCATGTTTTCCTTTTTTTTCATTTTTTTCAAATCCTCAAAAATGATGAAAAACGGCGTGCTATAGTATGCCGTACGGTATGGGCTATAGCCCATGTTCAAAAATGATGAAAAACAAGTTTTTTTTTCTTTTTCAAAATTTAAAAAAACGATGGGCTATAACCCATGTTTTCCTTTATTTTCATTTTTTTCAAATCCTCAAAAATGATGAAAAACGGCGTGCTATAGTATGCCGTACGGTATGGGCTATAGCCCATGTTCAAAAATGATGAAAAACGAGGTCTTTTTTTTTTTTCAAAATTAAAAAAAACGATGGGCTATAACCCATGTTTTTTTTTTTTTTTTTTTTTTTTTAATCCTCAAAAATGATGAAAAACGGCGTGCTATAGTATGCCGTACGGTATGGGCTATAGCCCATGTTCAAAAATGATGAAAAACTAGGTCTTTTTTTTTTTTTCAAAATTTAAAAAAACGATGGGCTATAACCCATGTTTTTTTTTTTTTTTTTTTTTTTTTAATCCTCAAAAATGATGAAAAACGGCGTGCTATAGTATGCCGTACGGTATGGGCTATAGCCCATGTTCAAAAATGATGAAAAACTAGTTTTTTTTTTTTTTTCAAAATAAAAAAAAACGATGGGCTATAACCCATGTTTTTTTTTTTTTTTCATTTTTTTCAAATCCTCAAAAATGATGAAAAACGGCGTGCTATAGTATGCCGTACGGTATGGGCTATAACCCATGTTCAAAAATGATGAAAAACGAGGTCTTTTTTTTTTTTCAAAAAAAAAAAAAACGATGGGCTATAACCCATGTTTTTTTTTTTTTTTCATTTTTTTCAAATCCTCAAAAATGATGAAAAACGGCGTGCTATAGTATCCCGTACTATATGGGCTATAGCCCATGTTCAAAAATGATGAAAAACAAGTTTTTTCTTTTTTTCAAAATTAAAAAACGATGGGCTATAACCCATGTTTTCCTTTTTTTTCATTTTTTTCAAATCCTCAAAAATGATGAAAAACGGCGTGCTATAGTATGCCGTACGGTATGGGCTATAGCCCATGTTCAAAAATGATGAAAAACGAGGTCTTTTTTTTTTTTCAAAATTTAAAAAAACGATGGGCTATAACCCATGTTTTTTTTTTGTTTTTTTTTTTTTTAATCCTCAAAAATGATGAAAAACGGCGTGCTATAGTATGCCGTACGGTATGGGCTATAGCCCATGTTCAAAAATGATGAAAAACTAGGTCTTTTTTTTTTTTCAAAAAAAAAAAAAACGATGGGCTATAACCCATGTTTTTTTTTTTTTTTTTTTTTTTTTCAAATCCTTAAAAATGATGAAAAACGGCGTGCTATAGTATGCCGTACGGTATGGGCTATAACCCATGTTCAAAAATGATGAAAAACGAGGTCTTTTTTTTTTTTTCAAAAAAAAAAAAAACGATGGGCTATAACCCATGTTTTTTTTTTTTTTGAAATAGCCCATAGCCCATGTTCAAAAATGATGAAAAACAAGTTTTGTTTTTTTTTCAAAATAAAAAAAAACGATGGGCTATAACCCATGTTTTTTTTTTTTTTTTTTTTTTTTCAAATCCTCAAAAATGATGAAAAACGGCGTGCTATAGTATGCCGTACGGTATGGGCTATAGCCCATGTTCAAAAATGATGAAAAACGCGGTCTTTTTTTTTTTTCAAAATAAAAAAAAACGATGGGCTATAACCCATGTTTTCCTTTTTTTTCATTTTTTTCAAATCCTCAAAAATGATGAAAAACGGCGTGCTATAGTATGCCGTACGGTATGGGCTATAGCCCATGTTCAAAAATGATGAAAAACGAGGTCTTTTTTTTTTTCCAAAATTTAAAAAAACGATGGGCTATAACCCATGTTTTTTTTTTTTTTTCATTTTTTTCAAATCCTCAAAAATGATGAAAAATGGCGTGCTATAGTATGCCGTACTATATGGGCTATAGCCCATGTTCAAAAATGATGAAAAACAAGTTTTTTTTTTTTTTTTTCAAAATTTAAAAAAACGATGGGCTATAACCCATGTTTTTTTTGTTTTTTTCATTTTTTTTAAATCCTCAAAAATGATGAAAAACGGCGTGCTATAGTATGCCGTACGGTATGGGCTATAGCCCATGGTCAAAAATGATGAAAAAAACTTATCCTCGTTTTTCATCATTTTTGACCATGGGCTATAGCCCATACCGTACGGCATACTATAGCATGCCGTTTTTCATCATTTTTGAGGATTTGAAAGAAATGAAAAAGAAAAAAAAAACGATGGATTATAGCCCATTATTTTTTTGATTTTTTGATTTTTTTTTTTATCCTCGTTTTTCATCATTCTTTTACCATCCCACTGAGCAATAGCCGGCTATTAGACGTGCGTCTAAAAATGGGATAAAAAACGTCATTTTCACTGTCCATCTAAATTCTAAACGGATGGTTAAATATAAGTTCCCGATTGTACCTCACATGCCAGTGTGGCACCGTAGATAAACCTGGGGTTTATAAGCACAACATTCCGGGTTCAAGTCTCCTGAAGAACATTTTCACTGTCCATCTAAATTCTTAACGGCTGGTTAAATATAAGTTCCCGATTGTACCTTACATGCCAATGTGGCTCAAAAGATAAATCTGAGGTTCATAATCCAAAGGTTACTGGTTCAAAACTAATACTCAACCAATGCTGCAGTAATTTGAACTTTTCAAGGCTAGAATAAAAAATAAAAACTCATAAGCACCAGGAGACATGTGCTGATTGCCCCAAGGTGCCTTAGCTCAATGGTGTGGTGTGCTTGATCGGTTGCCTCTGCTACCTCCTGCCTCTGGCAGGTTCAAGTCCCATGTCAGCAAGGTTGCTAGTGAGGACCATCAGGAGACAGTGCTCTCTCCCCCTGTTTCCTGAAAAGTAGCAGTTGGGGGTTATGTTTGAAAGAACCCTGTCCACCTAAAATTTTACAGATAAGAATTAGGTCAAACGTTTAAAAATAAAATAGCAATTTGGCCCATCATCTGACAGACAGAATAGTCTGTGTATTTGCATACTGGGCCCTGATTGGTGGCCCAAAACTTGGTTGGAAAGTCCCTCTTTTATGTCTGGCTTCCAGGCCAGTTGGAAAAGGGCACACTGAGAGGTGGTAAGAGTATGTTAAATTGGACATTTTCATGGTAAAAGGTTAGCTGGACAGGGTTCTTTCAGACATAAGCCCCAACCGTTACATCTCAGGAAACAGGGGGAGAGAGCACCCTCTCCCGATGGTCCTCCAGCACCTTGATGTCATGACATGGGACTTGAACCTGCCAACTGCCTGTAGCAGAGGCAACGGGTCAAGCGCTCCACACCATTACGCCAAGGCACCTTTGGGCATTCAGCAGATGTCTCCTGGTGCTTTTGAGTTTATATTTTTTATTCAAGCCTTGAAAAGTTCAAATTACTGCAGCATTGAGCTGTAGGAGGAACAGGACTTGAACATGGAATGTCTGTACTGAAAGCCTGATGATTAGACCATTGCACCATCAGTCAGACACTCTCAGGCTAAGTCTCCTGGTAATTTTGAAGTGATCTTTTGTTCGTTAGCCTTCAGTTAGTAAAGTTTAAATAACACAGAATCATATTAATCAGATGTTTCTTAGCGCTGTTGAGGTCTTCTTTTATATGATAGTGTAACAGCCGGGAATCGAACCCTGGTCTCCCACTTGGAAAGCCAACATAATAATCAAAAAACGATGGGCTATAACCCATGTTTTGTTTTTTTTTTCATTTTTTTCAAATCCTCAAAAATGATGAAAAACGGCGTGCTATAGTATGCCGTACGGTATGGGCTATAGCCCATGTTCAAAAATGATGAAAAACGAGTTTTTTTCTTTTTTTCAAAATTTAAAAAAACGATGGGCTATAACCCATGTTTTTTTTTTTTTTCATATTTTTCAAATCCTCAAAAATGATGAAAAACGGCTTGCTATAGTATGCCGTACTATATGGGCTATAGCCCATGTTCAAAAATGATGAAAAACAAGTTTTTTTTTTTTTTTCAAAATTTAAAAAAACGATGGGCTATAACCCATGTTTTTTTTTTTTTTCATTTTTTTCAAATCCTCAAAAATGATGAAAAACGGCGTGCTATAGTATGCCGTACGGTATGGGCTATAGCCCATGTTCAAAAATGATGAAAAACGAGGTCTTTTTTTTTTTTTCAAAATAAAAAAAAACGATGGGCTATAACCCATGTTTTTTTTTTTTTTCATTTTTTTCAAATCCTCAAAAATGATGAAAAACGGCGTGCTATAGTATGCCGTACTATATGGGCTATAGCCCATGTTCAAAAATGATGAAAAACTAGTTTTTTTTTTTTTCAAAATTTAAAAAAACGATGGGCTATAACCCATGTTTTTTTTTTTTTTTTCATTTTTTTCAAATCCTCAAAAATGATGAAAAACGGCGTGCTATAGTATGCCGTACGGTATGGGCTATAGCCCATGTTCAAAAATGATGAAAAACGAGTTTTTTCTTTTTTTTTCAAAATAAAAAAAAACGATGGGCTATAACCCATGTTTTTTTTCTTTTTTTTCAAATCCTCAAAAATGATGAAAAACGGCGTGCTATAGTATGCCGTACGGTATGGGCTATAGCCCATGTTCAAAAATGATGAAAAACGAGGTCTTTTTTTTTTTTCAAAATAAAAAAAAACGATGGGCTATAACCCATGTTTTTTTTTTTTTTTTCATTTTTTTCAAATCCTCAAAAATGATGAAAAACGGCGTGCTATAGTATGCCGTACGGTATGGGCTATAGCCCATGTTCAAAAATGATGAAAAACGAGTTTTTAAAAAAAAAAAAAAAAAAAAAAAAAACGATGGGCTATAACCCATGTTTTTTTTTTTTTTCATTTTTTTCAAATCCTCAAAAATGATGAAAAACGGCGTGCTATAGTATGCCGTACGGTATGGGCTATAGCCCATGTTCAAAAATGATGAAAAACGAGGTCTTTTTTTTTTTTCAAAATTTAAAAAAACGATGGGCAATAACCCATGTTTTTTTTTTTTTTTCATTTTTTTTTAATCCTCAAAAATGATGAAAAACGGCGTGCTATAGTATGCCGTACGGTATGGGCTATAGCCCATGTTCAAAAATGATGAAAAACGAGGTCTTTTTTTTTTTTCAAAATAAAAAAAAACGATGGGCTATAACCCATGTTTTTTTTTTTTTTCATTTTTTTCAAATCCTCAAAAATGATGAAAAACTGCGTGCTATAGTATGCCGTACGGTATGGGCTATAGCCCATGTTCAAAAATGATGAAAAACGATTTTTTTCTTTTTCAAAATTTAAAAAAACGATGGGCTATAACCCATGTTTTTTTTTTTTTTTCATTTTTTTCAAATCCTCAAAAATGATGAAAAACGGCGTGCTATAGTATCCCGTACTATATGGGCTATAGCCCATGTTCAAAAATGATGAAAAACAAGTTTTTTTTTTTTTTCAAAATTTAAAAAAACGATGGGCTATAACCCATGTTTTCCTTTTTTTTCATTTTTTTCAAATCCTCAAAAATGATGAAAAACGGCGTGCTATAGTATGCCGTACGGTATGGGCTATAGCCCATGTTCAAAAATGATGAAAAACGAGGTCTTTTTTTTTTCTTCAAAATTTAAAAAAACGATGGGCTATAACCCATGTTTTTTTTTTTTTTTTTTTTTTTTTAATCCTCAAAAATGATGAAAAACGGCGTGCTATAGTATGCCGTACGGTATGGGCTATAGCCCATGTTCAAAAATGATGAAAAACTAGGTCTTTTTTTTTTTTCAAAATAAAAAAAAACGATGGGCTATAACCCATGTTTTTTTTTTTTTTCATTTTTTTCAAATCCTCAAAAATGATGAAAAACGGCGTGCTATAGTATGCCGTACGGTATGGGCTATAGCCCATGTTCAAAAATGATGAAAAACGAGGTCTTTTTTTTTTTTCAAAAAAAAAAAAAACGATGGGCTATAACCCATGTTTTTTTTTTTTTTCCATTTTTTTTAAATCCTCAAAAATGATGAAAAACGGCGTGCTATAGTATGCGGTACGGTATGGGCTATAGCCCATGTTCAAAAATGATGAAAAACGAGTTTTTTTTTTTTTTCAAAATTAAAAAAAACGATGGGCTATAACCCATGTTTTTTTTTTTTTTTCATATTTTTCAAATCCTCAAAAATGATGAAAAACGGCGTGCTATAGTATGCCGTACTATATGGGCTATAGCCCATGTTCAAAAATGATGAAAAACAAGTTTTTTTTTTTTTTTTCAAAATTTAAAAAAACGATGGGCTATAACCCATGTTTTTTTTTTTTTTCATTTTTTTCAAATCCTCAAAAATGATGAAAAACGGCGTGCTATAGTATGCCGTACGGTATGGGCTATAGCCCATGTTCAAAAATGATGAAAAACGAGGTCTTTTTTTTTTTTCAAAATAAAAGAAAACGATGGGCTATAACCCATGTTTTTTTTTTTTTTTCATTTTTTTCAAATCCTCAAAAATGATGAAAAACGGCGTGCTATAGTATCCCGTACTATATGGGCTATAGCCCATGTTCAAAAATGATGAAAAACAAGTTTTTTTTTTTTTTCAAAATTTAAAAAAACGATGGGCTATAACCCATGTTTTCCTTTTTTTTCATTTTTTTCAAATCCTCAAAAATGATGAAAAACGGCGTGCTATAGTATGCGGTACGGTATGGGCTATAGCCCATGTTCAAAAATGATGAAAAACGAGTTTTTTTTTTTTTTCAAAATTTAAAAAAACGATGGGCTATAACCCATGTTTTTTTTTTTTTTTCATATTTTTCAAATCCTCAAAAATGATGAAAAACGGCGTGCTATAGTATGCCGTACTATATGGGCTATAGCCCATGTTCAAAAATGATGAAAAACAAGTTTTTTTTTTTTTTTCAAAATTTAAAAAAACGATGGGCTATAACCCATGTTTTTTTTTTTTTTCATTTTTTTCAAATCCTCAAAAATGATGAAAAACGGCGTGCTATAGTATGCCGTACGGTATGGGCTATAGCCCATGTTCAAAAATGATGAAAAACGAGGTCTTTTTTTTTTTTCAAAATAAAAGAAAACGATGGGCTATAACCCATGTTTTTTTTTTTTTTTCATTTTTTTCAAATCCTCAAAAATGATGAAAAACGGCGTGCTATAGTATCCCGTACTATATGGGCTATAGCCCATGTTCAAAAATGATGAAAAACAAGTTTTTTTTTTTTTTCAAAATTTAAAAAAACGATGGGCTATAACCCATGTTTTCCTTTTTTTTCATTTTTTTCAAATCCTCAAAAATGATGAAAAACGGCGTGCTATAGTATGCCGTACGGTATGGGCTATAGCCCATGTTCAAAAATGATGAAAAACGAGGTCTTTTTTTTTTTTCAAAATTAAAAAAAACGATGGGCTATAACCCATGTTTTTTTTTTTTTTTTTTTTTTTTAATCCTCAAAAATGATGAAAAACGGCGTGCTATAGTATGCCGTACGGTATGGGCTATAGCCCATGTTCAAAAATGATGAAAAACTAGGTCTTTTTTTTTTTTCAAAATAAAAAAAAACGATGGGCTATAACCCATGTTTTTTTTTTTTTTTCATTTTTTTCAAATCCTCAAAAATGATGAAAAACGGCGTGCTATAGTATGCGGTACGGTATGGGCTATAGCCCATGTTCAAAAATGATGAAAAACAAGTTTTTTTTTTTTTTCAAAATTTAAAAAAACGATGGGCTATAACCCATGTTTTTTTTTTTTTTTCATATTTTTCAAATCCTCAAAAATGATGAAAAACGGCGTGCTATAGTATGCCGTACGGTATGGGCTATAGCCCATGTTCAAAAATGATGAAAAACGAGGTCTTTTTTTTTTTTCAAAATAAAAGAAAACGATGGGCTATAACCCATGTTTTTTTTTTTTTTTCATTTTTTTCAAATCCTCAAAAATGATGAAAAACGGCGTGCTATAGTATGCCGTACTATATGGGCTATAGCCCATGTTCAAAAATGATGAAAAACAAGTTTTTTTTTTTTTTCAAAATTTAAAAAAACGATGGGCTATAACCCATGTTTTCCTTTTTTTTCATTTTTTTCAAATCCTCAAAAATGATGAAAAACGGCGTGCTATAGTATGCCGTACTATATGGGCTATAGCCCATGTTCAAAAATGATGAAAAACGAGGTCTTTTTTTTTTTTCAAAATAAAAAAAAACGATGGGCTATAACCCATGTTTTGTTTTTTTTTTCATTTTTTTCAAATCCTCAAAAATGATGAAAAACGGCGTGCTATAGTATGCCGTACGGTATGGGCTATAGCCCATGTTCAAAAATGATGAAAAACGAGTTTTTTTTTTTTTTCAAAATCTAAAAAAACGATGGGCTATAACCCATGTTTTTTTTTTTTTTTCATATTTTTCAAATCCTCAAAAATGATGAAAAACGGCGTGCTATAGTATGCCGTACTATATGGGCTATAGCCCATGTTCAAAAATGATGAAAAACAAGTTTTTTTTCTTTTTTCAAAATTAAAAAAAACGATGGGCTATAACCCATGTTTTGTTTTTTTTTCATTTTTTTCAAATCCTCAAAAATGATGAAAAACGGCGTGCTATAGTATGCCGTACGGTATGGGCTATAGCCCATGTTCAAAAATGATGAAAAACGAGGTCTTTTTTTTTTTTTCAAAATACAAAAAAACGATGGGCTATAACCCATGTTTTTTTTTTTTTTTCATATTTTTCAAATCCTCAAAAATGATGAAAAACGGCGTGCTATAGTATGCCGTACGGTATGGGCTATAGCCCATGTTCAAAAATGATGAAAAACGAGGTTTTTTTTTTTTTTCAAAATTTAAAAAAACGATGGGCTATAACCCATGTTTTTTTATTTTTTTATTTTTTTATCCTCAAAAATGATGAAAAACGGCGTGCTATAGTATGCCGTACGGTATGGGCTATAGCCCATGTTCAAAAATGATGAAAAACAAGTTTTTTTTCTTTTTTCAAAATTAAAAAAAACGATGGGCTATAACCCATGTTTTGTTTTTTTTTCATTTTTTTCAAATCCTCAAAAATGATGAAAAACGGCGTGCTATAGTATGCCGTACGGTATGGGCTATAGCCCATGTTCAAAAATGATGAAAAACGAGGTCTTTTTTTTTTTTTCAAAATACAAAAAAACGATGGGCTATAACCCATGTTTTTTTTTTTTTTTCATTTTTTTCAAATCCTCAAAAATGATGAAAAACGGCGTGCTATAGTATGCCGTACGGTATGGGCTATAGCCCATGTTCAAAAATGATGAAAAACGAGGTCTTTTTTTTTTTCAAAATTTAAAAAAACGATGGGCTATAACCCATGTTTTTTTTTTTTTTTCATATTTTTCAAATCCTCAAAAATGATGAAAAACGGCGTGCTATAGTATGCCGTACAGTATGGGCTATAGCCCATGTTCAAAAATGATGAAAAACGAGTTTTTTTTTTTTTTCAAAATTTAAAAAAACGATGGGCTATAACCCATGTTTTTTTATTTTTTTATTTTTTTATCCTCAAAAATGATGAAAAACGGCGTGCTATAGTATGCCGTACGGTATGGGCTATAGCCCATGTTCAAAAATGATGAAAAACGAGGTCTTTTTTTTTTTTCAAAATAAAAGAAAACGATGGGCTATAACCCATGTTTTTTTTTTTTTTTCATTTTTTTCAAATCCTCAAAAATGATGAAAAACGGCGTGCTATAGTATGCCGTACTATATGGGCTATAGCCCATGTTCAAAAATGATGAAAAACAAGTTTTTTTTTTTTTTCAAAATTTAAAAAAACGATGGGCTATAACCCATGTTTTCCTTTTTTTTCATTTTTTTCAAATCCTCAAAAATGATGAAAAACGGCGTGCTATAGTATGCCGTACTATATGGGCTATAGCCCATGTTCAAAAATGATGAAAAACGAGGTCTTTTTTTTTTTTCAAAATAAAAAAATACGATGGGCTATAACCCATGTTTTGTTTTTTTTTTCATTTTTTTCAAATCCTCAAAAATGATGAAAAACGGCGTGCTATAGTATGCCGTACGGTATGGGCTATAGCCCATGTTCAAAAATGATGAAAAACGAGTTTTTTTTTTTTTTCAAAATCTAAAAAAACGATGGGCTATAACCCATGTTTTTTTTTGTTTTTTGTTTTTTTCAAATCCTCAAAAATGATGAAAAACGGCGTGCTATAGTATGCCGTACTATATGGGCTATAGCCCATGTTCAAAAATGATGAAAAACAAGTTTTTTTTTTTTTCAAAATTTAAAAAAACGATGGGCTATAACCCATGTTTTTTTTTTTTTTTTCATTTTTTTCAAATCCTCAAAAATGATGAAAAACGGCGTGCTATAGTATGCCGTACGGTATGGGCTATAGCCCATGTTCAAAAATGATGAAAAACGAGTTTTTTTTTTTTTTCAAAATAAAAAAAACGATGGGCTATAACCCATGTTTTTTTTTTTTTTTTTTTTTTTTAAATCCTCAAAAATGATGAAAAACGGCGTGCTATAGTATGCCGTACGGTATGGGCTATAGCCCATGTTCAAAAATGATGAAAAACGAGGTCTTTTTTTTTTTTCAAAATAAAAAAATACGATGGGCTATAACCCATGTTTTGTTTTTTTTTTCATTTTTTTCAAATCCTCAAAAATGATGAAAAACGGCGTGCTATAGTATGCCGTACGGTATGGGCTATAGCCCATGTTCAAAAATGATGAAAAACGAGTTTTTTTTTTTTTTCAAAATCTAAAAAAACGATGGGCTATAACCCATGTTTTTTTTTTTTTTTTTTTTTTTTCAAATCCTCAAAAATGATGAAAAACGGCGTGCTATAGTATGCCGTACTATATGGGCTATAGCCCATGTTCAAAAATGATGAAAAACAAGTTTTTTTTTTTTTCAAAATTTAAAAAAACGATGGGCTATAACCCATGTTTGTTTTTTTTTTTTCATTTTTTTCAAATCCTCAAAAATGATGAAAAACGGCGTGCTATAGTATGCCGTACGGTATGGGCTATAGCCCATGTTCAAAAATGATGAAAAACGAGTTTTTTTTTTTTTTCAAAATAAAAAAAAACGATGGGCTATAACCCATGTTTTTTTTTTTTTTTTTTTTTTTTTAATCCTCAAAAATGATGAAAAACGGCGTGCTATAGTATGCCGTACGGTATGGGCTATAGCCCATGTTCAAAAATGATGAAAAACGAGGTCTTTTTTTTTTTTCAAAATAAAAAAAAAAGATGGGCTATAACCCATGTTTTTTTTTTTTTTTTCATTTTTTTCAAATCCTCAAAAATTATGAAAAACGGCGTGCTATAGTATGCCGTACGGTATGGGCTATAGCCCATGTTCAAAAATGATGAAAAACGAGTTTTTTTTTTTTTTTCAAAATAAAAAAAAACGATGGGCTATAACCCATGTTTTTTTTTTTTTTTCATTTTTTTCAAATCCTCAAAAATGATGAAAAACGGCGTGCTATAGTATGCCGTACGGTATGGGCTATAGCCCATGTTCAAAAATGATGAAAAACGATTTTTTTTTTTTTTCAAAATAAAAAAAAACGATGGGCTATAACCCATGTTTTTTTTTTTTTTTTTTTTTTTTAAATCCTCAAAAATGATGAAAAACGGCGTGCTATAGTATGCCGTACGGTATGGGCTATAGCCCATGTTCAAAAATGATGAAAAACGAGGTCTTTTTTTTTTTTCAAAATAAAAAAAAACGATGGGCTATAACCCATGTTTTTTTTTTTTTTTCATTTTTTTCAAATCCTCAAAAATGATGAAAAACGGCGTGCTATAGTATGCCGTACGGTATGGGCTATAGCCCATGTTCAAAAATGATGAAAAACGATTTTTTTCTTTTTCAAAATTTAAAAAAACGATGGGCTATAACCCATGTTTTTTTTTTTTTTTCATTTTTTTCAAATCCTCAAAAATGATGAAAAACGGCGTGCTATAGTATCCCGTACTATATGGGCTATAGCCCATGTTCAAAAATGATGAAAAACAAGTTTTTTTTTTTTTTCAAAATTTAAAAAAACGATGGGCTATAACCCATGTTTTCCTTTTTTTTCATTTTTTTCAAATCCTCAAAAATGATGAAAAACGGCGTGCTATAGTATGCCGTACGGTATGGGCTATAGCCCATGTTCAAAAATGATGAAAAACGAGGTCTTTTTTTTTTTTCAAAATTTAAAAAAACGATGGGCTATAACCCATGTTTTTTTTTTTTTTTTTTTTTTTTAATCCTCAAAAATGATGAAAAACGGCGTGCTATAGTATGCCGTACGGTATGGGCTATAGCCCATGTTCAAAAATGATGAAAAACTAGGTCTTTTTTTTTTTTCAAAATAAAAAAAAACGATGGGCTATAACCCATGTTTTTTTTTTTTTTCATTTTTTTCAAATCCTCAAAAATGATGAAAAACGGCGTGCTATAGTATGCCGTACGGTATGGGCTATAGCCCATGTTCAAAAATGATGAAAAACGAGGTCTTTTTTTTTTTTCAAAAAAAAAAAAAACGATGGGCTATAACCCATGTTTTTTTTTTTTTTCCATTTTTTTTAAATCCTCAAAAATGATGAAAAACGGCGTGCTATAGTATGCGGTACGGTATGGGCTATAGCCCATGTTCAAAAATGATGAAAAACGAGTTTTTTTTTTTTTTCAAAATTTAAAAAAACGATGGGCTATAACCCATGTTTTTTTTTTTTTTTCATATTTTTCAAATCCTCAAAAATGATGAAAAACGGCGTGCTATAGTATGCCGTACTATATGGGCTATAGCCCATGTTCAAAAATGATGAAAAACATTTTCTTTTTTTTTTTCAAAATTTAAAAAAACGATGGGCTATAACCCATGTTTTTTTTTTTTTTCATTTTTTTCAAATCCTCAAAAATGATGAAAAACGGCGTGCTATAGTATGCCGTACGGTATGGGCTATAGCCCATGTTCAAAAATGATGAAAAACGAGGTCTTTTTTTTTTCAAAATTTAAAAAAACGATGGGCTATAACCCATGTTTTTTTTTTTTTTTTTTTTTTTTAATCCTCAAAAATGATGAAAAACGGCGTGCTATAGTATGCCGTACGGTATGGGCTATAGCCCATGTTCAAAAATGATGAAAAACTAGGTCTTTTTTTTTTTTCAAAATAAAAAAAAACGATGGGCTATAACCCATGTTTTTTTTTTTTTTCATTTTTTTCAAATCCTCAAAAATGATGAAAAACGGCGTGCTATAGTATGCCGTACGGTATGGGCTATAGCCCATGTTCAAAAATGATGAAAAACGAGTTTTTTTTTTTTTTCAAAATCTAAAAAAACGATGGGCTATAACCCATGTTTTTTTTTTTTTTTCATATTTTTCAAATCCTCAAAAATGATGAAAAACGGCGTGCTATAGTATGCCGTACAGTATGGGCTATAGCCCATGTTCAAAAATGATGAAAAACGAGTTTTTTTTTTTTTTCAAAATTTAAAAAAACGATGGGCTATAACCCATGTTTTTTTATTTTTTTATTTTTTTATCCTCAAAAATGATGAAAAACGGCGTGCTATAGTATGCCGTACGGTATGGGCTATAGCCCATGTTCAAAAATGATGAAAAACGAGGTCTTTTTTTTTTTTCAAAATAAAAGAAAACGATGGGCTATAACCCATGTTTTTTTTTTTTTTTCATTTTTTTCAAATCCTCAAAAATGATGAAAAACGGCGTGCTATAGTATGCCGTACTATATGGGCTATAGCCCATGTTCAAAAATGATGAAAAACAAGTTTTTTTTTTTTTTCAAAATTTAAAAAAACGATGGGCTATAACCCATGTTTTCCTTTTTTTTCATTTTTTTCAAATCCTCAAAAATGATGAAAAACGGCGTGCTATAGTATGCCGTACTATATGGGCTATAGCCCATGTTCAAAAATGATGAAAAACGAGGTCTTTTTTTTTTTTCAAAATAAAAAAATACGATGGGCTATAACCCATGTTTTGTTTTTTTTTTCATTTTTTTCAAATCCTCAAAAATGATGAAAAACGGCGTGCTATAGTATGCCGTACGGTATGGGCTATAGCCCATGTTCAAAAATGATGAAAAACGAGTTTTTTTTTTTTTTCAAAATCTAAAAAAACGATGGGCTATAACCCATGTTTTTTTTTGGTTTTGTTTTTTTTCAAATCCTCAAAAATGATGAAAAACGGCGTGCTATAGTATGCCGTACTATATGGGCTATAGCCCATGTTCAAAAATGATGAAAAACAAGTTTTTTTTTTTTTCAAAATTTAAAAAAACGATGGGCTATAACCCATGTTTTTTTTTTTTTTTTCATTTTTTTCAAATCCTCAAAAATGATGAAAAACGGCGTGCTATAGTATGCCGTACGGTATGGGCTATAGCCCATGTTCAAAAATGATGAAAAACGAGTTTTTTTTTTTTTTCAAAATAAAAAAAAACGATGGGCTATAACCCATGTTTTTTTTTTTTTTTTTTTTTTTTAAATCCTCAAAAATGATGAAAAACGGCGTGCTATAGTATGCCGTACGGTATGGGCTATAGCCCATGTTCAAAAATGATGAAAAACGAGGTCTTTTTTTTTTTTCAAAATAAAAAAATACGATGGGCTATAACCCATGTTTTGTTTTTTTTTTCATTTTTTTCAAATCCTCAAAAATGATGAAAAACGGCGTGCTATAGTATGCCGTACGGTATGGGCTATAGCCCATGTTCAAAAATGATGAAAAACGAGTTTTTTTTTTTTTTCAAAATCTAAAAAAACGATGGGCTATAACCCATGTTTTTTTTTGTTTTTTTTTTTTTTCAAATCCTCAAAAATGATGAAAAACGGCGTGCTATAGTATGCCGTACTATATGGGCTATAGCCCATGTTCAAAAATGATGAAAAACAAGTTTTTTTTTTTTTCAAAATTTAAAAAAACGATGGGCTATAACCCATGTTTTTTTTTTTTTTTTCATTTTTTTCAAATCCTCAAAAATGATGAAAAACGGCGTGCTATAGTATGCCGTACGGTATGGGCTATAGCCCATGTTCAAAAATGATGAAAAACGAGTTTTTTTTTTTTTTTCAAAATAAAAAAAAACGATGGGCTATAACCCATGTTTTTTTTTTTTTTTTTTTTTTTTAAATCCTCAAAAATGATGAAAAACGGCGTGCTATAGTATGCCGTACGGTATGGGCTATAGCCCATGTTCAAAAATGATGAAAAACGAGGTCTTTTTTTTTTTTCAAAAAAAAAAAAAAAGATGGGCTATAACCCATGTTTTTTTTTTTTTTTTCATTTTTTTCAAATCCTCAAAAATTATGAAAAACGGCGTGCTATAGTATGCCGTACGGTATGGGCTATAGCCCATGTTCAAAAATGATGAAAAACGAGTTTTTTTTTTTTTTTCAAAATAAAAAAAAACGATGGGCTATAACCCATGTTTTTTTTTTTTTTTTATTTTTTTCAAATCCTCAAAAATGATGAAAAACGGCGTGCTATAGTATGCCGTACGGTATGGGCTATAGCCCATGTTCAAAAATGATGAAAAACGATTTTTTTTTTTTTCAAAATAAAAAAAAACGATGGGCTATAACCCATGTTTTTTTTTTTTTTTTTTTTTTTTAAATCCTCAAAAATGATGAAAAACGGCGTGCTATAGTATGCCGTACGGTATGGGCTATAGCCCATGTTCAAAAATGATGAAAAACGAGGTCTTTTTTTTTTTTCAAAATAAAAAAAAACGATGGGCTATAACCCATGTTTTTTTTTTTTTTTTCATTTTTTTCAAATCCTCAAAAATTATGAAAAACGGCGTGCTATAGTATGCCGTACGGTATGGGCTATAGCCCATGTTCAAAAATGATGAAAAACGATTTTTTTTTTTTTTTTCAAAATAAAAAAAAACGATGGGCTATAACCCATGTTTTTTTTTTTTTTTCATTTTTTTCAAATCCTCAAAAATGATGAAAAACGGCGTGCTATAGTATGCCGTACGGTATGGGCTATAGCCCATGTTCAAAAATGATGAAAAACGATTTTTTTCTTTTTCAAAATTTAAAAAAACGATGGGCTATAACCCATGTTTTTTTTTTTTTTTCATTTTTTTCAAATCCTCAAAAATGATGAAAAACGGCGTGCTATAGTATCCCGTACTATATGGGCTATAGCCCATGTTCAAAAATGATGAAAAACAAGTTTTTTTTTTTTTTCAAAATTTAAAAAAACGATGGGCTATAACCCATGTTTTCCTTTTTTTTCATTTTTTTCAAATCCTCAAAAATGATGAAAAACGGCGTGCTATAGTATGCCGTACGGTATGGGCTATAGCCCATGTTCAAAAATGATGAAAAACGAGGTCTTTTTTTTTTTTCAAAATTTAAAAAAACGATGGGCTATAACCCATGTTTTTTTTTTTTTTTTTGTTTTTTAATCCTCAAAAATGATGAAAAACGGCGTGCTATAGTATGCCGTACGGTATGGGCTATAGCCCATGTTCAAAAATGATGAAAAACTAGGTCTTTTTTTTTTTTCAAAATAAAAAAAAACGATGGGCTATAACCCATGTTTTTTTTTTTTTTCATTTTTTTCAAATCCTCAAAAATGATGAAAAACGGCGTGCTATAGTATGCCGTACGGTATGGGCTATAGCCCATGTTCAAAAATGATGAAAAACGAGGTCTTTTTTTTTTTTCAAAAAAAAAAAAAACGATGGGCTATAACCCATGTTTTTTTTTTTTTTCCATTTTTTTTAAATCCTCAAAAATGATGAAAAACGGCGTGCTATAGTATGCGGTACGGTATGGGCTATAGCCCATGTTCAAAAATGATGAAAAACGATTTTTTTCTTTTTCAAAATTTAAAAAAACGATGGGCTATAACCCATGTTTTTTTTTTTTTTTCATTTTTTTCAAATCCTCAAAAATGATGAAAAACGGCGTGCTATAGTATCCCGTACTATATGGGCTATAGCCCATGTTCAAAAATGATGAAAAACAAGTTTTTTTTTTTTTTCAAAATTTAAAAAAACGATGGGCTATAACCCATGTTTTCCTTTTTTTTCATTTTTTTCAAATCCTCAAAAATGATGAAAAACGGCGTGCTATAGTATGCCGTACGGTATGGGCTATAGCCCATGTTCAAAAATGATGAAAAACGAGGTCTTTTTTTTTTTTCAAAATTTAAAAAAACGATGGGCTATAACCCATGTTTTTTTTTTTTTTAATTTTTTTCAAATCCTCAAAAATGATGAAAAACGGCGTGCTATAGTATGCCGTACGGTATGGGCTATAGCCCATGTTCAAAAATGATGAAAAACGAGGTCTTTTTTTTTTCAAAATTTAAAAAAACGATGGGCTATAACCCATGTTTTTTTTTTTTTTTTTTTTTTTTTAATCCTCAAAAATGATGAAAAACGGCGTGCTATAGTATGCCGTACGGTATGGGCTATAGCCCATGTTCAAAAATGATGAAAAACTAGGTCTTTTTTTTTTTTCAAAATAAAAAAAAACGATGGGCTATAACCCATGTTTTTTTTTTTTTTCATTTTTTTCAAATCCTCAAAAATGATGAAAAACGGCGTGCTATAGTATGCCGTACGGTATGGGCTATAGCCCATGTTCAAAAATGATGAAAAACGAGGTCTTTTTTTTTTTTCAAAAAAAAAAAAAACGATGGGCTATAACCCATGTTTTTTTTTTTTTCCATTTTTTTCAAATCCTCAAAAATGATGAAAAACGGCGTGCTATAGTATGCGGTACGGTATGGGCTATAGCCCATGTTCAAAAATGATGAAAAACGAGTTTTTTTTTTTTTCAAAATTTAAAAAAACGATGGGCTATAACCCATGTTTTTTTTTTTTTTTCATATTTTTCAAATCCTCAAAAATGATGAAAAACGGCGTGCTATAGTATGCCGTACTATATGGGCTATAGCCCATGTTCAAAAATGATGAAAAACAAGTTTTTTTTTTTTTTTCAAAATTTAAAAAAACGATGGGCTATAACCCATGTTTTTTTTTTTTTTCATTTTTTTCAAATCCTCAAAAATGATGAAAAACGGCGTGCTATAGTATGCCGTACGGTATGGGCTATAGCCCATGTTCAAAAATGATGAAAAACGAGGTATTTTTTTTTTTTCAAAATAAAAGAAAACGATGGGCTATAACCCATGTTTTTTTTTTCTTTTTCATTTTTTTCAAATCCTCAAAAATGATGAAAAACGGCGTGCTATAGTATGCCGTACTATATGGGCTATAGCCCATGTTCAAAAAGGATGAAAAACAAGTTTTTTTTTTTTTTCAAAATTTAAAAAAACGATGGGCTATAACCCATGTTTTCCTTTTTTTTCATTTTTTTCAAATCCTCAAAAATGATGAAAAATGGCGTGCTATAGTATGCCGTACTATATGGGCTATAGCCCATGTTCAAAAATGATGAAAAACGAGGTCTTTTTTTTTTTTCAAAATAAAAAAAAACGATGGGCTATAACCCATGTTTTGTTTTGTTTTTCATTTTTTTCAAATCCTCAAAAATGATGAAAAACGGCGTGCTATAGTATGCCGTACGGTATGGGCTATAGCCCATGTTCAAAAATGATGAAAAACGAGTTTTTTTTTTTTCAAAATCTAAAAAAACGATGGGCTATAACCCATGTTTTTTTTTTTTTTTCATATTTTTCAAATCCTCAAAAATGATGAAAAACGGCGTGCTATAGTATGCCGTACTATATGGGCTATAGCCCATGTTCAAAAATGATGAAAAACAAGTTTTTTTTCTTTTTTCAAAATTTAAAAAAACGATGGGCTATAACCCATGTTTTGTTTTTTTTTCATTTTTTTCAAATCCTCAAAAATGATGAAAAACGGCGTGCTATAGTATGCCGTACGGTATGGGCTATAGCCCATGTTCAAAAATGATGAAAAACGAGGTCTTTTTTTTTTTTCAAAATTTAAAAAAACGATGGGCTATAACCCATGTTTTTTTTTTTTTTTCATATTTTTCAAATCCTCAAAAATGATGAAAAACGGCGTGCTATAGTATGCCGTACGGTATGGGCTATAGCCCATGTTCAAAAATGATGAAAAACGAGGTTTTTTTTTTTTTTCAAAATTTAAAAAAACGATGGGCTATAACCCATGTTTTTTTATTTTTTTATTTTTTTATCCTCAAAAATGATGAAAAACGGCGTGCTATAGTATGCCGTACGGTATGGGCTATAGCCCATGTTCAAAAATGATGAAAAACGAGGTCTTTTTTTTTTTTCAAAATAAAAGAAAACGATGGGCTATAACCCATGTTTTTTTTTTTTTTTTCATTTTTTTCAAATCCTCAAAAATGATGAAAAACGGCGTGCTATAGTATGCCGTACTATATGGGCTATAGCCCATGTTCAAAAATGATGAAAAACAAGTTTTTTTTTTTTTTTTTAATTTAAAAAAACGATGGGCTATAACCCATGTTTTCCTTTTTTTTCCTTTTTTTCAAATCCTCAAAAATGATGAAAAACGGCGTGCTATAGTATGCCGTACTATATGGGCTATAGCCCATGTTCAAAAATGATGAAAAACGAGGTCTTTTTTTTTTTTCAAAAAAAAAAAAAACGATGGGCTATAACCCATGTTTTGTTTTTTTTTTCCTTTTTTTCAAATCCTCAAAAATGATGAAAAACGGCGTGCTATAGTATGCCGTACGGTATGGGCTATAGCCCATGTTCAAAAATGATGAAAAACGAGTTTTTTTTTTTTTTCAAAATCTAAAAAAACGATGGGCTATAACCCATGTTTTTTTTTTTTTTTCATATTTTTCAAATCCTCAAAAATGATGAAAAACGGCGTGCTATAGTATGCCGTACTATATGGGCTATAGCCCATGTTCAAAAATGATGAAAAACAAGTTTTTTTTCTTTTTTCAAAATTTAAAAAAACGATGGGCTATAACCCATGTTTTGTTTTTTTTTCATTTTTTTCAAATCCTCAAAAATGATGAAAAACGGCGTGCTATAGTATGCCGTACGGTATGGGCTATAGCCCATGTTCAAAAATGATGAAAAACAAGTTTTTTTTTTTTTTATCCTCAAAAATGATGAAAAACGGCGTGCTATAGTATGCCGTACGGTATGGGCTATAGCCCATGTTCAAAAATGATGAAAAACGAGGTCTTTTTTTTTTTTCAAAATACAAAAAAACGATGGGCTATAACCCATGTTTTTTTTTTTTTTTCATTTTTTTCAAATCCTCAAAAATGATGAAAAACGGCGTGCTATAGTATGCCGTACGGTATGGGCTATAGCCCATGTTCAAAAATGATGAAAAACGAGGTCTTTTTTTTTTTTCAAAATTTAAAAAAACGATGGGCTATAACCCATGTTTTTTTTTTTTTTTTCATATTTTTCAAATCCTCAAAAATGATGAAAAACGGCGTGCTATAGTATGCCGTACGGTATGGGCTATAGCCCATGTTCAAAAATGATGAAAAACGAGGTTTTTTTTTTTTTTCAAAATTTAAAAAAACGATGGGCTATAACCCATGTTTTTTTATTTTTTTATTTTTTTATCCTCAAAAATGATGAAAAACGGCGTGCTATAGTATGCCGTACGGTATGGGCTATAGCCCATGTTCAAAAATGATGAAAAACAAGGTCTTTTTTTTTTTTCAAAATAAAAAAAAACGATGGGCTATAACCCATGTTTTGTTTTTTTTTTCCTTTTTTTCAAATCCTCAAAAATGATGAAAAACGGCGTGCTATAGTATGCCGTACGGTATGGGCTATAGCCCATGTTCAAAAATGATGAAAAACGAGGTCTTTTTTTTTTTTCAAAATAAAAAAAAACGATGGGCTATAACCCATGTTTTGTTTTTTTTTTCCTTTTTTTCAAATCCTCAAAAATGATGAAAAACGGCGTGCTATAGTATGCCGTACGGTATGGGCTATAGCCCATGTTCAAAAATGATGAAAAACGAGGTCTTTTTTTTTTTTCAAAATTTAAAAAAAACGATGGGCTATAACCCATGTTTTTTTTTTTTTTTCATATTTTTCAAATCCTCAAAAATGATGAAAAACGGCGTGCTATAGTATGCCGTACTATATGGGCTATAGCCCATGTTCAAAAATGATGAAAAACAAGTTTTTTTTCTTTTTTCAAAATTTAAAAAAACGATGGGCTATAACCCATGTTTTGTTTTTTTTTCATTTTTTTCAAATCCTCAAAAATGATGAAAAACGGCGTGCTATAGTATGCCGTACGGTATGGGCTATAGCCCATGTTCAAAAATGATGAAAAACGAGGTCTTTTTTTTTTTTCAAAATTTAAAAAAACGATGGGCTATAACCCATGTTTTTTTTTTTTTTTCATATTTTTCAAATCCTCAAAAATGATGAAAAACGGCGTGCTATAGTATGCCGTACGGTATGGGCTATAGCCCATGTTCAAAAATGATGAAAAACGAGGTTTTTTTTTTTTTTCAAAATTTAAAAAAACGATGGGCTATAACCCATGTTTTTTTATTTTTTTATTTTTTTATCCTCAAAAATGATGAAAAACGGCGTGCTATAGTATGCCGTACGGTATGGGCTATAGCCCATGTTCAAAAATGATGAAAAACAAGGTCTTTTTTTTTTTTCAAAATAAAAAAAAACGATGGGCTATAACCCATGTTTTGTTTTTTTTTTCCTTTTTTTCAAATCCTCAAAAATGATGAAAAACGGCGTGCTATAGTATGCCGTACGGTATGGGCTATAGCCCATGTTCAAAAATGATGAAAAACGAGGTCTTTTTTTTTTTTCAAAATAAAAGAAAACGATGGGCTATAACCCATGTTTTTTTTTTTTTTTTCATTTTTTTCAAATCCTCAAAAATGATGAAAAACGGCGTGCTATAGTATGCCGTACTATATGGGCTATAGCCCATGTTCAAAAATGATGAAAAACAAGTTTTTTTTTTTTTTTTTAATTTAAAAAAACGATGGGCTATAACCCATGTTTTCCTTTTTTTTCCTTTTTTTCAAATCCTCAAAAATGATGAAAAACGGCGTGCTATAGTATGCCGTACTATATGGGCTATAGCCCATGTTCAAAAATGATGAAAAACGAGGTCTTTTTTTTTTTTCAAAAAAAAAAAAAACGATGGGCTATAACCCATGTTTTGTTTTTTTTTTCCTTTTTTTCAAATCCTCAAAAATGATGAAAAACGGCGTGCTATAGTATGCCGTACGGTATGGGCTATAGCCCATGTTCAAAAATGATGAAAAACGAGTTTTTTTTTTTTTTCAAAATCTAAAAAAACGATGGGCTATAACCCATGTTTTTTTTTTTTTTTCATATTTTTCAAATCCTCAAAAATGATGAAAAACGGCGTGCTATAGTATGCCGTACTATATGGGCTATAGCCCATGTTCAAAAATGATGAAAAACAAGTTTTTTTTCTTTTTTCAAAATTTAAAAAAACGATGGGCTATAACCCATGTTTTGTTTTTTTTTCATTTTTTTCAAATCCTCAAAAATGATGAAAAACGGCGTGCTATAGTATGCCGTACGGTATGGGCTATAGCCCATGTTCAAAAATGATGAAAAACAAGTTTTTTTTTTTTTTATCCTCAAAAATGATGAAAAACGGCGTGCTATAGTATGCCGTACGGTATGGGCTATAGCCCATGTTCAAAAATGATGAAAAACGAGGTCTTTTTTTTTTTTCAAAATACAAAAAAACGATGGGCTATAACCCATGTTTTTTTTTTTTTTTCATTTTTTTCAAATCCTCAAAAATGATGAAAAACGGCGTGCTATAGTATGCCGTACGGTATGGGCTATAGCCCATGTTCAAAAATGATGAAAAACGAGGTCTTTTTTTTTTTTCAAAATTTAAAAAAACGATGGGCTATAACCCATGTTTTTTTATTTTTTTATTTTTTTATCCTCAAAAATGATGAAAAACGGCGTGCTATAGTATGCCGTACGGTATGGGCTATAGCCCATGTTCAAAAATGATGAAAAACAAGGTCTTTTTTTTTTTTCAAAATAAAAAAAAACGATGGGCTATAACCCATGTTTTGTTTTTTTTTTCCTTTTTTTCAAATCCTCAAAAATGATGAAAAACGGCGTGCTATAGTATGCCGTACGGTATGGGCTATAGCCCATGTTCAAAAATGATGAAAAACGAGGTCTTTTTTTTTTTTCAAAATAAAAAAAAACGATGGGCTATAACCCATGTTTTGTTTGTTTTTTCCTTTTTTTCAAATCCTCAAAAATGATGAAAAACGGCGTGCTATAGTATGCCGTACGGTATGGGCTATAGCCCATGTTCAAAAATGATGAAAAACGAGGTCTTTTTTTTTTTTCAAAATTTAAAAAAAACGATGGGCTATAACCCATGTTTTTTTTTTTTTTTCATATTTTTCAAATCCTCAAAAATGATGAAAAACGGCGTGCTATAGTATGCCGTACTATATGGGCTATAGCCCATGTTCAAAAATGATGAAAAACAAGTTTTTTTTCTTTTTTCAAAATTTAAAAAAACGATGGGCTATAACCCATGTTTTGTTTTTTTTTCATTTTTTTCAAATCCTCAAAAATGATGAAAAACGGCGTGCTATAGTATGCCGTACGGTATGGGCTATAGCCCATGTTCAAAAATGATGAAAAACGAGGTCTTTTTTTTTTTTCAAAATTTAAAAAAACGATGGGCTATAACCCATGTTTTTTTTTTTTTTTCATATTTTTCAAATCCTCAAAAATGATGAAAAACGGCGTGCTATAGTATGCCGTACGGTATGGGCTATAGCCCATGTTCAAAAATGATGAAAAACGAGGTTTTTTTTTTTTTTCAAAATTTAAAAAAACGATGGGCTATAACCCATGTTTTTTTATTTTTTTATTTTTTTATCCTCAAAAATGATGAAAAACGGCGTGCTATAGTATGCCGTACGGTATGGGCTATAGCCCATGTTCAAAAATGATGAAAAACAAGGTCTTTTTTTTTTTTCAAAATAAAAAAAAACGATGGGCTATAACCCATGTTTTGTTTTTTTTTTCCTTTTTTTCAAATCCTCAAAAATGATGAAAAACGGCGTGCTATAGTATGCCGTACGGTATGGGCTATAGCCCATGTTCAAAAATGATGAAAAACGAGGTCTTTTTTTTTTTTCAAAAAAAAAAAAAACGATGGGCTATAACCCATGTTTTGTTTTTTTTTTCCTTTTTTTCAAATCCTCAAAAATGATGAAAAACGGCGTGCTATAGTATGCCGTACGGTATGGGCTATAGCCCATGTTCAAAAATGATGAAAAACGAGGTCTTTTTTTTTTTTCAAAATTTAAAAAAAACGATGGGCTATAACCCATGTTTTTTTTTTTTTTTCATATTTTTCAAATCCTCAAAAATGATGAAAAACGGCGTGCTATAGTATGCCGTACTATATGGGCTATAGCCCATGTTCAAAAATGATGAAAAACAAGTTTTTTTTCTTTTTTCAAAATTTAAAAAAACGATGGGCTATAACCCATGTTTTGTTTTTTTTTCATTTTTTTCAAATCCTCAAAAATGATGAAAAACGGCGTGCTATAGTATGCCGTACGGTATGGGCTATAGCCCATGTTCAAAAATGATGAAAAACGAGGTTTTTTTTTTTTTTCAAAATTTAAAAAAACGATGGGCTATAACCCATGTTTTTTTATTTTTTTATTTTTTTATCCTCAAAAATGATGAAAAACGGCGTGCTATAGTATGCCGTACGGTATGGGCTATAGCCCATGTTCAAAAATGATGAAAAATGAGGTCTTTTTTTTTTTTCAAAATAAAAGAAAACGATGGGCTATAACCCATGTTTTTTTTTTTTTTTTCATTTTTTTCAAATCCTCAAAAATGATGAAAAACGGCGTGCTATAGTATGCCGTACTATATGGGCTATAGCCCATGTTCAAAAATGATGAAAAACAAGTTTTTTTTTTTTTTTTTAATTTAAAAAAACGATGGGCTATAACCCATGTTTTCCTTTTTTTTCCTTTTTTTCAAATCCTCAAAAATGATGAAAAACGGCGTGCTATAGTATGCCGTACTATATGGGCTATAGCCCATGTTCAAAAATGATGAAAAACGAGGTCTTTTTTTTTTTTCCAAAAAAAAAAAAACGATGGGCTATAACCCATGTTTTGTTTTTTTTTTCCTTTTTTTCAAATCCTCAAAAATGATGAAAAACGGCGTGCTATAGTATGCCGTACGGTATGGGCTATAGCCCATGTTCAAAAATGATGAAAAACGAGTTTTTTTTTTTTTTTCAAAATCTAAAAAAACGATGGGCTATAACCCATGTTTTTTTTTTTTTTTCATATTTTTCAAATCCTCAAAAATGATGAAAAACGGCGTGCTATAGTATGCCGTACTATATGGGCTATAGCCCATGTTCAAAAATGATGAAAAACAAGTTTTTTTTCTTTTTTCAAAATTTAAAAAAACGATGGGCTATAACCCATGTTTTGTTTTTTTTTCATTTTTTTCAAATCCTCAAAAATGATGAAAAACGGCGTGCTATAGTATGCCGTACGGTATGGGCTATAGCCCATGTTCAAAAATGATGAAAAACAAGTTTTTTTTTTTTTTATCCTCAAAAATGATGAAAAACGGCGTGCTATAGTATGCCGTACGGTATGGGCTATAGCCCATGTTCAAAAATGATGAAAAACGAGGTCTTTTTTTTTTTTCAAAATACAAAAAAACGATGGGCTATAACCCATGTTTTTTTTTTTTTTTCATTTTTTTCAAATCCTCAAAAATGATGAAAAACGGCGTGCTATAGTATGCCGTACGGTATGGGCTATAGCCCATGTTCAAAAATGATGAAAAACGAGGTCTTTTTTTTTTTTCAAAATTTAAAAAAACGATGGGCTATAACCCATGTTTTTTTTTTTTTTTCATATTTTTCAAATCCTCAAAAATGATGAAAAACGGCGTGCTATAGTATGCCGTACGGTATGGGCTATAGCCCATGTTCAAAAATGATGAAAAACGAGGTTTCTTTTTTTTTTCAAAATTTAAAAAAACGATGGGCTATAACCCATGTTTTTTTATTTTTTTATTTTTTTATCCTCAAAAATGATGAAAAACGGCGTGCTATAGTATGCCGTACGGTATGGGCTATAGCCCATGTTCAAAAATGATGAAAAACGAGGTCTTTTTTTTTTTTCAAAATAAAAAAAAACGATGGGCTATAACCCATGTTTTGTTTTTTTTTTCCTTTTTTTCAAATCCTCAAAAATGATGAAAAACGGCGTGCTATAGTATGCCGTACGGTATGGGCTATAGCCCATGTTCAAAAATGATGAAAAACGAGGTCTTTTTTTTTTTTCAAAATTTAAAAAAAACGATGGGCTATAACCCATGTTTTTTTTTTTTTTTCATATTTTTCAAATCCTCAAAAATGATGAAAAACGGCGTGCTATAGTATGCCGTACTATATGGGCTATAGCCCATGTTCAAAAATGATGAAAAACAAGTTTTTTTTTTTTTTTCAAAATTTAAAAAAACGATGGGCTATAACCCATGTTTTTTTTTTTTTCATTTTTTTCAAATCCTCAAAAATGATGAAAAACGGCGTGCTATAGTATGCCGTACGGTATGGGCTATAGCCCATGTTCAAAAATGATGAAAAACGAGGTCTTTTTTTTTTTTCAAAATTTAAAAAAACGATGGGCTATAACCCATGTTTTTTTTTTTTTTTTTTTTTTTTTAATCCTCAAAAATGATGAAAAACGGCGTGCTATAGTATGCCGTACGGTATGGGCTATAGCCCATGGTCAAAAATGATGAAAAAAGATTATCCTCGTTTTTCATCATTTTTGACCATGGGCTATAGCCCATACCGTATGGAATACTATAGCATGCCGTTTTTCATCATTTTTGAGGATTTGAAAGAAATGAAAAAGAAAAAAAAAACGATGGATTATAGCCCATTGTTTTTTTGATTTTTTGATTTTTTTTTTAATCCTCGTTTTTCATCATTCTTTTACCATCCCACTGAGCAATAGCCGGCTATTAGACGTGCGTCTAAAAATGGGATAAAAAACGTCATTTTGACTGTCCATCTAAATTCTAAACGGATGGTTAAATATAAGTTCCCGATTGTACCTCACATGCCAGTGTGGCACCGTAGATAAACCTGGGGTTTATAAGCACAACATTCCGGGTTCAAGTCTCCTGAAGAACATTTTCACTGTCCATCTAAATTCTAAACGGCTGGTTAAATATAAGTTCCCGATTGTACCTTACATGCCAATGTGGCTCAAAAGATAAATCTGAGGTTCATAATCCAAAGGTTACTGGTTCAAAACTAATACTCAACCAATGCTGCAGTAATTTGAACTTTTCAAGGCTAGAATAAAAAATAAAAACTCATAAGCACCAGGAGACATGTGCTGATTGCCCCAAGGTGCCTTAGCTCAATGGTGTGGTGTGCTTGATCGGTTGCCTCTGCTACCTCCTGCCTCTGGCAGGTTCAAGTCCCATGTCAGCAAGGTTGCTAGTGAGGACCATCGGGAGACGGTGCTCTCTCCCCCTGTTTCCTGAAAAGTAGCAGTTGGGGGTTATGTTTGAAAGAACCCTGTCCACCTAAAATTTTACAGATAAGAATTAGGTCAAACATTTAAAAATAAAATAGCAATTTGGCCCATCATCTGACAGACAGAATAGTCTGTGTATTTGCATACTGGGCCCTGATTGGTGGCCCAAAACTTGGTTGGAAAGTCTCTCTTTTATGTCTGGCTTCCAGGCCAGTTGGAAAAGGGCACACTGAGAGGTGGTAAGAGTATGTTAAATTGGACATTTTCATGGTAAAAGGTTAGCTGGACAGGGTTCTTTCAGACATAAGCCCCAACCGTTACATCTCAGGAAACAGGGGGAGAGAGCACCCTCTCCCGATGGTCCTCCAGCACCTTGATGTCATGACATGGGACTTGAACCTGCCAACTGCCTGTAGCAGAGGCAACGGGTCAAGCGCTCCACACCATTACGCCAAGGCACCTTTGGGCATTCAGCAGATGTCTCCTGGTGCTTTTGAGTTTATATTTTTTATTCAAGCCTTGAAAAGTTCAAATTACTGCAGCATTGAGCTGTAGGAGGAACAGGACTTGAACATGGAATGTCTGTACTGAAAGCCTGATGATTAGACCATTGCACCATCAGTCAGACACTCTCAGGCTAAGTCTCCTGGTAATTTTGAAGTGATCTTTTGTTCGTTAGCCTTCAGTTAGTAAAGTTTAAATAACACAGAATCATATTAATCAGATGTTTCTTAGCGCTGTTGAGGTCTTCTTTTATATGATAGTGTAACAGCCGGGAATCGAACCCTGGTCTCCCACTTGGAAAGCCAACATCTTAACCACTACGACAATTAGAGTTTTGAGGTAATCAGGCTGAGGCTGTGAGCCACTGCTAGAATAGCAGTAAATTAAGCTCAATAACTAGCATTAAACTTTAGGAAGAGTGGGATTTGAAAATGGACTCTCTGTGCGGAATAACCCCTACTACACCATCACTCAGTAACATCTGCCTCTTTGTACTGTTGAAGCGATCTTTTGCATGTTAGCCTTCAGATAGTAAAGTTGAAAGAATCAAGAGTTGAACATAGAATCACGTTCATCAGAGTGTAACACCCAGGAATCGAACACAGGTCACCTGCACTGAAGGACAACATCTTAACCACTAAGCCAAAGCAACTGCCTATGGCTCAGGGGAGATATGAGACTTTTGAGGTCATCAGGCTGAGGCTGTGAGCCACTGCTATACAATACAAAATAAAAAAAAACGATGGGCTATAACCCATCTTTTTTCATTTTTTCATTTTTTTTAAATCCTCAAAAATGATGAAAAACGGCGTGCTATAGTATGCCGTACGGTATGGGCTATAGCCCATGTTCAAAAATGATGAAAAACGATTTTTTTTTTTTTTCAAAATTTAAAAAAACGATGGGCTATAACCCATGTTTTTTTTTTTTTTTCATATTTTTCAAATCCTCAAAAATGATGAAAAACGGCGTGCTATAGTATGCCGTATGGTATGGGCTATAACCCATGTTCAAAAATGATGAAAAACGAGTTTTTTTTTTTTTCAAAATTTAAAAAAACGATGGGCTATAACCCATGTTTTCCTTTTTTTTCATTTTTTTCAAATCCTCAAAAATGATGAAAAACGGCGTGCTATAGTATGCCGTACGGTATGGGCTATAGCCCATGTTCAAAAATGATGAAAAACGAGGTCTTTTTTTTTTTTCAAAATTTAAAAAAACGATGGGCTATAACCCATGTTTTTTTTTTTTTTTTCATTTTTTTTCAATCCTCAAAAATGATGAAAAACGGCGTGCTATAGTATGCCGTACGGTATGGGCTATAGCCCATGGTCAAAAATGATGAAAAACGAGGTCTTTTTTTTTTTTTCAAAATTTAAAAAAACGATGGGCTATAACCCATGTTTTTTTTTTTTTTTTCATTTTTTTTAAATCCTCAAAAATGATGAAAAACGGCGTGCTATAGTATGCCGTACGGTATGGGCTATAGCCCATGGTCAAAAATGATGAAAAAACATTATCCTCGTTTTTCATCATTTTTGACCATGGGCTATAGCCCATACCGTACGGCATACTATAGCATGCCGTTTTTCATCATTTTTGAGGATTTGAAAGAAATGAAAAAGAAAAAAAAACGATGGATTATAGCCCATTGTTTTTTTTTATTTTTTGATTTTTTTTTTTATCCTCGTTTTTCATCATTCTTTTACCATCCCACTGAGCAATAGCCGGCTATTAGACGTGCGTCTAAAAATGGGATAAAAAACGTCATTTTCACTGTCCATCTAAATTCTAAACGGATGGTTAAATATAAGTTCCCGATTGTACCTCACATGCCAGTGTGGCACCGTAGATAAACCTGGGGTTTATAAGCACAACATTCCGGGTTCAAGTCTCCTGAAGAACATTTTCACTGTCCATCTAAATTCTAAACGGCTGGTTAAATATAAGTTCCCGATTGTACCTTACATGCCAATGTGGCTCAAAAGATAAATCTGAGGTTCATAATCCAAAGGTTACTGGTTCAAAACTAATACTCAACCAATGCTGCAGTAATTTGAACTTTTCAAGGCTAGAATAAAAAATAAAAACTCATAAGCACCAGGAGACATGTGCTGATTGCCCCAAGGTGCCTTAGCTCAATGGTGTGGTGTGCTTGATCGGTTGCCTCTGCTACCTCCTGCCTCTGGCAGGTTCAAGTCCCATGTCAGCAAGGTTGCTAGTGAGGACCATCGGGAGACGGTGCTCTCTCCCCCTGTTTCCTGAAAAGTAGCAGTTGGGGGTTATGTTTGAAAGAACCCTGTCCACCTAAAATTTTACAGATAAGAATTAGGTCAAACGTTTAAAAATAAAATAGCAATTTGGCCCATCATCTGACAGACAGAATAGTCTGTGTATTTGCATACTGGGCCCTGATTGGTGGCCCAAAACTTGGTTGGAAAGTCCCTCTTTTATGTCTGGCTTCCAGGCCAGTTGGAAAATGGCACACTGAGAGGTGGTAAGAGTATGTTAAATTGGACATTTTCATGGTAAAAGGTTAGCTGGACAGGGTTCTTTCAGACATAAGCCCCAACCGTTACATCTCAGGAAACAGGGGGAGAGAGCACCCTCTCCCGATGGTCCTCCAGCACCTTGATGTCATGACATGGGACTTGAACCTGCCAACTGCCTGTAGCAGAGGCAACGGGTCAAGCGCTCCACACCATTACGCCAAGGCACCTTTGGGCATTCAGCAGATGTCTCCTGGTGCTTTTGAGTTTATATTTTTTATTCAAGCCTTGAAAAGTTCAAATTACTGCAGCATTGAGCTGTAGGAGGAACAGGACTTGAACATGGAATGTCTGTACTGAAAGCCTGATGATTAGACCATTGCACCATCAGTCAGACACTCTCAGGCTAAGTCTCCTGGTAATTTTGAAGTGATCTTTTGTTCGTTAGCCTTCAGTTAGTAAAGTTTAAATAACACAGAATCATATTAATCAGATGTTTCTTAGCGCTGTTGAGGTCTTCTTTTATATGATAGTGTAACAGCCGGGAATCGAACCCTGGTCTCCCACTTGGAAAGCCAACATCTTAACCACTACGACAATTAGAGTTTTGAGGTAATCAGGCTGAGGCTGTGAGCCACTGCTAGAATAGCAGTAAATTAAGCTCAATAACTAGCATTAAACTTTAGGAAGAGTGGGATTTGAAAATGGACTCTCTGTGCGGAATAACCCCTACTACACCATCACTCAGTAACATCTGCCTCTTTGTACTGTTGAAGCGATCTTTTGCATGTTAGCCTTCAGATAGTAAAGTTGAAAGAATCAAGAGTTGAACATAGAATCACGTTCATCAGAGTGTAACACCCAGGAATCGAACACAGGTCACCTGCACTGAAGGACAACATCTTAACCACTAATCCAAAGCAACTGCCTATGGCTCAGGGGAGATATGAGACTTTTGAGGTCATCAGGCTGAGGCTGTGAGCCACTGCTATACAATAAAAAAAATCTAAAAACGATGGGCTATAACCCATCTTTTTTCATTTTTTCATTTTTTTTAAATCCTCAAAAATGATGAAAAACGGCGTGCTATAGTATGCCGTACGGTATGGGCTATAGCCCATGTTCAAAAATGATGAAAAACGAGGTCTTTTTTTTTTTCAAAATAAAAAAAACGATGGGCTATAACCCATGTTTTTTTTTTTTTTTCATTTTTTTCAAATCCTCAAAAATGATGAAAAACGGCGTGCTATAGTATGCCGTACGGTATGGGCTATAGCCCATGTTCAAAAATGATGAAAAACGAGTTTTTTTTTTTTTCAAAATTTAAAAAAACGATGGGCTATAACCCATGTTTTTTTTTTTTTTCATATTTTTCAAATCCTCAAAAATGATGAAAAACGGCGTGCTATAGTATGCCGTACGGTATGGGCTATAACCCATGTTCAAAAATGATGAAAAACGAGTTTTTTTTTTTTTCAAAATTTAAAAAAACGATGGGCTATAACCCATGTTTTCCTTTTTTTTCATTTTTTTCAAATCCTCAAAAATGATGAAAAACGGCGTGCTATAGTATGCCGTACGGTATGGGCTATAGCCCATGTTCAAAAATGATGAAAAACGAGGTATTTTTTTTTTTTCAAAATTTAAAAAAACGATGGGCTATAACCCATGTTTTTTTTTTTTTTTCATTTTTTTTAAATCCTCAAAAATGATGAAAAACGGCGTGCTATAGTATGCCGTACGGTATGGGCTATAGCCCATGGTCAAAAATGATGAAAAAACATTATCCTCGTTTTTCATCATTTTTGACCATGGGCTATAGCCCATACCGTACGGCATACTATAGCATGCCGTTTTTCATCATTTTTGAGGATTTGAAAGAAATGAAAAAGAAAAAAAAAACGATGGATTATAGCCCATTGTTTTTTTGATTTTTTGATTTTTTTTTTAATCCTCGTTTTTCATCATTCTTTTACCATCCCACTGAGCAATAGCCGGCTATTAGACGTGCGTCTAAAAATGGGATAAAAAACGTCATTTTCACTGTCCATCTAAATTCTAAACGGATGGTTAAATATAAGTTCCCGATTGTACCTCACATGCCAGTGTGGCACCGTAGATAAACCTGGGGTTTATAAGCACAACATTCCTGTTCAAGTCTCCTGAAGAACATTTTCACTGTCCATCTAAATTCTAAACGGCTGGTTAAATATAAGTTCCCGATTGTACCTTACATGCCAATGTGGCTCAAAAGATGAATCTGAGGTTCATAATCCAAAGGTTACTGGTTCAAAACTAATACTCAACCAATGCTGCAGTAATTTGAACTTTTCAAGGCTAGAATAAAAAATAAAAACTCATAAGCACCAGGAGACATGTGCTGATTGCCCCAAGGTGCCTTAGCTCAATGGTGTGGTGTGCTTGATCGGTTGCCTCTGCTACCTCCTGCCTCTGGCAGGTTCAAGTCCCATGTCAGCAAGGTTGCTAGTGAGGACCATCGGGAGACGGTGCTCTCTCCCCCTGTTTCCTGAAAAGTAGCAGTTGGGGGTTATGTTTGAAAGAACCCTGTCCACCTAAAAATTTACAGATAAGAATTAGGTCAAACGTTTAAAAATAAAATAGCAATTTGGCCCATCATCTGACAGACAGAATAGTCTGTGTATTTGCATACTGGGCCCTGATTGGTGGCCCAAAACTTGGTTGGAAAGTCCCTCTTTCCAGGCCAGTTGGAAAAGGGCACACTGAGAGGTGGTAAGAGTATGTTAAATTGGACATTTTCATGGTAAAAGGTTAGCTGGACAGGGTTCTTTCAGACATAAGCCCCAACCGTTACATCTCAGGAAACAGGGGGAGAGAGCACCCTCTCCCGATGGTCCTCCAGCACCTTGATGTCATGACATGGGACTTGAACCTGCCAACTGCCTGTAGCAGAGGCAACGGGTCAAGCGCTCCACACCATTACGCCAAGGCACCTTTGGGCATTCAGCAGATGTCTCCTGGTGCTTTTGAGTTTATATTTTTTATTCAAGCCTTGAAAAGTTCAAATTACTGCAGCATTGAGCTGTAGGAGGAACAGGACTTGAACATGGAATGTCTGTACTGAAAGCCTGATGATTAGACCATTGCACCATCAGTCAGACACTCTCAGGCTAAGTCTCCTGGTAATTTTGAAGTGATCTTTTGTTCGTTAGCCTTCAGTTAGTAAAGTTTAAATAACACAGAATCATATTAATCAGATGTTTCTTAGCGCTGTTGAGGTCTTCTTTTATATGATAGTGTAACAGCCGGGAATCGAACCCTGGTCTCCCACTTGGAAAGCCAACATCTTAACCACTACGACAATTAGAGTTTTGAGGTAATCAGGCTGAGGCTGTGAGCCACTGCTAGAATAGCAGTAAATTAAGCTCAATAACTAGCATTAAACTTTAGGAAGAGTGGGATTTGAAAATGGACTCTCTGTGCGGAATAACCCCTACTACACCATCACTCAGTAGCATCTGCCTCTTTGTACTGTTGAAGCGATCTTTTGCATGTTAGCCTTCAGATAGTAAAGTTGAAAGAATCAAGAGTTGAACATAGAATCACGTTCATCAGAGTGTAACACCCAGGAATCGAACACAGGTCACCTGCACTGAAGGCCAACATCTTAACCACTAAGCCAAAGCAACTGCCTATGGCTCAGGGGAGATATGAGACTTTTGAGGTCATCAGGCTGATGCTGTGAGCCACTGCTATACAATAAAAAAATTCAAAAACCGATGGGCTATAACCCATCTTTTTTCATTTTTTCATTTTTTTCAAATCCTCAAAAATGATGAAAAACGGCGTGCTATAGTATGCCGTACTATATGGGCTATAGCCCATGTTCAAAAATGATGAAAAACAAGTTTTCTTTTTTTTCAAATTTTAAAAAAACGATGGGCTATAACCCATGTTTTTTTTTTTTTTTTTCATTTTTTTTAAATCCTCAAAAATGATGAAAAACGGCGTGCTATAGTATGCCGTACGGTATGGGCTATAGCCCATGGTCAAAAATGATGAAAAAACATTATCCTTGTTTTTCATCATTTTTGACCATGGGCTATAGCCCATACCGTACGGCATACTATAGCATGCCGTTTTTCATCATTTTTGAGGATTTGAAAGAAATGAAAAAGAAAAAAAAAACGATGGATTATAGCCCATTGTTTTTTTGATTTTTTGATTTTTTTTTTAATCCTCGTTTTTCATCATTCTTTTACCATCCCACTGAGCAATAGCCGGCTATTAGACGTGCGTCTAAAAATGGGATAAAAAACGTCATTTTCACTGTCCATCTAAATTCTAAACGGATGGTTAAATATAAGTTCCCGATTGTACCTCACATGCCAGTGTGGCACCGTAGATAAACCTGGGGTTTAAAAGCACAACATTCCGGGTTCAAGTCTCCTGAAGAACATTTTCACTGTCCATCTAAATTTTAAACGGCTGGTTAAATATAAGTTCCCGATTGTACCTTACATGCCAATGTGGCTCAAAAGATAAATCTGAGGTTCATAATCCAAAGGTTACTGGTTCAAAACTAATACTCAACCAATGCTGCAGTAATTTGAACTTTTCAAGGCTAGAATAAAAAATAAAAACTCATAAGCACCAGGAGACATGTGCTGATTGCCCCAAGGTGCCTTAGCTCAATGGTGTGGTGTGCTTGATCGGTTGCCTCTGCTACCTCCTGCCTCTGGCAGGTTCAAGTCCCATGTCAGCAAGGTTGCTAGTGAGGACCATCGGGAGACGGTGCTCTCTCCCCCTGTTTCCTGAAAAGTAGCAGTTGGGGGTTATGTTTGAAAGAACCCTGTCCACCTAAAATTTTACAGATAAGAATTAGGTCAAACGTTTAAAAATAAAATAGCAATTTGGCCCATCATCTGACAGACAGAATAGTCTGTGTATTTGCATACTGGGCCCTGATTGGTGGCCCTAAACTTGGTTGGAAAGTCCCTCTTTTATGTCTGGCTTCCAGGCCAGTTGGAAAAGGGCACACTGAGAGGTGGTAAGAGTATGTTAAATTGGACATTTTCATGGTAAAAGGTTAGCTGGACAGGGTTCTTTCAGACATAAGCCCCAACCGTTACATCTCAGGAAACAGGGGGAGAGAGCACCCTCTCCCGATGGTCCTCCAGCACCTTGATGTCATGACATGGGACTTGAACCTGCCAACTGCCTGTAGCAGAGGCAACGGGTCAAGCGCTCCACACCATTACACCAAGGCACCTTTTGGCATTCAGCAGATGTCTCCTGGTGCTTTTGAGTTTATATTTTTTATTCAAGCCTTGAAAAGTTCAAATTACTGCAGCATTGAGCTGTAGGAGGAACAGGACTTGAACATGGAATGTCTGTACTGAAAGCCTGATGATTAGACCATTGCACCATCAGTCAGACACTCTCAGGCTAAGTCTCCTGGTAATTTTGAAGTGATCTTTTGTTCGTTAGCCTTCAGTTAGTAAAGTTTAAATAACACAGAATCATATTAATCAGATGTTTCTTAGCGCTGTTGAGGTCTTCTTTTGTATGATAGTGTAACAGCCAGGAATCGAACCCTGGTCTCCCACGTGGAAAGCCAACATCTTAACCACTACGACAATTAGAGTTTTGAGGTAGTCAGGCTGAGGCTGTGAGCCACTGCTAGAATAGCAGTAAATGAAGCTCAATAACTCTAGCATTAAACTTTAGGAAGAGTGGGATTTGAATATGAACTCTCTGTGCTGAATAGCCCCTACTACACCATCACTCAGTAACATCTGCCTCTTTGTACTGTTGAAGCGATCTTTTGTATGTTAGCCTTCAGATAGTAAAGTTGAAAGAATCAAGAACTCACGTTCAGGCCCAGGCCGTAGCGTAACGGTCTGGGCACCGGACTGGTAATCCAGTCGCAGTGTGCCGCGGGTTCGACTCCCGGACCCGACACGGCCTTTACTGCATGTCATCCCCCCATCTCTCTCCCGTTTCCTGTCAGCCTACTGTCTGTCCCTTCAAAAATCAATAAAAGGCGTAAGCCGCAAAAAAAAAAAAAAAAAGAACTCACGTTCATCAGAGTGTAACACCCAGGAATCGAACACAGGTCACCTGCACTGAAGGCCAACATCTTAACCACTAAGCCAAAGCAACTGCCTATGGCTCAGGGGAGATATGAGACTTTTGAGGTTATCAGGCTGAGGCTGTGAGCCTTCAGTTAATACACCTCTAAATGTTCAAATCCCTGTTCTCCTATAGCTTAATGCTGGAGTGTTTCAACTTTACTAACTGAGGGCTAACACACACAATTACCAGGAGATGTTCACTGTGTGTCTGACTGATGGTGCAATAGTCTAATGATCAGTCTCTCTGTACGGACATTCCATGTTCAAGTCCCATTGCTCCTATATATAGCACAATGCTAATGTTTCTCATCCTCCGCAACACCCATTCTCATACACCGCTATACTTTTAAGTATCTTGCGGTAGAGAGAACGTCATCATTTTGGACCATGGGCTATAGCCCATATCGTACGACATACTATAGCACGCCGTTTTTCATCATTTTTGAGGATTTGAAAAAAAATAAAAAAATGAAAAAACCGATGGGTTATAGCCCATCGTTTTTTGAATTTTTTTAGAAAAGAAAATATCCTCGTTTTTCATCATTTTTGACCATGGGCTATAGCCCATATCGTACGGCATACTATAGCACGCCGTTTTTCATCATTTTTGAGAATTTGAAAAAAAAAAAAAAAAAAAAAACGATGGGCCCATCGTTTTTTTAATTTTTGATTTTTTTTTTAATCCTCGTTTTTCATCATTTTGGACCATGGGCTATAGCCCATATCGTACGGCATACTATAGCACGCCATTTTTCATCATTTTTGAGGATTTGAAAAAAATAAAAAAAACGATGGGTTATTGCCCGCCATCAGGGGGTAGAAATTATACAGCTATACGCACACGCGTACACAGGCACAGACACAAGCACAGTGTAACCATTTATTTAGGTCCACATAAAGGAGAAACATAGGGGGAGACTAATATTGTAGGTGCAGTAAGGTTAGGTTGAAAACATTTACAAAATCATGGCATGTGTTTTAATGATACAATATACAGTATACTCTATGGAACAGTGTCTCCTCCCCCATATATGGCACCTGCCAATTATAGCAGAGACGCCACAATACTTATTTGCAAGCCAACTTTTTGGCTATCCCAAGTTGTTGAAACCCTTAACATCTAGTCACATGCACATACAATTTACAATTTAGGCATTTAGCAGATGCTCTTAATCCCGAGTGATTTACAATAAGCAGGAACAACACATGGTAATACATCAAATACATTAAAAAATTGTCATCAATAATTACTTTATTTAGAAAAATAATGCTGTTCGTAATGAACGCACGCACAGAACTTTATAGTACTGCCAAATATTCCAGTAAAATACAAAATTCTTCAAAATTGTATAAAGTACAGTACTTGAGTAAATGCACTTCGTTGCTTTACACCAAGGTCACAGCAGATGCTTGACCCACACTTAAAACAAGGCTAGGGCTGTAAATTCTATCAATAGATGTATTCTTTCTCATAATTCTCAGTCTAGGTTTCACTAGTAAAAGTTTCAGTGTTATTTCGGCGTCACTTTGTTTTGGTCTTGCCAGTCACTATAGTTGGAATAAAATATGGATATACCAAACAAACTATTCCAAGAAGCACTTGAAGAAACAGGTCGGATTCATATGCCGCATCAAGTCTTTTAGGGGTGCATATACGCTGGGTTAGACATACTGACAGTCCGATAGGCATTAGTCCGACAACATCGTCGCTCCTGACATGCGTGGCCGGTTACAACTAACCCATGGCAGGTTGAACCTAACCCATGGCACTGGCAGGTTGAAACTAACCCATGGCAGGTTGAAACTAATCCATGGCAGGTTGAAACTAACCCATGGCAGAACTAACCCATGGCAGGTTGAAACTAACCCATGGCAGGTTGAAACTAACCCATGGCAGGTTGAAACTAACCCATGGCAGGTTGAAACTATCCCATGGATTCCTGTGCAGGTTAGGTTTAGGGTTGGTTCTTTGTTAGCGTATCGGACTGATGCCTGACATGCACCCGTCTTCTATAGGGTAGGCCCTAAAAATGATGATGCCCTTGGACACGGGGAATTTTGGGTACTTCTGATTCCGGTTTGTGGTTTCCTGTCTGATGAGTATACAGGCAGGCAGGCAGGCAGGCAGACAAACAGACAGACAGACAGAGTTTAACACCCCTCCCTGGTCTAAGTGGTGCCACTCTCCTGTCATAGGTGTCCTGCATGTCCTATATGGGGGGGGGACCCCTAATGCCTTGCCAATGGGTCCCTGATTGGCCTTAATCCCACATAAACCCTTCCCTGGGGTTAAGGGATGAAGTCCCCATCCATCCGTCCGTCGTCTATTGATGAAATGTCATGAGGCCTAGTGGCAGCATAGCGGCAGCGTAGCGGACATTCCAGGCGGGGGCAGAGCCGAAAGGGTCTTCCAAGGTGCTAACAAGACACTTTAGGTGCGTGTGTGTGCGCGCTCACGCGCGCGCAAGAGAGAGAGAGAGATCAGAGAGTGTGTGTGTGCGTGCGTGCGTGTGTGCGTGCGTGTGTGCGTAAAAACTTGACCTTGTAGATCAGCTATTTGTGGCGTTGAAGTTTGACGCTTCACAGAGGTCACGCCGTTTTACGAAAACTCACACTTTCGTGACAAGTCGGGACATGATCGTGTGTACCGATTTCCATACATGTAGGTGGGAAACCGTCTTGTGGGGCTTCAAGCACAGACCTAAATAAAAATGGCCCATTTGTAAATATAGCTGTGTGTATTTTGTGATTGTGGTGAGATTTGTTGATTCATTGAATATCATACATACACACACACACACACACAGACACACACACACACACACACACACACACACACACACACACGCGCGCACGCACGCACGCACACACACACACAGTCTGCATGAGATAATAGTTAAGATAGACGATCCATGGTTAACAATAGAGCATAATATGTGTCTCATGAGCTGTCTCCTGCCTGCCTCATGCCTGCCTGCCTGCCTGCCTGCCTGCATTCTAGCCTGCCTGCCTGCCTGCCTGCATTGTAGCCTGCCTGCCTGCCTGCATTCTAGCCTGTGTTTACCTCGTTTACTGTAAATCACTCTGGATTAAAGAGCGTCTGATAAATGCCGCTGCCTGTGAGTGAGTTATTTTTCGGGTGCACATCTTTGGTCCGACATACTAACAGTCCGACAGGCAATAGTCCGACACCCTTCACCAAACCCTATCTAAAGGTGCTGCCACACTATCAAAAGAGCCGCGCACGTTTGCGGCTGCGCACAGCTTCAAAACAGCGTTTTTAGACAGCTGGTGGATAGGAATTAAGCTCCACCTCCGCGGACGATTGACGCGGAGGAGAGCGCTTCCGGGAATCTGGCCGTCGCGCAAGTCGTCCGCGGAAGTGGAGCTTTTTTTCCATGCACCAGCTGTCTAAAAACGCGGTTTTTAAGCGGTGCGCAGCCGAAAACGTGCGCGGCTCTTTTGATAGTGTGGCAGCACCTTAACCCTAACCGCACGCGGAAGCCACGGGTGACCGGACACAGATGTCAGACTATTGGTACATCAGACTAACGTATCCCCCCTTGTTTTTCTTTGTCTCTTTTATGTTCTTCACTGTAACAGAATCTATTGATTTTTACTTATTTTGTTTCATGCGTCCCGATGTCATTGAGTTGTATTATGCTATATAAATAAAACTGCCTCGTCTTACGTCATAAATCGTGATAAAACTATTACGAATCTCGTGAATATATGCACGCACGCACGTACGTACGCACGCATGCACACACGTGTACACTTCACATACGCACACACACGCACATACCCACACACACACGTGTACACTTCACCTTCAAATAAACAAAAGACACAGACGTGTCTCTGTGAGAGCATGACGGTCATTAAATTTAGACCCCCGCCCTCCAGAGAGGGAAATAGATCAGCAACTGTAACAACAAAGACTCTTAAGTCTTTAAAATGGATCCCGGGCAGGTGTTTGAAGGGTTAAAGTGGAACCCCAGGCAGTGTTCTTATGACTCTAAGCAGCACACGTTGTCCCGTCAACACTCTGGACGGCCCAAACAAACACAAACAAAGAGTTGTTTTGTAGAGTGGGCGGAACAGTCCAACTAGTGTTGATTTTGTGGCGGAGGCAGACATATATGCATGAGCTCAGAAAGTGCAGGATGTTTTACTACATGAAGTGAAAGCTACACTGAGAATTCTGAGGAAACATAAATCTATTGATAGAATTAACAGCCCTGCTTTTAAGAGTGTGGGAACAGAATGGACAGGCGACTGCTGTGACCCTGAGTCCAATTATGTGACCTTGGGTCTCATAATCATCTTTCATTTGATCCTCATCTGCTGAAGCCCCTGAGAACAACACACACCTTGTTGAAGGACACACACACACACACACACACACACACACACACACACACACACACACACACACACACACACACACACACACACACACACACACACACACACACACACACACACACACACACACACCCCTAGCGAATGCTCTGTTCCTCTGTAGTGTAGCACAGTGACTTTTCAATGTCAGGGACACTCATAACTCTTGACAAAAAGAACCAAATGGACCCTTACCCGTAACTCTCAGAGTTACACACACGTAAGAGGGCCCTTTGGAACCCCTCGCAAGGAACCAAGAGGGTCCCTGGCACACACTTTGAGACCCACAGGTGTAGCAGTGTTTCCAGTGAGCCAGCATGCACAATGTCAGTAGCCGATTCGCGTCTGACTTTAGCCAGGCTACAATGTCAGCACCCTGACTCTGTTCGACCAGAATGGAACAGAGCCTTCATTAGCATCATTGGTAAAACCTGTGAAGGAAGTAAGAGTCAGGCCCAATTAACTTATTTCAGTGTCTATTATTTTTTACTTCCACGGCTCTCCATCAGCCTCCTTATAATAGGGCCACTAGCCCCCCCCCCCCCCCCCCCCCCCCCACACACACACACACACACACCCCTCCCTCTCTCCCTCCCTCCACCAACAACAAGAGCATCCATCTATCTAACATACTTGCAGCTTCACTTGGACATCACTCCGCAATGTCCAGCAGCTCAACAATAACCTACACCTACAGGACAGATGTCAGAGGATTGACATTGTAAAACACCAGATCTATAGAACCACTGCCAGAGGATTGATACTGTTAAGATCAGATCTATAGAACCACTGCCAAGAGTATTGATACTGTTAAGATCAGATCTATATTATAAGTTTGTGTCTGGAACGACACAGGGATCTAAAAACATTGTCCGAGAGAGAGGGAGACTGCGTGGACAACAACTCTGAAACAGGTATAGAGCGGCAAATTTAATTTGACGATTAATTGTCACACAAATAATTGTGATTAACGATTTCATTTAATTTGTATTTCTTTATTTTTATTTTTTTGAACATTGGAACATTTGCCTTTTTGGCTTCGTAATCATTAACTGCACAGGGCAACGTAAAGGACGACTTCACCACTTTTCAAACTACCTGTATATTCATATAATTGGTCCTCACTAATGTTCATGATACAATATAGCAAAAATATATACATCTACTCGGTCTGTGCCTCATAGCAGGGCTGTGGGCAGTTCAGAAACCTGTCTTCCAGTGGCATCATCATTAGGCAGATACAAATAAAATAATATTATCCATATTTTCCATTATTGCAAGCCTGCAGTTTCTATTAGCCTGGATTCCCCATATACACTATGATCTGAGTGAGGAACAATTATATGAAGGTAGGTTGAAAAGTGGTGAAGTCGTCCTTAAATATACAAATAAATCATTTAAGAATTGTTATGATTCTTTCTTTCCAAAAATGCAGAAAATAGTGGAAATAGTTGATCTACAAGCTTACAAGTTGTAAACTTGTAGATCTGCTATTTTTGAGGAAAAAACATGTTTGGAAATGTATGGACATTTTTCAGCATGCAAACGATTGACGATTAATGCAAATATATGTTCTGGTGTCAGTGTCAATCTAGTGCACATTCTGTTGACTGTTGACCCTATCCGAGGGAACCAATAAGGTCCTACTGTCTACATTTCTTATTTTTAAAACTTAAACTGTCTACATTTCTGACTAATAAAGTATTCAATTAAATCAATCAACCTGTCTTTTACACACAGATAGTGTGTTGTGGAACAGCAGCATTTGCAGAAATTATATTTTTCTCATTCTATCTAGTGTTTTGACTCTCTTGAGTGTGTTTAGAATAATGACATCTCCCCATAGCCATATAACACCACCAGGAAAATGCGGAACATGCATTTTATTATTATGCAAATTAAACCACGAAGCCGATAAGCATATTTGGATATTTTACGAGCGGTTGACATCCCTGTAATAACAATCTAAATCTACAATGTAACTAGTAACTGAAGTTTTAAAATAATTGTATAGTGGAGTAAAAGTACAATATTTGCCTCTGAGAGTGGAGTACAAGTTAAAGTATTGGGAATAGGAAATAGTACAAATGCCTCAAAATTGTACCCAAGTATATAGGCCTACAGTAATTAAGTAAATGTACTTTCCACCACTGTACAAATGCCTTCTGAAGCAGTAGTTCTCAAACATTTTTGACCCCCATCTGAAAATGTTTTGTGCCAGCCTGCCAGGGACCCCCAGAAGAGAATTTCTGTAAAGAAATCCAAAACTCTTCAAGATTTGTCGCTATACATTTGCTGTCTTTTTTCATTCATGCATGACAAATCTTGACATAAAAGACAACACAAAGTGACACATTGCGAGCTTGTAGATGTGCTATTCCTCCTCCCCCTGAACCCCTGGGGGTCCCCGGACCGCACATTACCCAGACAGTTTTAACTGTCACGTCACCATCCCAGCTGAGTGACAGGTGGCCGGCCGAGACATCCATGGAATAGTCGTCATGTTTTTACACGACTCATTAAAAGGCTGCATGTGTGCGCGCGTGCATGTGTGTGTGTGTGTGTGTGTGTGTGTGTGTGCATGTGCGTTTGTGCGTGCGTGTGTGCGTGTGTGTGTGTGTTCACACAAAGTGTTTTGTTTTATCCTCAGAGGACACTTTGTACCCTTACATTTAGTTTTAATTACATTTAATTTGTAATAACATTATGCATTTATTTTTATTACAGGGTGTCCATTAATCCATTAATCCCCAAACAAACAAACAGCTGCCAAGATGTGGAAAGGAACCAAGAGCAGCAAAGCATCCTCTGTCAAAGGTATTATATTAATAATTGTTATTATAATATATGCACATGCATTTAATGCAATCATAGGACCTTTCTGTTTGGATGTATGGGCTGTCAATCAGATAGGACCTTTCTGTTTGGATGTACAAGGCCAGAAAGTAGATATTTTTTAGTTTTTTTGCCACATAGTAGGCGTTACCGCATAACTTACAGATATGATGTCACGCGCATAGCCTCAATTATTGTTATTATTAGTGGCAGTATTATTATTTCTATTTGTGGTATGAAGTTAGTTATTCATGTAAACAGATTATAATTAACACCAGACGGTGTTTTTCTATTTTTTTCTCACACCGAGAATAACAGATCTATACAAACACATCCCAGCACGATGAGCTCATATAGTAGATCTACAAACACGATGAGCTCAGATAGTAGATCTACAAACACGATGGGCTCAGATAGTAGATCTACAAACACGATGAGCTCAGATAGATCTACAGACACACCCCAGCACGATGAGCTTGTGGATCTACTATTTTCAGAGAAAATGCAGGCGGAGGGGCCTAGAATGCAGAGCCCATGGGAAGAGCACCGAAGTCTGACGTCAATATCGGTAGAGGGCGCTAAGTCCTCTGGTTTATGTACTTTTTATTTGCATTGTTATCCCTATAGTTGGATTTCAGATCACCTCATATAAGAACTGTGTTTGAAAAATAAACAAATCATCCCGGCCGCTTCACTCATATGGATATGAAGAATCAACTGACTGAGAGAAAACACTAATGTATACTGCTACTGAATTAGTTACATTTTCACTAGAAACAGACTGTATCAAATATGACTGACGGTCGTAAATGATACAGAGACACCACACCTCCCCGACAATTTTGCCGAAACAGTTTGTTTATTTTTGGACCACAATGTTTATAAGAGACGATTTTAAGATGAGCCAATGTTATTCTCCATAGAGAAATCACTTCCGTGAACCATGCAGGCAGAACCAGGGGATGAGCAAGTGACGTCAGGACTTTGGCGCTCTATGTGGTCTACTAACATTAAAGTGGTTAATGATAGTTAGAGATGTTTAAATTTAGTTTTATCATCTACTCAGGTTTTTGTGATTCACCCCAGACAGTTTCTTGAGATGCTTGATATTTAGATATTTGATATTATGAACCGATCAGTGATGACTTCCTGTCCTTTTACAGGTTACTCCCTGGTCAGTCAATATATCCAAAAATTCGAAGGAGAGTCGGGAACCAAGAGAGGTGAAAACACTCGCTCGCCTTATTTTGTTTGTTTTGCCAGGGCTCCACTGAAACGCCAGGGCTCCACTGAGGCCGTTGCGTAACAGTACTGTATTATAATACTGTTGATATAATAGAATACATTTTCGATTGCTGCATCTACTCCATTTCTCGCTTCAAATGTTTTCAAAAACATTCCTGAGAGAAACATTTAGTTGAAATCCCAACCAATTCCAATCAGAATCAAGCGTTCAACCAAACCGTAAATGCGTTTAATTATACAATGCAATCATATTTTATAATTATGTTTTATATACATGACTGGACCGTCTGGACGGCGGTGTGACAGCGTAAAAATATCAAACCAGGGCCATTTTTGACGTTTGTCACCCAACGCAGCGCAATGGAACGCAGCGTCGGCAGTGGAGCCACCCTTCGCTGCTTAAAAAGAGAACATTCCCTGACACTGACACGCAACGCTGACACGACGGCGATGGCTGCAGCGGAGCCCCGCCGTAACCCTAATCCTATGCCAGTGGCTGCAGTGGAGCCCCGCCGTAACCCTTATCCTATGCCAGTGGTTCTCAACCTTTTCAGGGCCCCAAAATAGAGGCGCATGCATGCTCCATGATCGGCAAATTATTTATTTATTTACTCAACCGGTGAATGAGTTAAGTACTTTACTTGAGGATATTTACTTTACACCAGTGGTTCCCAAAGTGGGGTGCGGGGACCCCCGGGGGTCCTTGAGCGAGTTCCAGGGGGTCCCCTGCAATCAAATGGACCCTTATGCGTCTGTTACTCAGAGATTGTACAAATGGAACCAAATGGACCTTAACGGGTCCATTTGGTTCCATTTGTACAGAGTTAAATTAACTTTGATTTTACAATATAAATGGGGGTCCCAGAGATAGACATGCCATTAAATAGGGGACTGTAGCCTAATTCAGGTCAACCCGGGGGCCCTTGAAATGAAAATGCTTGAAAATCATTGCTAGAGCCGAAAGATCTTCTCTTATGGGGGTCCTTGACATATGTTTTCAAATGGGGGTCCGTGGCCTAATGAGTGTCAATTTGGGGGTCCTTGACATGAAAGGTTTGGGAACCACTGCTTTACTAGCCTGGCTAATAAGCCAGACTAATATCACAGGCAATTTGTTTTGCCAACGGCTGATTCGCGTCTGGTTTATTAGCCAGGCTACTGCTTTACACCACTAGTGATGTATGCAGATCCCGTGTCATGTTGTGTTGTGTTGTGTTGTATTGTGCCTGTGTGCTTGCGTGCGTGTCAGCAGTGAAGAAGAGATCTCGTCTTCCTCAAACTGGTCAGTTTGAAGACGACATCCCTGAAGGGGAAAACACTCCCGTCTTCCTGAAGAAACCTGTTCCACTGACCGTAGAGGAGGGTGAGTCTGACCTCTGACCTTACTGACCGTAGGAGGGTGAGTCTGACCCCATGACCTCTGAACTTACTGACCATAGAGGAGGGTGAATCAAAGCCCAAAGTAAGGCTATCCAACGTTGAAGATTCCACTACCTACTGGCGAAATGTGTTTCATGGAGGTGGACGGACGTTCATGACATCACGTGCGTAAGCCCGGACCTCGGGGCTAGGCTAGGCTAAACTTCCGCTCGCTCGAGCCATTGAGTTATACTTATACTTCCGCCAGTCTTCTGGGTGCTTCAAAACGCCGCTGAGCAACTTCCACTGAAATGAATAGCTTGGGAGCGGGGCTAACGCTCCGGTTCGGTCTCTATCATTTATAGCTCTATGGATGAGTCTCAAACCAATATGAATACAATATGAACACTCACATTTAAATACTTTTGAATCATTTCAAATAAAGTAAAATGATTCAAAGCATTCTTGTAGTTTTTGAATGGACTTCATAGATGTATTAATATTTACCATGTATGAAGCGATACAATGGACTTCATAGATGTGGTCAATGTTTGCGTAACTTTTAGGGAACGCGGCGGTTTTCAGGGCCAAGGTCACAGGTCAGCCCAAACCGCAGGTGATGTGGAATCGGGCGAAAGGCGACATGTCGGACCAGGACAGATTTATGAGTAAATATGACGAGTCCACAGGCGAATGTTTGCTACAGGTGAGTTTATAGAGCTAAGAAAAAATATACAGAGAATTTTCTTAATTTGTTAAACGTTTTTCTATATGAACAAATTATTTGGGGCATGTGCATACTTATAGCACAAAAAATAGCAGCAATGAGTTATAACAGATTTACAAGTGCACCTTTGTAACACCTTGTGAAATTGTAAATCAGCTATTTTAACTCTGAAAACAAGTGTGCCGTGAGGTTTGCAAAACACTGACGTATCTCTACTCACCGTGTGCAGAAGTATACATTATACATTGCTATTTGTATCTGTACATTCCTAAGGTATGTGTTTTTATATAAATTGTTATATTTTATTGGTAGATTCCTATGGTATGTGAGGACGATAGAGACACGTACAAATGTTTTGCGGTCAATAAATATGGCAAGGCTGTCTGCACGGCTGCTCTGAATGTCATAGTGGGTAAGCTATCATGTGTGTGTGTGTGTGTGTGTGTGTGTGTGTGTGTGTGTGTGTGTGTGTGTGTGTGTGTGTGTGTGTGCGTGCGTGCGTGCGTGCGTGCGTGCGTGCGTGCGTGCGTGCGTGCGTGCGTGCGTGCGTGCGTCCGTGTGTGTATTGTGTCCACAATTTCCTTCATTACCATAAACATCAAACAAAAGTTCATAAATGTTTGTTTGGTAGATTATATTTAGTCTCTATGGCAATAACTTGTATAATGTTACTGATGCTGCGTTCACACGGGCAGATGCAAAGATACAGTTTACGGAAGCCAGCGACATGAAGATACAAAGATGCATCTGACGTTTGTAGCTGCTGCAAAAGCTGAGATGGGTTCACCTTCCAGATGCAAAGCTACAAAGCTACAACTACTGCTACTACTAACTTTGGGGCAGGCCCGTATAGAGTTTAAATGGACAGGTATCAGTCAAAAGGGAGACATCGAAGAGGAAGGATGGATGGGGAAGGATCAACATATGGAATGTCAGAACAGGTCAGCTCCATATATGAGATCTAAGGGTTTGAGGTTAGATTTTCTGGCCAATATTGATGACATCAGGGATCTTCATATATGGGCTTAATATTGATGACATCTCCATCCCTGATGATGTCACGTGATGTCACGTGCTCTCTCTCACCCTGACACACTGACGGGAAATGCACGATTCCATAGTTAACATTATTTTCGCCCCATACGGAGGTCTCCGTCCTATTAAATAATTACGCCCAACGCCATATATGGAGATTAATCAAAAGACATTACTCGTTTCATAACAGAGCGCACCAGTCTACAGTCTGGGAGTGTCTATTGGGCAACATTCGACCCGGCTAGTCCGTCATCCAAAGTGGTCCAGCTCCATTTTAAAGGTATATTCAGTGATTTCACTCAAAAAACCTTAGGTTTCGTTTTTGGCTGTGGGACCCAGCCTTTCGTCCAATCAGGATAGAGAGTCAAAAACGAAACCTAAGGTTTTTTGACCCCCAGGGGTTAACTGGGGGCAGGGAGGAACTCCTTATATGGCCAGCACACTCTATAGTAGGGAGGATTATCACAACAAAACAAAACAATAAGTGATATTTGAATTAAGTGAAATCACTGAATATACCTTTAATGAATGGGATTAAAAATCATTAAAACGTGAATAACTCATGTTCCTTAGAAATGAGGCTCCATTAAAGTAAATAAACAGGCTTTCCGACTGTATAAAAGTGATTGTCGGCCCAGGCCGTAGCGTAACGGTCTGGGCACCGGACTGGTAATCCAGTCGCAGTGTGCCGCGGGTTCGACTCCCGGACCCGACACGGCCTTTACTGCATGTCATCCCCCCATCTCTCTCCCGTTTCCTGTCAGCCTACTGTCTGTCCCTTCAAAAATCAATAAAAGGCGTAAGCCGCAAAAAAATATCTTAAAAAAAAAAAAAGTGATTGTCATTAAGAATCGTTACAATAGAGACATGATCTACCAAAAACACATTTATGAACGTTTTGTTTGTTAGATGTTTATACTGTATCATATCATGGGGCGGCAGTGGCTCAGGAGGTAGAGTGGCCACTCTAGAGTTAGAGTTAGTGTCCGTCCTCTGAGTGTCCAGCAAGACTCTGAACCCCTAATTGCTCCCGATGAGCAGCTCGGTGCCTTGCATGGTTTCCGCCGCCATCGGTGTGTGGACGTGTATGTGTGTGAATGGGTGAATGTACTGCACAATCTAATAAAGTGCCTTGGATAAAGGCGCTATATGAATGCACCATTTACCATATCATCTCATAATATAATCAATCATCCATGTCCATTCCATGTGTAGTTGTATTCAACAAACAGAAGGAGGATGTTATGCAGGATGTTGGTGAGTAAATAACTTTCAGTTTCTTGTAGAAAGAAAGAACCTAAAATTAAAAAAATATGAACTAACTGTCAGACTCTGTTCTGTTTTAGTTGCTCCAGACCCTTCGGAGTTCAGGAAACTGCTCAGGAAAAGGTACCAAAACTGAGGAGAATAGGTCGCATGCTCGCTCACACACAGTTATTAGTGTTTAAGTGCTCAGAATGGGATAAAGTTGGGAGCTTGATAAAGCATTAATTCAAGGTCACACTAAGCATAATGATAGTTCACAGCCGCGAGCGAGACTGGCGAGATAATGGAGGGCAATCACTTCCAGGTCTGCCAATGTTTATGTTTCTTCAATGTTTATGTTGCACATTTCACTGGAACTGGCCTCACGTTACTGCCTATGGTAACGGGAGGGAATCGGTTAAAAAGTGCTTCTGACTAAACCTACATTGGAACCTCAAATCTCCTAACTCCAACCTAGTTCCCCATCTGTCTTGGTCATTCTAATCAATGATGGACAAAACAACTATTTATACTATTTCTTAGTCCACTTGCGCTGTATTTTTGAGTAAAGTGATGATAATATAATAACACATTAAAGTATCTGAGAATGTATAAAGTCACCATACAAACTTTGATGAGGCAGTGTTGTGTTGTTTTCAAAATCTTTGTTGTTTTTTTCCCCCTGAAAAGTTAATATTTTAGACTTTCTGCCTGGCAGCAGAGATATGCACTATAACACCAACTCTTATTCGAGCAAAATGCATCATGTCGTATACTCACCTGAAACAGACCGAAGTCGTGCACTTTCAGCATTTCTCTCGTTGCGTCGTTATCTCAACAGTAAAGAGCCAGAAGCTCCTCAGCTGCAGCAGCAGGTGCAGGTGGTGAAGAGGGAGGACGGAGGGGAGGTGGACGAAAGCTTCTGGGACATCCTGATGAGCTCGGAGAAGAGAGACTACGAGAGGATCTGCGCAGAGTTCGGCGTCAAAGACCTGAGGGGGACGCTCAGGAGACTGGAGGAGAAGAAACAGGAGAGAGAGGACGAGCGGTCAAAGGTCATTCATCCTCAGTCACGTTGGGTTAAAACGGGTGCATAACAGCCGACGTACTAACAGCCTACTAACGTGTAAAAGTCGTGATTATTGTTATTATTGTTGTGTTGTGAACTTGGAAGTACCACAGACCAGGATCTCAGCAGTGAGTGGATTTATTCTGACAAAACAAACAATGTGGCAATCACTGCACTGTTCTTCAATGTGTTCAGCATTAACATGTTGGCTTTCATAGCACAGATGAAATAGGAAGTTAATAATAACAATACATACAATATATGTACCTGACAAAACAGACAACGTGGCAATTAAGCACTGCTCTGTGTGTTCAACATTAATATTTTCTGTAAATGCAGAAATGAAATACAATGATACAGTACAATGAAAATACAGTTTGTATCCTAATAACTCTGGGTACACACACACACACACACACACACACACACACACACACACACACACACACACACACACACACACACACACACACACACACACACACACACACACACACACACACACACACACACACACACACAGTTAGGTCTCAGTGTGTGAGGGTAAATGAGGTCATGTCTTCTCTGCTGCTCTCCTCCACTGGTTCTCCCCAAGGCTGTTGTCTCTCCTCACTATTGTATATTCTGTATACCAACGACTGTTGTAGCCATCACCCTAACAGGTATATTGTCAAATTTGCTGATGACTCTGTAATTGTTAGCCTCCTTGAAGACAATGAAGTACAGCATGGGCCAGTTGTCAATGACTTCATATCCTGGTGTGACAAGTCATTTTTACAGCTAAATGTGACCAAAACTAAAGACGTGATCATCAGCTTTAGACGGACTCCTCCCAGTCCTGCTCCTACACTCATCAAGGGCACAGAAATTGAAGTCGTAGAGAGCTACAAATACTTGGGTGTCGTTCTGGACAACAAACTCTCCATTGACTCTCATGTTGCCTCTACTTCTAAAAAAGTCCAGCAGCGTCTTTTTTTTCTGAGGAAAATGCATTCCTTTAATGTCTCATCTGTAATGATGACTCTTTTTTATAGAAGTTTTATTGAATCTGTAGGCCTACTCGTGTTTTGTATGGTTGCCTGGTACGGTAACCTGACCCTAGCAAACAAGAACAGGCTCAGCAGCCTCGTCAAAGTGGCCAGTAAGATTTCTGGGAGAACCCAAGCCCAACTTATAGATCTGTACAAGAGGCAGATGCTTAAGAGAACCTCCTCCCTCCTGGAGGTATCGGATCACCCACTTCGGTCTGAGTTTGAACTGTTGCCCTCAGATCGTCGGCTGAGGGTGCCCGCCACAAAGACTAATCGGTTCAAACTATCCTTTGTCCCAGCTGTTATTCAACTGCTGAACAGCAAATAGCACTTTATTCTTGCCCTTTTGCACATACTGCCCACTAATGCACTTTTGCTGACTTTGCTATACTACTGTATGTCATGAATTCTCTGTCTCTAGTGCCCTGTTCTTAGTCTTGTATTGAATGTTGTTGTTGTGTGTATTTTGTGTGTATTTGATCTGGCTGCAACCAATTTCCCGCAAGGGACAATAAAGCTAACCTTGAACCTTGAACACACACACACACACACACACACACACACACACACACACACACACACACACACACACACACACACACACACACACACACACACACACACATATATATAATGCACAATTGCAAATGAAAATAATAAAATAATCTGTAGAGCAAAATAAACACAACCTACTGCTTTCATAGCACAGATAAACTGCGCAATAGGTTACATAATTCCCTTAAGGCAACTGCTCGAACTCTTAAAGTGACAGAACACCCTAACCTAACCCTAACCGCACACGGAAGCCAGGGGAGTCTTAACCGGCAACGCATGTGTCTTAACCGGCCGTGCATGTCGGACTGTAGGCTATACAGTATGTCAGACCAACTCCAGTTTAAACATTATGTTTACACTTCATTTCATCTCATGTACTGTACATCTCCATCAGTATGTTGACTAGTGACTACATCCCATGCATTTCATTCCATGCACGTGCACGCATAGACAACCTAGGGGGCCCCTTCCCTTTTACCCGTCTGTGAAAAGCTGCCCTCTCCAGACCACAAATGCAGCATTAATGCAAAATGCAGCCCCTTTCCTTTTAGGGTGAACAGGATCAGAGACATATTATATTATATGTTATATAATATTGTATATTGTAGGGTGAACAGGTGTTTTGTTGATGTTGTTGTTGTCATCTCGGCACCACTAAAGAAGAGGGTCCCAGCCCTCAGTGTGTTCTCCGAGAACTAAATAAAGATTGAAATGAAATGAAACAGGATAATATAATATTTATATATTGTATATTGAAGGGTGAATAGGATCATATTATATTAATATATTGTACATTTTAGGGTGAACAGGATCAGAAAAACATCCTGAAGTCTGTGGGGAAGAAGACGGTCCTCGGCGTTCGTGACCGTTCACCTGAACACGCTGGACGGTACCAAGTAGATGTGGATCGAGGGGTCAAGATGCGCAGCACAGAGTTCAAAGGTAAAAATATAGTCACCTATGACCAGTGTTCTGCCCTCGCTGCTTCGAGGCACAGTTAGGCAGAAAGATAACTCCAGACAAAAATATCGGGTGTTCAATCTCTTTTACTGAAGTCCCAGTTTGATTCAAATGTAGCATAAATTATCATTAATTTGACATAGATAATCATGATGCATATGCAAAACATACTCACAGACAATGCTTTGTCCCACAACAAGGAAAAAAGGACATCTGTCTGCCTTCACACACCAAACTGAACTGAACAAACTAGTGTGCTGCACTGCTAATTACCATCTAGCACACCTTGAGCAGGCTCAGAAGAGACCTAATTACACAATGTCAAACACCTGTCTTAAAACAAGGTACACTCTTCAAAATAACTTGTGAAATAGCACCACCCACTGGCGGACATAGTCTCAGCCAGCACAACCAGGACTGTACCAAGTACATGAGAACCTGGTTGCCTCATTTCTCTCTAATTCTATGCTGTGTGCATACGTGTTCCTGCCTAACTACTTGATTTCTATCTCTTTTGTGTTAGTCTGCAATGTGGGATTTGTTGTTAAGATCGAGGAGGTGAAGGCCCAGGAGGGAGAGGATGCCGTGTTCGAGTGTGTGCTCACTCTCCCCATGTCCAAGTTAGTATATAGCTTTCAAGCACTCACCCGCACCATTTCTGTAAGACCAACTACATTATTAGCTTCAGTTTTAGCCGCGGCCTTTGCAAGCTCTTTTCTCAGAAACTACTGTGCTGCATGGATTCGAACAAATCAGCGATGTTCGTAAGTCATTTCTGATTGTCCGGTGATCGCGATTGGAACATTGGCGTCTTCTAGAGCAAGGATGGCCACATTTTAGCTCGCTAAAGATGGAACCCAAAAACGGACATGTGTCATAGTGGTATTGCTTGTAATCGTGGCACCAAGCACCACCACAGTTGTCCACCAGGTGGCACTCGGTAAAACGTGTCAACCCTAATAAGATATTAAGTGTCACTGTTAACTCTATTAAGGTAATAAGTGTCAACTCTAATAAGGGTCTTGTGGTGTCCTCCAGGATCAGATGGATGGGGAAGAACGCCATGCTGCAGAGTGGAGATAAACACAGATTTGTGGCATCAGAAGATAAACTGACCCACAGGCTGCTCATCAAAGACGTCAGGCAGGCGGACAGAGGAGTCTATGCCGCTATCGCTGGAGCAAAGTCCTGCAGTGCCTGGCTGCTGGTGGGAGGTATGGAACAGTCATGTAGTCCTGTAGCGCATGGCTGCTGGTGGGAGGTAAGGAACAGTCCTGTAGGCTGCTGGTGGGAGGTAAGGAACAGTCCTGTAGTCCTGTAGCGCATGGCTGCTGGTAGGAGGTAAGGAACAGTCCTGTAGGCTGCTGGTGGGAGGTAAGGAACAGTCCTGTAGGCTGATGAATCATGTTGTGGCTTATGAATCATGTTGTGGTTTTTGATGTCCTCACAGCCGACGCGGACCCGGCAGACGCAGGGAAGAGGAGAGAAGGTAAAACAACCTCGGCCGACGGAGCAGGATCGGGATCAGAGACTGACCTGGAGAAGATGAACCGGGAACAACAGGAAAAGGAGATGAACGAAGCCATCATGAAGATGATGAAGGTAATTAATGAATCAGCGATGAGGAAGATGGATGAGTCAGCCATGAAGATGAATGAATCAGCGATGAGGAAGATGGATAAGTCAGCCATGAAGATGAATGAATCTGTGATGAGGATGAGGAATGTATCATCCATGGGGGTGACAGAAACAACAGAAACCGCAGAAGGAGCGATGACGGCCGAGGAGTTCTTCTCTGCGGCTGATGGCAGGCTGACCGGCGGTGATAAAACAAGTGATGGTAGTAGACGCGGAGTGACGATAGCCAACGGTGAAGACAGGAGCGTCACCGACGCGCCAGGAACCAGAAGGGACACGCTGACGCCGTCTGATCAGGCGTCAAGAGACGGCGATACGTCTGGAAAGGTGGGGAGGACAGAGCATGGGGAGGCGGCAGGGGGACGAAGAGGACATGGCGGAGAGGTGGCGGGGGGCCGGAGTGGTGACGGTGTGGGGTCGGCGGGGGGCCGGAGAGGAGGTGGTGTGGAGGCAGAGGGCTGGAGAGCAGACGGCGTAGAGGTGTGCAGGGGCACACAAGCTATCGATGCGTCGCTTTGCGACGTGTCGATAGCTTGTTAGATCCACTATTTCCGCTATTTTAGAAGTGGGGCTTATGTTTTAAGTAATTTTTTTGCCAACCCCCTATTTCTTTGTGAAATTAGCCTATGCCTCTGGAGGCGGGGGGCCGTAGAGGTGACGGCGTGGCGACGGCGGGAGGCCAGAGAGAAGGTGGCATGGAGACAGCGGGAGGCTGGAGAGAAGGCGGCGTGGAGGTGGTGGGAAGCCGGAGAGAGGACGGCAGCGTCGCATTGGATCCAAACGGTGTTGGACGAGTCACCAAAAATGACGGAGTGGATCTGATGTTGGATGACGACGAGAACAGGCGACGCACACAAACACGTGTGCAGACTGCTTCGGACGGAGTAGCTGGTAAGAAAACACTGCACTGTAAACTCGCTTGAATATCAATGTTCTCTTCCAGGTTTTATTACGCGGGGTCTAAGCTGCCAAGCACAAACAGTACACATCCAGCAGGCATTTAGCAGGTGCTCGTAATCCAGAGTGACAAGGACAACACAAGGTAATAAATCAAATACATAGAAATTGTCATCTAGGATTAGGCCTACTGGATTATAGGTATATAACCAAGAACCCATCATCAGTCAAACAGCCCTCCACCCCCCAAAAGGAGAAAAGAAAATCACACTTGTGTGAAGTGAGGGGCACTCTTATCGTCATACATCATCATACATCACATTCCGTGCTCAGCCAATCAAATCATTCAAATGTTGGTACACAAACACACAAAGCTGGGCATAGGAGGGGCTAACGGCCAATAATCTGTACATTGAAACTATGCACACTATAGGGTGCCAGATCAACAATGATCTGGCATATGTCTACATAACATGCTATCTAAATTAGCCTTTGCATAATCCTGCAAGGTCGTTGCGGGAGGCCAATTAAGTGCTAAGGGCTAAGGTGGAGTCTGAAGAGCGTTATTAATGTATTAGGCCTATACTAACTGCTACATTCTGCACATAAATCAGACATCCCGTTAGTCAGACTCACCTGTGCTGCGGGTTAAAAATCACCCGCTGCTTGAACCAGTGAAAGAAATCAACGCAAATGTACTTTTTAAACGTTTGTTTTCCTTCTTCCCTGGCGGATCTCAAAGCTACAGATCTCGAGACAAATGAATGATCTGTGCATTTATTTGCAATTGTTTTATCTTATTTATAATAAAACAAGTGTATATTAATTTGCAATTGCATTACTAATCTGATTCATTGTATCACCCAGCGCATGACGTTAGGAGAGGAATCAGTTGCTTGCTGTAGAATATATTTGCGAGAATAACCTATTTTATCACAAACGTATGCTACATACATGCATGTGAGACACATTCATTGTGTCACGAACACATGTTTTATTAATATTCATTAAATCCTGCCATGAAATATATATTATATAACATCATTTCATTGAATTGCAATAAATATATAAATAACCTCGGCCTAGATAGTAATTTATTGGACCGCTGTGCTGTTTCTGTTAACACCAAACGTCCGTATTGTGAGCTTGTAGATCGGCTACTTTTGGTAATTCTTTACCAAAAGTAGCCGATCTACAAGCTCACAATACACGTCACGATGCTTATATCGGCTATTTTTGGCGTATTCCCCCCCAGGCATAGCAGGGGTTCATGTGGTTAATGCTGATGATGTTTTCATATTGTCAAGGTGGTGCACTATCCTATTTCTGGATACTATGGATATAATATTAATTTATTGATAATAATCATTAGGCCTACAGTATGTTATTTTAAGAGAATAACCTTTTTTTATCATAAACATAGGCCTAAATGCCTGCAAACATATTTTCATTAACCTATTTATACATTAATTCCTTCCTTCATTCATCCATGAATTTAAAAATAATTTAACAAACTGTCCTTGTCAGGGAGGTGGCTCTCTATGGTTTACGACAGCCTGCAGGCATTTATTTGATAAAGTGTTTCTAGCGAAAATGTAACTAATTCAGTAGCAGTAACATTAAAGTTTTGACTGGTTTCTTGTAGTCAGTTTATTCTTCATACCCATACGAGTGAAACGGCCGGGATGATTTGTTTATTTTTTAATTAGGCTATCTGAAAAAACCCTATGGGGATTCCTGACCCCTGTAGGACAAATTGATGACGCCTGACCTCTGTAGGACATAATTGATGACCCCTGGACATTGTGGACAAGCGGCTTGGTCTATATGAAAACGAGGCCATTGAGGAGTAGTAACGTTTTTTTTAAAGCTATTAAAAAGAATACAAAATAAATAATCTTGAACGTAAAAGTTAAACATCTGGAATATATTTTTAAACACTTCAACAACACAAAACCTGTATGGTTCAATTTACAATTTTACAATTTAGGCATTCATCAGACGCTCTTAATCCAGAGCGACTTACATTAAGCAAGAACAAAAAAGCATGGGAATACATCACAAAAACATTTATCATGAAACATGCGTAAGCTAAGAAAGTAACAGTGGAATATCTATATAATGAAACTATACATATAAACTATACATATATACTACTATGCTATACATATGTACTATGATGTGCTATGACTACATACAATGCAATTATAGTGCTGTCTAAATAACATGCTATAAGTCTGTATCAAATGCTATCTAAGTCTACAGAAATGCTATCTAAGGGGGTGGGGTAAGTGCTATGGGCCATGATGGAGTCCGAAAAGGTGGGTTTTCAGACTACGGCGGAAGATTGAGAGTGATGCTGCAGTTCTGACAGCAATGGGAAGTGCATTCCACAGTTTTGGAGCCAGAAGGGAGAAGAGTTTGGGACGTGTGGAGCGTTGTCCCGGCGTTTTTAGTGAGGGTACTTCCAGCTTCCCTGCGTTGGCTGATCTGAGTGCGCGGGAGGGTTTGTAGGGTTCGATCATACTTGCAAGATATGGGGGAGCCATACCTTTGGTTGCTTTGAATGCCAGCATCAGAGTTTTGTATTCTGTGCGGGTTCCCTGGCACAACGTATTTTCAGATGGAGAAAATACATGTTCAGGGTTTAAACCGCGGGTTTAAACAGCATTAGGAAGCAAGTCCAAATAAATTACTACACTTTAGAAGCAAGGCGCCCGCACTCCCCCCAAACAATAACTGTACATACCACTATGTACTAAGTGACTTTACCGAATGTTGCTTATAATAAGGAGGCATGGCAACTCTGATGTGTCTACCAGTAGGTAACTAAGTACATAAACTAAAATATGGTACGTTTATTCTATTGGCATTCATCCATCAGTTCATCCATTCCACATTCATCACTCGTCAGTAATATTCTAAACAGGTGATATTGAATTATTCATATTGTGTTTTAATATAAACCCAAGTGATAATGAAGCAGGTGTCTGTGGTGACAGAGATGTATTCATATAATCAGGTGATAACGAAGCACTAGATGACTGTGGTGACAGTGATGAAGACTACAATGATGAAGGCTATGGTGAGGAAGGACACAGTGTGAAGCCGACGGACCAACACACACAACATGATCATGTGACTGGTGGTGAGAGCCGTTTAATGTAACCCTCAATCCTTTGTAAACTTGACCTCACACAAAGATCCCCCCCACCACACACACACACACACACACACACACACACACACACACACACACACACACACACACACACTGTATCTCAGACCCCCTGTTGAAGACCCCTGCCAGATCTCCTATCTGTCCTGTGATGCCCTGATACGATGATTTAATGTTACTTTTGTCTTAATTATTTTTCATTTGAAGGTAAAAGCACAGGCGAGAACACAGATGTTGTCCTGATGCATTCTAGACGTAGAAGACCAGCGCATCTTATACAGGACACAGAGATCGGTAAGAAAACTATACCTCATACAGTGGTGGGAAGTAACTATAAGTACATTCATTCCAATTGCCAATAATTTTACTTGTACTGTGTGTGTGGGAGTGTGTAACTACTTATCCGATCCGATACAAGTTACTTTGTAGATTTGGATTGTTGTTATTATAAAACATACATTAAACACTTCTTCAGCCTTTTAGCCATTTGAAAATAGCAGATCTACAAGCTCACAATGTTTCGCGGTGCGACACATTGTGAGCTTGCAGATCTGCTATTTAAAATAAATACTTTTTATACATTTGAAAACTTGAAGTTGGACATTCTGCATAATTACATTCTGCAACAAGTACATTTTGATGTCAATATAGTTTTGTACTTCACTCACTCAAGTATTTCTATGTTGCAGTATTGATACCTTTACTTAAGTACTTTTTCCACCACTGAAATCATGCAGTATACAGAATAGTATGTATTATGTATAGTATATACCCTGATTATTAACCTGATATTAACCCCAAAACTACTCCAAAACTAAAGGTTTTGGTTGTTGTAAAATATGTACCTGTTGGGTTCTCACAAGGATAGTACTGTTTTCAGAGAGAGGGGTGTAGAATGTATAGAAAGAAGTAATGTCTAAGGCTAAAACAGCACAGCAATACTATGGTGTTTAAAGGGGAATGTTCTACATTGAACTAAGTCATTAATATACCTTAAAGTTGTTGTGTGGAAATATAAGTTCTCCTGTCTGCCTGCCTGCCTGCCTGCCTGCCTGCCTGCCTACCAGGTGCAGGAGTCCATTTCGTCAGAGGCTTGTGTGACGTTACCACCATTGTGGGTCAGAGAGCAGAGATGAGCTGCAAGCTGAGCGCTGACCACTGTGACGGTTGCTGGTTCAAAGACGGCAAGAAGGTATCAAACGCATGCCGCAAAACCGTTATCTAGGTTTTTTATCGCCTTCATTTGGGATATGACTTGAGGGTACAAATGTAACCTTACAGCCACGTTCAAGGCCATTTTCTTTATATATATTTTCATATGGGATTCCGGGGTAAGAAGGGTTATATGCCTTTTACTCGAGGGACAATGCCCGGGACCCAAAACTAGTGTAAACAGCCGAGAAATACTAGGGGCATGCCATACTGTGTGTTGTAAGCTCAATATCACTGCTTCCAGACAGTGGAGTCACGAAGATGCCAAAAGCTGTGAGCGCCAGGCGTCACTTCCGGGTTTTTAAGACACCTGGTGGATGGAAATTAAGCTCCACCCACGCGGCAATTTGCAGTGCTGGCAATTAGTTTCCGGTTTTCTGGCCGACGCTGCAAGTTGCCGCGTGGGTGGAGTTTCATTTCCATCCACCAGCTGTCTTAAAACCCCAGAAGAGACGCCTGCCGCTCTCAGCTTTTGTAATCTTCGTGACTCCACTGTCTGGAAGCACCCTGTCAGTTTGTCACCTCCTCCTTCACATTCAATATATCCTGTGATATTTTGTGGCCAGATGTAATTTCCTGGGGTCTAGTAGGACTATAGTAAATAATAATAAAATAAATCGCTGTAAAATTTTGTAAAAAAGAAAAAAATGAAAGAAAGAAATGAATGCCCCCGGCCCGCCCCTGTCAAAAATAGCTAAAATCATTCAAACGAAAGAAAGCAGCAAGTGGAAAATAAATCACACTCGTGTTTTACTTTCTCTAATAACAACCTGAAACATGAACCTTGGTTGAAAAAAAAACGAAACAAAGTTGTCTTTAAACCAGCAAGTGCGGGTGCTCTTACCTTCTTACCTTGGTCCATTATGTCACATTGACTTTACAGATCAGTCCAGCAGAGGGCGTCCTCATCATCAGCCAGGAGGGTTGCAGTCACAGGCTGGTCATCATCAGCTGTGAGGAGGAACATTCTGGAACATACCGCTTCGAGGCCGACAGACGCAAGACAGAGGCCACCGTCCAGGTCAAAGGTCAGAGGTCATCATCCATGCAGTAGACATAGGATCTTTACTACTTCCAGGCAGCCTCCATTTATCTCCATTAAAAGCAGGATATTCAAAGCCCTGTATCTCTAAAGCTTCGAGCGCTGTCCATGGTGAGCCGTCACGCATCCAATGATCCAATGACTTTGTCATTCCCTCCGGATTTTTTTTTTGTTGAGGCACTGTAATTAATTAATCAAAATTAATCACGTTTTAATCGCCTATCAATGTTTGACCTTTTTCAATTAAAGCTGATTGTGGAATAGTACACGAGTGAATCAATGAGTAAGGTTTTTTTAATATAAATGTCCCATCCACTGGGCCAAGCAAAGCGGTCTGATCGCCTTCTCCTCTCATTGCGTGCACTGCTTACTCTGCATAGCCTGGAACTCATCCAGTGAGAAAGGTTCCGTGGTGCAAAAACTTTTCTGTAATTAAATTAATTTAAATGAATCAGATAAAGTCCCAGCCCTAATTTAAATCTGCGTTTCCACCTCCCTGCCGCTGCAGACCCGCCCCGGGTCGACCCCGGCGACCTGGCCTCGTTCTCGGAGCCGCTGACGGTCAGGGCGGGTCACAACGCAGTCTTCAGGCTGCCCTTCCTGGCGGGCGGCGGCGGAGGACCCGCGACGATTGGCTGGTTCCTGGAGGGGGAGGAGCTCCACGACCAGGACGTCGGCAGTGGAGGAGGCGTGAAGATCGAGAGGTTCGATCAGAACAGCAGACTGCTGCTCAGCAAGGTGACGCGCAGGACCCGTGGGACCGTCACCCTGAGGCTGAGGAACCAGCACGGGACCACCGAGGCTACCACACGGCTCATTGTACTGGGTGAGTGAGACAGGTAACCACCGAGGCTACCACACGGCTCATTGTACTGGGTGAGTGAGACAGGTAACCACCGAGGCTACCACACGGCTCATTGTACTGGGTGAGTGAGACAGGTAACCACCGAGGCTACCACACGGCTCATTGTACTGGGTGAGTGAGACAGGTAACCACCGAGGCTACCACACGGCTCATTGTACTGGGTGAGTGAGACAGGTAACCACCGAGGCTACCACACGGCTCATTGTACTGGGTGAGTGAGACAGGTAACCACCGAGGCTACCACACGGCTCATTGTACTGGGTGAGTGAGACAGGTAACCACCGAGGCTACCACACGGCTCATTGTACTGGGTGAGTGAGACAGGTAACCACCGAGGCTACCACACGGCTCATTGTACTGGGTGAGTGAGACAGGTAACCACCGAGGCTACCACACAGCTCATTGTGCTGGGTGAGTGAGACAGGTAAGAGGTAACCACCGAGGCCTTCACAAGGCTCATTGTACTGGGTGAGTGAGACAGTTTTAATATAAGATTTTAGTCAACTAAATATACAAAATCTACTCGACTACTACTAATTGGTTTGTTATTTTTTAATCTATATCAAATCTTCAAAGGTAGCAGATCTACAAGCTCACAGTGCTATCTTTGCCAAATATTCCCCCCATGCAGAATAGGGATGCTGGGGTTCAAGTGGTTAAACGTTAAAGGTATTTTCAATCTATCCAATAATGGAGTCCTCTCAAGTTTTCCTCGAGAGACATAACTGTATATTAGTTGGAAAGATTGACATATTTACATAATATGCCATAAATGCAAGGTTCTATAGTAACAATGTCATTCAGGGGTGTGTTTGGTTCTTTGCATGTGGTATCAAAATACACACAGCAAGTTGGGAAAGTGTTCCATCTAGTGGTTAGCGGAAGTACTACACATTTTAACAGAACTATTAAGCCCCATTCAATAATGTTCCAAAACAGCCAGTCTACAGAGCTTTTAGACGTTTGTGAAAACTGTTTTTATTAATAGACACACCACATTGAAAAACTCACTCACTGCATAATTTAAAACTAAAAGCAAACACCTATCAGTGATCGCCTCAGTAATGGCTAAGAAAATCACTCGTCCTGCCTTTGAACAGACAGGGTTAAACTACACCATGGGGGACATACAGAGGACATGTGGACATATGTGTTGCTGTTGTACATCCATAACAGTTGAGGAGGTCTGAGGCATATATGTTGTTTAATGGCTGGATGAGGAGTCCCCATGAGCGTTGTTTTCATGGTGACGCTGGTCCAGTACAGTTTCCAGACAGAATTAAAGTCAAACAGATGATTTTCCTTACTGTTACTGCCATCTCGCTGTATTTTTCCTCCTTGATGGGACCAATTTTCACTCGCAGCCTTCAGCAACGAAGCACCGTCTCTCTGTAAAATTTGTTTTTTCTAATCCTTGGTAACTGCCCGTGTTTCGATAAATCCCTGTAGTATTGCAGCGTAGGACCAGCACGAAGTAGTTGAGCTGGCTTTGGATTCCTCCTTTGGAGTAGGGAGGGAGCTCGGAAGGCTGCGACTGTCCTCCATGAGTGCCATCTCCTTGAGGAGACATGTGGACATGACAGGGGACATGTGGACAGACAGAGGACATACAGGCGGGGGACATTGGACATACAAAAACATTAAAGCCACTGCATTCATCTTTCAGATAAGCCCACCTCCCCCCTGGGTCCAGCAGAGGTGCTAGAGAGCTCCGGTACTTGCATCCACTTCAAGTGGAGACCCCCCAAAGACGATGGAGGGTCAGAGATCACCAGCTACACCCTGGAGAGACAACAGGTGTGTCAGTGTGTGGTGGTTGTTGTTGTTGTTGTTATGTAACTGTTGTATCAGTGAATTCTGTTGATATGCAAACATCCCATATATTATTAGACCTTTATTAGACCATATTATTAGACCCTATTAGACTAGTAATATATACGAGTGATAATACAAAAGCAAGATATGGAGAGAGTAAACAGTGTGGCGGCGTAGGTGCTCTTTCAGAGCGGTTTTGAAGAAGGGTGAGAGGAGTCACACTTTTGTATGACTGTTGGAAGGACATTCCACATTCTGGCAGCTCTGCCACCATTCATTTTTCTGCGTAGGGCAGGTTGCTGTATGTTGTAAATTACACTATTCCGTCGTCATGTCCGTCGGCGGTACGTAGCGGAGCGATGTGCTCGGTCCGGCACCTCAAAAAGAGCAAGACTTTATTCCTTCTTCCTTCTGGTTTCAGGCTTGTACTGTAATGTATACTGTTGAATATTATAGGGATCATTGTTGACTCCTAATGCTAACAGTTGCTACCCTGCTGTCTGTTCAATGAACCAAGGTGGGCCGTAACACCTGGAAGAAGCTGGGAGAGACTTCAGGTGTTCCTTGTTACAGAGATACAGATGTGGAGCTGGGGAGGAGATACTGCTACCGCATCAGAGCGGTGACCTCTGAGGGCTTCAGTGACCTTCTGGAGACCGAAGACCTGCAGGCTGGGACGCTAGGTTAGTGGATGCTAGGTTAGTGGATGCTAGTTAGTGGATGCTAGGTTATTGGATGCTAGGTTAGTGGATGCTAGGTTAGTGGATGCTAGGTTAATGGATGCTAGGTTAGTGGATGCTAGGTTAGTGGACACTAGGTTAATGGATGCTATAGGTTAGTGGATGCTAGGTTAGTGGATGCTAGGTTAATGGATGCTAGGTTAGTGGATGCTAGGTTAATGGATGCTAGGGTAATGGATGCTAGGTTAGTGGATGCTAGGTTAGTGGACGCTAGGTTAATGGATGCTATAGGGTAGTGGATGCTAGGTTAATGGATGCTATAGGTTAGTGGATGCTAGGTTAGTGGATGCTAGGTTAATGGATGCTAGGTTAGTGGATGCTAGATTAGTGGATGCTAGGTTAATGGATGCTAGGTTAGTGGATGCTAGGTTAGTGGACGCTAGGTTAATGGATGCTATAGGGTAGTGGATGCTAGGTTAATGGATGCTATAGGTTAGTGGATGCTAGGTTAGTGGATGCTAGGTTAATGGATGCTAGGTTAGTGGATGCTAGATTAGTGGATGCTAGGTTAATGGATGCTAGGTTAGTGGATGCTAGGATAATGGATGCTAGGTTAGTGGATGCTAGGTTAATGGATGCTAGGTTAGTGGATGCTAGGTTAGTGGACGCTAGGTTAATGGATGCTATAGGGTAGTGGATGCTAGGTTAATGGATGCTATAGGTTAGTGGATGCTAGGTTAGTGGATGCTAGGTTAATGGATGCTAGGTTAGTGGATGCTAGATTAGTGGATGCTAGGTTAATGGATGCTAGGTTAGTGGATGCTAGGATAATGGATGCTAGGTTAGTGGATGCTAGGTTAATGGATGATATAGGTTAGTGGATGCTAGGTTAGTGGACGCTAGGTTAGTGCTTTAGTTAATGAATCCACCAAATGGGTCACAAAACGGGTCACAATATATATATATATATTTTTGTATGAATGTTTTCACCGTCATTTCCTGTAGCGTTTCCTGGAGCTCCAGCCCCGCCCACGGTGGTGAGCTCCTTTAAGGACGTCATCAACCTGTGCTGGGCGCCCCCTGCTGACAGTGGAGGGTCTCGCATCCTGGGATACATCCTGGAGAAACGCAAGAACAACAGCAACCTGTGGACTGGCATCAACCCTAATAATGAATTAATTAAAGGTTTTACATATTATTATTATATACATATATTAACATGTGGAGTTTCATCAACCCTGACAATGAATTAATTAAAGGCTTTAATTATTATAATTATATACTCATCAAACCAGAAAGAGCGAGTGTCTTCTCCTGCAGCGGCGATCAGACGCGGCACTGCCGGGGGGGGGGGATTATTTAGAAGGCTTTATTTAAAAATAACATGGTAACATATTACATACTTTAACATGTATCTATGTATCATAATATATGTAACAACATTATATACGCATCTACTGTATGTATCATATTATGTATCATTCTAGAGAAGAAATGCTCCGTGACGGACGTCGTAGAAGGAATGGAGTATGAGTTCAGAGTTGCTGCTATCAACCTGTCAGGACCTGGTGAATACAGCAACCCTTCAGAGTTTGTTCACGCCAGAGATCCTAAAAGTAAGTACTAATAATTAATCCGGTTCACTAATTTCACACAATGTATTGTTCATCGCATCTGTAGCGAACCCAAGCCAGAGAATGGTGAAGCGTACTGATGTTTCCAGAAGGTTTTATTTATGCTCAGCCTTAGACCTTGTTTTGAACATAAAGTCCTTTCCTTTGTGTGAAACACCTCTTTTCTGGACAGACACCGCAAGAACTATAGGACAAATAAACAAGATAAAATGAGCTCTTACAACATACAAACTTTACAAACCAGGTCATAAAACAATAACATGTAGAATAGGCCTTTAAAACACACACAAAACATAATTATGAATAAACACAATGTTTACATAAAAGCAACACCTCTCTGTTAATATAAACATATCCAAAGTAAATGCACAGAATCATAAAACACAAACACATTACAGTACCTTGTTCCCGTTCTAACTGGATAAAGATAAAACTGTTGCTGCTGCTTGCCTCAAACATTTCCTTCTGATTCTGAGCAGCCAGGTGAGTGCAATAACCATTCAAGAAAACCCCCAGTGGAAAGTTACCAGGCTCTCAGCCACACACTGAACTCAAACCAAAAACCCCTTCAAAATAAAAGTATGACACAAAAATAAGTCGCATGCAAATAATTACAAAAACAAAATACAGTGCCTTGGGTCATTTACAGCATCGGCTAATAAATCCTCAGCCACCTCTTTAATAGTTTAGTGACACATACTGGGCCATTAATGAGAACCGCGCAGGGAATTTGCTTCATTGTAAAAACCTACCTCACACAGAGAGCCTCCAGAGAAGGTGACAGATATGAAGGTGACAGATATAGATGTGAAGGTTACATATGTGAAGGTGACAGACATGTCAGCCAACAGAAGGTAGAAGGGCTCGTTGGTGCTCAACAGGAACAACTTTAATCAGAAAAGATATACCTGGGCACTTTCTCATTTTTTGTTATATATATATATTTAAAATAATACCCACATTTTTGACAATTTTGTCCCCCCCATACTATCTATTTTTTTTGTGTTGAAATATAAAGAAAGAGTAAGTACCTCAAGTTGTATTGCTGTACTTTAATATAATAGGGTAAAACATACGTGGGTTTAGTGATGGTGTGACAAAAGTTGGGTTTAGTGTTCTATAGGGTTAATTTGACCCTCTTGAGCACCCCACACCTGCAGAGCCTCCAGGGTTAATTTGAGCCTCTTCCACATCTGCCGAGCCCCGCGGGGTTAATTTGACCCTCTTGACCACCCCACATCTGCAGAGCCCCGGGGTTAATTTGAGCCTCTTCCATCCCACACCTCAGAGCCTCCGGGGAAGGTGACGGCCGTGAAGGTGACGGAGAGGTCCTTCAGCCACTTCTCTCTGTCCTGGACCAAGCCGGAGGTCAAGGAGGGCGTGCAGGACGAGGCCAAGGGCTACTTCGTGGAGGTCCGACAGACCGAGGTGTCAGAGTGGTCGCGCTGCAACGTGACTCCGGTCCTGCTGACCTCCTACTCGCTGAAGGGTCTGAGGTCCATGGACATGTACTGGGTGCGGGTCATCGCCACCAACCATGGAGGAGACAGCCCGCCGCAGGACCTGGACAAGTACATCCTCGTCATGCCCTTGCCCAGTACGTAGAATCAATCTTATCTTACAGTCAATAAATGCACCATGTCTCTGTCTATACATGTGTACGTACATCTTTAATCTGCATATAACTTGAGAACCTTTTTCCCAAACGACTTCAAATGTGCCACACGCGATCCACACCACCACATGGAGTGCAGGCTGGTGGTGGTGGTGCCGTGTCATTAGTCAGAAGGTTCATTGTTCCGAAATTACTATCCCTATCTCTAACCCTAACCTAAACCTAACCACAAGCACGGGAGCAGTGCATGTTCGGACTAACGGGACTTCGGATCTATGGGTAGTTCCCGAGTTGGTGGGATACAACGACTTAGGCTCTTCCAGTGGACCTAATGAGCCTAACTCCCCTCACCTGTAAAATTCCCAGCCTCTGGTCTAGTTACAATAAATGCACCGAATCACATGTACTGTATGTACGTATGTACGTCTGTAATCCACACAACTTGAGAACCGTTCTCCCCACACGCAGATGATCCGATAGTGTGCAGTGCCATGACAATGGATATAACGGGTATTGTATAACAGGGTGGGGCCTGCATTCCCAATTTTCATTGTTCCAAACTTCGTCCCCAGGTAGGCCGGTGCCCGATAAGCACAGGTCTAGTAATAACAATGATCGTAATAATAGTAGTAGTAATCATAATCATAGCACATGTTTTCAGATGGGGGCCAGTGTAACACTATAGCCTCAGAGAACGCAGGCTTTAGTGTAACACTGCTGTCTGCTGTAGCACCACTGAATTTGTGTAATTTAGTATTTGGTGTGTGTGTGTGTGTGTGTGTGTGTGTGTGTGTGTGTGTGTGTGTGTGTGTGTGTGTGTGTGTGCATAAACTGACCATGAGTGGCCTAAGAATAGCTGGCATGACAAAAAGCAAAGCCAAACAACTTGCCAAATACTATTCTGTTTCGGCTGTTATAGGCAGTTTGTCTGTGTGGAGAAGGAGGTGCCATGTGTATCCTTAAGTGAACATGAACTGTCAACCCCGTTATATTTGTTTCCTTGTAAAATTAATTGTAATTTGTGGATTCAAATAAAGAAATCGAAATGTGTGTGTGTGTGTGTGTGTGTGTGTGTGTGTGTGTGTGTGTGTGTGTGTGTGTGTGTGTGTGTGTGTGTGTGTGTGTGTGTGCGCATGTGCGCGCGCGTGAGACTATTGTCATGCCCTGCCCAGCAAAACATGTCTAAAACCAGCACTTTTTTTAATGCAATGGAATGGCTCCAGTCTCTGTGTTTAAGAGAATCAAAAGCTGTTATGTGCGATGCCACTTAAGCTGCAATTCTCGTCTTTGCATTGACATTGCATTTTTTATTATTTAACCTTTATTTAACCAGTAAAAACACATTGAGACTGAGTCTCTTTTGCAAGTGGGAACTGGCCAATAGGCAGAAACAAAATGACACTTCAATGCTACAGTGTACTACAGCGTACTGTACATGTCAAATTACACAACAGCCAAATAATACATCCACGACGTACCGGACTCCATCCAAGACCAAGGACTCCATCCTATTTTTATTAAACTTGCTGCACCCTTAATATGTGAACAAATAACGCATATATATAATTTGACACAAATGTCTGCAGTTGGTTTCAAAGCTACCTGTCTGAAAGACGTCAATGTGTGAAAACGGGAAATACCCAGTCTGAGTTTTTAACCATTTCATTGATTTCAAAAGGGATTTCAAAAGGGATTTCAAAATCCCCACAATATGTAACTGTTTTTAGATCGTTTTGAAATGTGTCTTAGCTTCTATTTGTAACCTATGTAATTCATTATTACACCTATACACATATTATACATATTACCCTTTGTTTTTCTTTTTCTGATCTTCTGATATATTGCGAGGTTTTTTATATGATATTGTATTACTCGACGACACTGAAAATTAGTTTAATTACTGTAATTTCGATAATAACTAAAACTTTAATGATTGAATGAATACCTCAAGAAACCTATACAAAATATACAACAAATCTCCAACAATGGTACACTAACAGTGAACATAATGGTACCCTAACATTGACCATAATGGTACACTAACAGTGTGTTCAGCTACACAGCAGACAGTTCATTGACTATTCATTGATACTATTTTAATGGATAATATAAATGTTTATTTCAGTGAGACTTACTGCAGTATATATTTGATGAAAGTATAATGTAATAATGTATATTATTTATTTTCAGTCAGACCGCGCTTCACAGACAACAAGTTGAAAACCTTCATGGTCGTCAGAGCAGGAAATTCTGTCAGGATCAACATCAACTTTGAGGTGAGATAACCCCATTATGAACAATATAACAAACAAACAATCTAATTACCGTAGTAGACATATTGACATGCAGAGATATGAGAACTCCAGACTTGGACCTGAGACTCGACTTGGAGCCTCAAAATCACTTATGAAAAACGAACAAAATAAATACTTGGACACTGCTTGGACTTCAACGCTTTGACTCGTGAGTGACTTGGCTTGAGCACATGTTTTGACTTGAGACTTCAAGTCTTTACATCTAACAAGTTTAGGCCTTGTTTGGGATTCGCAAGGAAAGGTTATCAGACTTCACTCTGGACTCAAGACTTGATACTCATACGGACATGACATCTGACCTCTTCGTTTCGTTTCTCTGAACTTGCCCTGTAAAGTATTGAGATTGAGACCCTTATTTACCTTATAAGTTGTAGTCCCGTATCCATTCGTCACTGGAAAAAGAAATATTGACATGAGCATGTTTACAGTACATATGATTGGTTGGCACTTTTAATTTCGTTGTACACGTTGCAATGACAAATACAGATCTATCTATCTATCTATCTATCTATCTATCTATCTATCTATCTATCTATCTATCTATCTATCTATCTATCTATCTATCTATCTATCTATCTATCTATCTATCTATCTATCTATATCACCAGGCGTCTCCGCGCCCTGACGTCCTGTGGCTGAAGGACAACGCCCCCGTCTCCAAGCGAGTGACCGTCAGCAACTCTGAAGGCTCGTCTCAGATGCTCATCCCGACGTCGGAGCGCTCCGACTCGGGGGTCTACACCGTGCTGGTGAAGAACATGGTGGGCCAGGAGACCCTGTCCATGGAGGTCCGGGTCACAGGTGCGACCGCTCAGAATTATTATATTATATTATATTTAGGGATCCCAATGTCCCAATCTTTTTTTTGTTGTTGATCTGATTCATCATTTGATTTGGAGTATTTTGCCATATCACAGTAATATCCAAAATGGCAACATCCAGTCTAATATCATGATATGGATATAATATTGATACTATAGGGATGTCCCGATCACCTTTTTTTTGCTCCCGATCATTTGAAAATGACGTGATCGGATCGGGACAACCCTAATTATATTCATATATTAAATAACCTTCTCTAACAGGTGGTCCTTGTCTTAATTATAGAGCATAATGTGCATGCATGAAGTGAGTGGCAAATTGAGTGGCAAAGTGAGTGACAAGGTCAGTTTAACGCAACGTTGTTTAATGCAATCAGACTTTTCTGTTTTTTTCCCCTCCACTCAGTAGTCGTTCCCGCATAACTTTCAGGTGTTATTTTACTAATAAATCGAGAGATCAGGTGTCATACTTCTATGTAGGCTATATTCGTCTTTCCTTTCCTGAAAACTACAAATAAAACACATTTCACCAACCTCTTTAGTGTGAAATAAAAATGATTGTGATTATAACCTTCCAGATGACCCCAAACCTCCCGGTCCCATCGAGCTGGAGGAGAACGTGTCGGGCACGGTGACCGTCAGCTGGGATCCGTCTCCGGACGAGAAGCGAGACGACCACCTCCACTACGTGGTGTCCAAGCTGGACTCGGCCAAGCGCACCTGGAGCACCGTGGCCGAGCGGCTGTTCAACCACAAGCTGACCGTGTGCAACATCATGCCCGGCCGGGAGTACCACTTCAGGGTGTACGCCCAGAACGACATGGGAACCTCCGTCCCGTCCGAGTCTCCCACCTGGGGACGGGAGAAAACCAAAGGTACACACAGTCCACTTTTCACAGTCAGTTTGCACTCTTCAGACACAGGCAGACAGAGATGGGCACAAAAGGGACAGACAAGACGGTTAAAGCTGGTTCTATGAAAATGGGTATTGCATCCCAACTTGCGTCATTCCCAAGTAGGCCGGTGGCCGACGGGCACAGGTCTAGTATCTTCAAATCTCTGCATGCTTGTTCTTTTCCTTGTAGAAAAATTTGTGGTGAACATCCCGACACAGAAGAAATGCGATCTGCGCTGTGCTCCGGCCTTCATCGTTCCGCTGAAACTCCACAACGCCCCCCAGGGGTACGAGTGCTACATGAGCTGTGCCGTCAAGGTTAGCAACGTAACTAATTAATTAACGTTTTACAGTGCGGTTATTGCACCGATATCACTGTGGTCACGGTAAACATATCAGTGTATTCTGTGATGTCCTAATGACATAATGACACAATGACCTAATGACGATATCCTAATGACACTGTGTTTAGTGAGTTTGTTTGGTCATGTTTTGCTATAAGCACAGGATGTTTTTTTTTAAATGTGCTATATAAATATATTTTGATAACGACTAAATTGGGGATAAAGGGGGGTAAAGAGCAACAATTCATGAATCAATAAATCTGTCTGTCTGTCTGTCTGTCTGTCTGTCTGTCTGTCTGTCTGTCTGTCTGTCTGTCTGTCTGCCTGCCTGCCTGCCTGCCTGCCTGCCTGCCTGCCTGCCTGCCTGCCGGCTGCCTGCCTGCCTGCCTGCCTGCCTGCCTGCCTGTCTGTCTGTCTCAGGGCGACCCCAAGCCTCGCATCACGTGGTTCCGGAACAACGTGAGCCTGAACACAGACCCCAATTACTACATCTCCAACACCTGTGGGGTTTGTTCTCTGCTCATCCTGCGTGTGGGAGCCAAGGACATGGGAGAGTACAGCGTCAGTGCAGAGAACCACCTGGGGAGGGCACTGTGCTCCACTATCCTCAGTGTCAGAGGTAATAGCCAGAGGGACTTCACTTTTTGAGCGGTGCCAAACTGCTCCAATGACTGGCTGCGTCTGTATGTCTGTATGTTTTTAGTATGAACAGCTGCAGAAAAGTGTTGTTGAGCAGCCTGCACCTCTCATTTCACACGGGGGGTGCAGATCAGCTATTTCCGCCAAAAAAATAAGTGTTCTGTATATATGGAGTGTTTAAATTAGTGTAAGAACTGAACAGAATAAAGCATTCATGCACGTGTTCTTTGTTTCTCTTCCTCCCACAGAATGAAGAAACAGCCCATTTGGTGGAATAAAAAACATCCAGTGGAAATTCAGTTTGAATTATTTGTGTTTTCAAAAATGCATGATGGTTGTAAATGTGCTTTAAAATATCACGCACTGGTTGTAGCAAAGGAATAAGATACATTATTGTTATTATTATTATTTTTATTAAATGTAACTCTCTTCACAATGATTTAACTACAAATATAAGATAGCATTTCACGAGTCCATTTACTTGTAGGTCTACCATGAAATGAATTAATACATAAAGATGAATGTATAAGTTGGAAGGAAAGTTGCTACAGTGCCACGTTGCTTTTACATTATAACTCAAGGTTTTTAGATATACAGTATTATATGGACCCAAAATAGGTATATGGACCCAAATGTCATGTGTGAAATTGTGTGAAATGTGTGAAAAAAGAAAATCTGGAGGGGAAAGGAATAATGTGTTCCTATTCCTTACACACTCTACATCCGGCCGGGTAAACTCCCCCTGAAAAGAAGCAGCTTGGACTCCTCATACATAGAAGGAAGTATGCATGAGGTCAGTCTGCTGAACTCCCCAGGTTGGCAGAGGAAGTGTAGCGCAATTAGATAAATGATACTGGGTGAAAAAATGGGTTGCAAAATCGTAAAAAGAAAAAAACTAAAATCTGCCATGGACAAGGCCAAGTCTTTGCCACAGACAAATGTACGGACATATTGATGACCCCTGCTAAACTACAGTACATCATGCGTTCTTTCATTGTGAAAGCATGCACCAAATAGTCAATTTTACATCAAAGGTGACCACAGCCCAGTCTGTTACCGTACATATAGGCTACTAAATGTGTAATATACTGAATATGAATGTGTTTAATATAAACTATGGTAACATAATACATGTGTAATAAACACTATTAAATCATATTTCTGTCAGTAATAACCAGTGGTGTAATGTAACTAAGTACATGTACTTAAGTACAATTGTGAGGTATTTGTAGCCTACTTCACTGGATAATTTCCAATTTTCAATATTACTCCACTACATTTCGGATCTAAATAATATACTTTTACTCCACTACATCGATTTAAAAACTTTAGTTACTATGTACTTTGATTGTTATTAGGCTACAGTAACCACTTCAGGCCAATACATTTCAACCATTTGAAATTAGCCGATCTACAAGCTCACAATGTGTCGCGATGCAACACATTGTGAGCTTGTAGACCTGCAATTTTCAAAAGATGTGTATACATTTGAAATCTTGAAAATGGCACATGATCTGAATAATGACTATTTTTACTTTTAGTACTTAGTACTTAGTATCCTACATTAGTACATTTTAATAATAATAATAATAAAGCTGCATTGTAGCACCTTTCATGACATGAAATGCAGCTCAAAGTGTTTTATAGAGAAATGGAGAAATGTTGATGCTGATACTTTTGAATTACATTATATTTTGAATTCCGGACTTATATGGAGACGGAGTAGTTCTGCATTGCAGTATTGATACTTTTACTTTTAAGTAAAACAATGCATTACTAGTAGCCTATTTTTTCCACCACTGGTAATAACGTGTCATCTTCTCATTGGATGCAATTGGTTATATAGGATGCTGCTGCTGCAGCCACATGGTCGCTCAGAGGCCACGCCCACTGAAAAGTACATTTACCAAAGCATACTGGAGACTAGTAATTAAGTATAAATGTTTTTTTTCTTTCAACATATATTTTTTTACTTTACTTGACTCATTAGGTTTGTATTTAGAAATGTTGAATCCAGGGACTTTTATTTGCAACATATATTTCAAAATTGTATAATTACTTTTTTTATTTTACTTATTTATGTATATTTACTTCAAGTAAAAACATCTTGAGTACTACATGTCCCAATGAGCCACGCCTCCCACGTTGCTCTGGTTGTTGCCATGTCTGCTTATTATAAGCAAATTGTATAGTAGTGTAGTGTAGTTATAAATATAAATAAAACAAAAATATTTGCTTATTTGGGCTTACTTCCTAATGTTCCTAATGTTTAAACCAGTGGTTCTCAAACATTCAGTCAAGGAGTCGTACATCCAAAATGTATATGTATTACATATAGGCCTACTGTTGTCTGGAACTATTTTGTGCCAAACCCTCGTGCAATCCTAATATTTCACACCTTGCAACAATGAGAGCTTGTAGCTCTAATCTTAGCCTTTAGTAGATCGGCTATATTTTCAAATAGCTGTGTGTGTGTGTGTATGTGTGTGTGTGTGTGTGTGTGTGTGTGTGTGTGTGTGTGTGTGTGTGTGTTTGTGTTTGTGTGTGTGTGTGTGTGTGTGTGTGTGTGTGTGTGTGTGTGTGTGTGTGTGTGTGTGTGTGTGTGTGTGTGTGTGTGTGCGCGCGTGCGTGCGTGCGTGTGTGCCTGTGTGCGTGTGTGCGTGCCTGCCTGCGTGCGCCTGCATGCGTGTGCGTGCGTGTGCACTGTGCACACGTACACGTTAGTATGTTACACAACCGCAATAGTTCTAGCCCTCAGGGCTTTTTGTGTTATCATTTTAGCATAATTGTATAATGTATAATCAAACCACACTATTAGTAAACTGTTAATAAAGTATTCAAATAATCAATCAATCAATCAAAATAGCAGTGGTGTAAAAAAGTAACAAAGTATTTACTCAAGTGCATTGTATGCAATTTTGAGGTATTATTTGTTTTACTTTACTGGCATAGGTCTACCGGTATTTCCAGTTTTCAGTAGGCCTACTTTTAATTCCAGGCTAGTTGCTGCGAGAGTGAGGTCTAGCCAACACCAACTCGTTACTCGGGATTCCTGGATCGCTGCTCTCCACAAATTCCTATCCAACATCAGGTGCTTGAGCTCTGCAGTGTTGTCAGCCAAGATGTCGCGCCGCATGCAGCACGTCTACATAGGTGGTACACTTCTTTCCACTCCTGGCTTTGCCCTGGGTTGGCTCCCATAGGGTCAATGTACTTACCTCAAGTTTTGGGTGCCTGACGCAGTGCCCTGCCAGCCTCATCCTTCTCTCTCTGACTTGTCCGTGACGGTATAGGTCCCCATAGAGGTCCACATTTCTGATGCGTTCCGTCCATGTGACACCTAGTGCCATTCGTAGCATTCTTGTGTAGACTCCATCCAGGGCTTTTTCCTGTTGTATTGTAAGGGTCCATGTCTCGGCCCCATACAGCAGTACTGACTCCACAGTAGCTATGAACAGCCGCCTCTTAAGGTCTTCTGAGTTCTGACTCTTCTACCATGTCTGATTTCCACACTCTCCGTGCAAGGCTTTCCAGGCAAGTGCTCTCCGAACATTCAGATCCTGTTCAGTTGAGGCAGTCCAGGCCCCGAGGTACTTGAAGTCCTCGACTTGCTCGAGCTGCTATTCTAATTCTAGGCTACACCACTACATCTCAGGCAAATATTGTACTCCACTACATTTATATGAAAACTTACTATTACTAATTCATTTGTAGATATGGATTAATGGATTATTATTACAAAACATGCATCTATCACATAAAATAGCAGATCTAGAAGCTCACAATGCGTTGCGATGTTACACATTGTTTACTTGTGAAATGGGAGGGACATTCTGCATAATGAGTCCTTTCTACTTTTGATTCCGATATTGATCCCAAATAGTTTTGCACTTTTACTCAAGTACATTTTGAATTCCGGACTTTTACTTATTTCTAAATTTATACTTTTACTTTTTCCATCACTGCAAAATAGGGCTTGTGTTTATTTTCATAAACCTAGTCTGCTTGTTTCTTTCGCTCAGGGAAACAAACCTGGCAACCACTCCAACAGCGTGGAGGAACCTTAGAGGGAGGAACCACGGTTTCGCAGGAGCATCACGCCCCCTTCACCTCGCCTCCCAGAGCCCCCAACCCGGCCCACATCCCACCGAATCACCGCTGTTAGGAGGACCTTAACCCCGCCTCCCAGAGCCCCCAGCCCGGCCCACATCCCCACCGAAACACCGCTGTTCAGAGGACCTCCGCTCCGGACCGCGCCGGACCGTTTGGTACCGATCCTAGGGTGCTGCTTCCATTAGAAAAGTATTTAGAACAACAAACCCACCGGATTACACGAAGGTTCAAATCAACACCATCCAGACCGGGACCTCCAGATCAGCGGCTCCTTGCAGAACATTAAGCCGGAACATTGTGTCCTTTCTGCGGGCAGGATGACAGCCAAGCACCGGGGCAGAGGGAAGGGCAGCCAGAACAGCCAAAGCAACGGTCATAAGAACCATGAGGACATCTACTTCTCCAAACAGGTGGGGAATTGAGGATGTGACTTTTATGAAAGAAAATTACTTCACGATTATTTAATTGTGGCCACAAAATAATCGCAATTAATGATATTTATTGCTATACCTATAATCAAAAAAGGTGCTTAAAACCTAATTGCAAGTTCGTCAATCACTTTAAGTAACCCCCAGCATCCCTATTCTGGGGGTAACGTTAGCCCCCCCCCCCCCCCCCCCCCCCCCAAAAAAAGCCCGATCTGCAAGTCAAAAATAGCAGATCTACAAGTGCACAATACGTGCTGCAACGCAACACTTGTTCGCTTGTAGATCTGCTATTTTTTTGCGAATCAATTTGTGTAGCTTGAATAAGAGTGTATCAAATGTGCTCTTTTACAGGTCTGTTTTATCAAGCATGGAGGGTAGTGAAGTACAGTACTGAATTTGCAGCTCATCAAAACCTAATTCACCCTAGTTTATGATGGAGGATTGTGAGTTTTTTCGTTGTTGTTTGTTTTTTAATCACGATATTATGGTCCCATCCCTCCAAACAGGACGGCCTGGACGGAGCACCAGAACCGGGCCACCGGGGTGGTGGTTCTTCCTCCGGGGGCGGCGGTCACCACTACACGTTGCTGTTCATCCTCTTCCTGATGATCATAGTGACGGGGGGGTCAGCCTCCTGGTTCTGCCTCCAGCAGCACCAGACCATCGGCTTTCTCACCGACAACCTCACCGCCATGCAGCTGAAAGTGGTCCGCCTGCAGGCCGCGCACGAGGAGGTGCGCAGGTCGGGCGATAAGGTTATTATAATGATGTTAAATGTGTTTATCGATTTGTTTATTCAACGTAACTATTTTTATTTATGAGAGAGTATAGGCTGATATCCACACCATTATGTCTGCACTGCAGGTGATAAGGCGATTAATTATGTTAAATAAATATGTTTATCAATTTGTTTATTCAATGTACCATAACTATTATGAGAGAGAGAGAGAGAGAGAGAGGCTAATATCCACACTATTATGTCCGCAGGTCAGGTGATGTAAAATATAGAAATGATATGTTTATTGATGCATTTTAATGTAATTATTATTAAGGGGGGTGAATGGGCGAATATTCACAATTTATTTAATGCAATTATTATTATGAGAGAGTATAGGTTGTGAAACGGAATCCACAGGAATTCAGGTGCTGAACAAAAAGTACAGGAGAAGGAGAAGTAGTCCGCACACTGTTCCATAGCTCTCACAGGAATTGTATTTATTTAGAAGGATGACAACGTTTCGACCCCCCATTTCCCCTTCACCTGACGAAGAGTATAGGTTGTAACTGAGAGTGTACCAATAACTCTGAGAGTGTACAAACGGAACCAAATGGACCCTTACAGGTCTGTAACTCTGAGGGTATACACAAATGAAACCAAATGGACCCTTACAGGTCTGTAACTTTGAGTGTAACACATGTCTAGTGGCCTGTAATGCATAGCTTACCAAACTACCACACTATGCAAAAGTTTCACTCAATCTCTTTTGGCCACAGTATAGTAGGAAGGAAAGTTGATCCGTGCTGCTCTGCAGACTGTTATCATATTTCTCTTTGCTGTGTGTGTGTGTGTGTGTGTGTGTGTGTGTGTGTGTGTGTGTGTGTGTGTGTGTGTGTGTGTGTGTGGTTTTACTATATTTGTAAGGAACCATTGCTTTATGGTTGAATATATTTTTTGAGATACATTTACAGTTACAGTTCAGATTCAGTGTGGGGGTTATGAATGATTATGATCAGACATTTAGAGCTTATGTTTATGGATTAGAGAATCATGCCACATTTAAACTATATGATTAGAATTAAACTTGCGCACGCTGGTGTCATGTAGTGAACAATACACGATCTACGAGCTTGGTAGATCTGCTATGTTTTGGCTTTAGGCTTACGGTTTAAAACGTTGACGTCCTCACAAATATTAGTAATACAAACCTCTGTGTATTTGCACGTGTGTGTGCGTGCGTGCGCGTGAGCGCGTGCAGTTCTATTTCTATCGCCTATGACACAAGGTGAGCCTACGGGACACGCAGCTGTTGACGTTCATAACGAGAGGGTTATGTTTGACCTACAATGTTCACATTCATACTACGTACACTGGCTGTATTGGTAGCAGGCCTACACTCAACAACATTTATGTGTACTACACACATGCAGCTCTAGGCTATTCCAGCATGGGATAGCCTACCCCTATCAGTTCTTGTATTCTTTTTACTGGGGTTACATTTAGGAATAAGGTTAGGTTTATACTAGACATAGTTTTACTGAGGTTACCTTTAGGAATAAGGAATATTAAGACATCGTTTTAATGAGGTTACGTTTAGGAATAAGGTTCGGTTTACAAGTACCGGTAGTTTTAATGAGGTTAAGTTTAGGAATAAGGTTCGGTTTACAAGTAGTTTTAATGAGGTTAAGTTTAGGAATAAGGTTTGGTTTATATACATAGTTTTACTGAGGGTGGAGTTATGTTTCATGCAAACTACAAACCTAGTTTTCCAGGAAAGAGGAAGAAGAATAAGAGATAACAGAGAGAGAGAGGAGCAAAGAAAACAGGATAGAAACAAAGGTCAGCCAGTTCCTGGTTCAGAGAAGAAAAACAGGTATAAAAATAAATATGAGTACTGTGCATACAGGTGTAAAAATACATGTTCGTACTGTACAAGTGTACATCGATGGTTCTCAAACATCTTTGTCTGAGGTCACCATCTGAATTACAGTGTTACTTTATAGCACCTTTTGTCATATTAACGGTACGTAAATATGTAAATCTTTCCCCCTAAGATACAATAGGCCTATGTAACGAGGATAACTGTAGAGAATATTAGTTTTCCTTAGGACAGACAGACTGAAAATTACTTATACTTAAAAAAGTTAAAGTACTTAAAACCCAGCATCCGTGTTCTGGGGGGAACATTCACCAGTGTGTAGATCTGCTATATTTGTCCCCGGAACATCCAGACACACGTTCATGGAGCCGCCCCACATCCAAAATGGTTGAGATATGACAGTTTACATTGTGGGTGTCCCGAGGGGGTTCCTCTAATGTACTGTCAGTCACTGTACTGTGCTGTCACACCCGAAATCATCATATATACAGTTAATATGTTTGTGTATGTTAAGGATAAAGGGTAAGGCACCGCCTCAGGTGTACTGTAGGCTGAAAAAGAACGCACCAACCAGAGTGGTGTAGAGGAGAGTGGCGTCATTGAGGGGGCAGAAAACAGCGCTCTAGCGCTAGTCAAGCAGAGCTGGAGTGTGACAAGAAATACATTGTTTTCAATGAGAGCGGTGCAAATATCAGCAATTTTAGGCATGTGAGCAACATGACAACTGTTTAAAGTATTGTACAGTGACAACTGTAATGTTTATGTTACACTATTACAAAAAAAGAAAAAATCTAAAATAAAGGTATTTAAGATTAGATTAAGACTGGTCGGTTGCCAGTCTCTCTCTCTTAGTAACAACAATACAGTAGTGGTGAACAAAGAGAACTCGGAAAGACATCTCATGTCATGACAAACCGCAGATCAGTTGACAGGACTTCTCCTGACAAAGAAACTAAGAAAGAAGGAACTGAAGTCTCAGCCATAATGTTTAGCATACATGAAACATATTTTATTTGTATCGTCAGCAACAACGGCACAGCGATGGAGAAGAAAGAAAACATTCCATTATACTTAACCCATTAAGACCTGAGACCGATTCTACTAAGGCCTTCTAAATCAGGAGTACTCACACTTTAAAGCTTTTTTCAAAAGCATAAAAAAATAGTGTGACACGCTATGAGCCTGTGACATGCTACAAGCTTGTATATCTGCTAGTTTTGAATAGCCAAACGCCACCATCTACAATTGCACAGATTTCCCGGGTTTCATGGGTTAAATCAAAGTGGTTATTTTATTTTGCACAGAGAATGTTTACATTGTCAGAACAACTGAACTACAATGTTTCTGTCTCTGTTTCCAGGCTTAGGGTTACACCAGGGTTAGGGTTAGACCAGGCTTAATAAGTAGGTCGGGAGTGGCTTATTGTCGGTATCAGCCAGTAACACATGGGAGTCTGTCCACGTCACAATGCGCTAGACCCCTGGGAGATTGCTGCTGAGGTGGAGCGCAACACCTACCATCAGCTCCCAGTACCACACAAGCCATGCTACTCATATGCTGAGTTGACGGTGCCTGGGATGGAACCTATGAACTTGTTGGCCAAAGGCGAGAGTTCTACCGACACAATTAGGGTTAAACCAGCCCTAAACTCACCGTGTTTGTGTCTCTGTTTCCAACAGGGCATCTCAGATGGTCTGGAGAACCGTCTGATTGGTCTGGAGCAGTCCTACTCTCTGGCCCAGAAACAGGTAGGATAATATTATTATTAATAAATTGTCTTTATTAACAGTCCTACTCTACTGTATATATAATATATAATAATTCCAGGTGGGTATGGCTTTAGCTACAGCAGAGCAGCTGAAGTCAAAACCGCTCTCAAAGAGCACTTGCAGGCAATTCAAAACGGGCCCCTGTAAAAAAAAGTCTTTATTCAACTATATGTATGATGATTTCCTTTTTTGTGTATGTGTATATGTGTATGTCTTTAAATGTTCTGATGAATTGAACATGGACAAGTCTTAGTGCTTTTCCAGTTTTTTGTTATTAATATTGATATTAATCTTATTATTTTTACATGTGGGTATGGCTCTAGCTACAGCAGACCTCCAGGGTTGGAGTTATTAATATGAATATTTATATGTTTTATAGGTGGGTATCGCTCTGGCTACAGCAGACCTCCAGGGTTGGAGTTATTAATATGAATATTTATATGTTTTATAGGTGGGTATGGCTCTGGCTACAGCAGAGCAGCTGAAGTCCTCAAACCTTCCGGCTCAGGTGTTGTCTCTACACACGGAGATGAAGACCAGGCTGCAGGAGATGCAACATACCACCGTCTCCATGGAAACCATGGAGCAGATGCAGGTATGGATTAGGTTCCGATTCATACTCCTATTTTAGAGCCGAATTTCAACCAGAAATTGCACAGGGCAGATATGACAAGTAACTTACAAATACATTACTGACATTTACTGTAAGAATTGTATACTATTCCTATTATACAATTTCTGTTATTTCTGGAAAATGTTTGAAAACGCGTGAACATTTTTCAACCTGGAAACGAGTATGATGATTATGTCAAGGTGATTATGTAATAACTGTGACTATCAGGGCTATAAGAGGCCTATAACTAACAGAATGTATAATCTACATGCAGGCTGCTCTCAGGGCTAAGAGTGAGGAGTTTGAGGGCGTGCGGCTGCAGGTTGAGGTTCTGTCTAACTAACAGAATGTATAATCCATGTGCAGGCGGCGCTCAGGGCTAAGAGCGAGGAGTTTGAGGGCGTGCGGCTGCAGGTGGAGGGTCTGGCGGCGCTGAGCGCCGAGCTGTCCCAGAACGTGGAGACGTTGACCTCCAGCCTGCAGGTGGCAGACTCCAAACTGGAGGAGAAGAGTGACCTGGTCCTGAAACTGGGCTCCACTCTCATACAACAGGTACAAATACACTGAGTTCTACACCCGTACAACATGCTACAAATACACTGAGTTCTACACTCGTACAACATGCTACAAATACACTGAGTTCTACACTCATACAACATGCTACAAATACACTGAGTTCTACACTCATACAACATGCTACAAATACACTGAGTTCTACACTCATACAACATGCTACAAATACACTGAGTTCTACACTCATACAACATGCTACAAATACACTGAGTTCTACACTCATACAACATGCTACAAATACACTGAGTACACTGATACAGCAGGTACAATATACTTGATAGTTTGTGAGTTTAAATGAGAATCGTTGTTTTTGTTTTTTTTATCGTGACCCCAGCAACAATCTGAATCAAATACTGTGTGAGATAGTTGAAGATTCACAGCCCTGGTAAACATACTGTACATACAATCGTATGTGATAAAATAATTACGTCATAATTGTCATGATCTCTCAGGCTGCTCAGTTGGTGGCGATGACGGAACAGCTGGAACAATACAAGATACATCTGGACACCAGCTCACTGGAGATGACCGCTGTCAGGTACAGGAACCTCTGTCAATTAGCCCTTGGCTAAGTCCCTCCCCAACCCGTCCTCGTCCAATAGGTCACGTTAGCAACGGTTACTAAGAGAGGAGACATTGGCAAGCTTTTCCCTCTCACCCATTGATATGTTAAATGACGGGATTTTTCCATATAAATAATCGATCATTTCTGTAGCAAGAGCTTCAAAATGTCTTCTAAATCTAGTCAACCAGGCCTGCAGTAGGCTATGCACTGGACAAATGTGCATGACGTTATTTCAATAAACTAGAAATACGAGGAAATGTATCCAACTCAGTCAAGTATTTTCGGTGCTTCTGTTGGATAGCCTGAGGGGTTTCAGCTGCGACATGTTGTGAGCTTGTAGATCTGCTATTTTCTGCATCAACCAAGTGTTAAATCAGCCATTACAACGCCATCAAGGTCTGTCTTGATGGCGTTGTCGACAAAATCAACTGTAGATTTAGTCTACTAAAATCTTATGATACTTAGTCGACTAAACCTTGACTAAAACTAAAACATTTCAGATTACTAAAATATGACTAAAACTAAATGATATTTTATTCATTCATTAAGACAATGACTAAAACTGCATCCACATTTGCTGTCAAAATGACCACTATCCTGCAGCCTGTGCGGATCAAATAGCTTCTCTCCTCTGAGGCAGAAAGAAGAAGTTGATGTTGACACAGTCAAAGCCTCCTGTCTGCTGCTTGCTTCACTCTGATGTGGTGTCACTTCACAGGCCCCATATAGTCCCCGTGTTAGATTACCTTCACACAGTGACAACTGCTTTGTAGCTTCCAGTATAGGAGTAGTTCAGCCTTAACGTCCTTTTAATAACCATAGTAACAACTGCTTTGTAGCCCCTAGTATAGGAGTAGTTTAGTCTTAACATAATTTGTAACTACTAGGCATGTAATGCTATATCGATTTAAACTGGTGACGATTTCAACCGTGATGCAAACAGCATAGTAAAAATATTATTTTTTATATATATGATTTAATGCCAACCATACATCATATACTTGGAATACTTGCAACCACATGTTTTGTAGATCGCCTATGTTTTTGTGACTTGGTGTAGAGGGAACGACAAAAGGAGGGAGCAGATCTACAAGTTCACAGCCAGCTCTGAAAAAGCTGAATGTGGTTTAGGAATCTGTGGAATGTTCTGTGGTGCCTGGGCCTGTCTGTCATCATAGGCCGTCACTCAGCCAAAATACTATAGACGATATGCAAGCTCAGCTAGAAGACTTTCTGTGAAGAGGTTTGGTGTATAGCTCGAGGGGAAAAGGAGGGGTCCCCCGGTCAACAGAGTAAACAGAGGTGCTTACGTTAATGTTTAAGTCTCTCTCTCTCTCGCCCTCTTTCTCTCTCTCACCTGAACTCAGTGACTCTCCCCTCTCTCCCCCCTGGACTTTTAGCAGAGAGAGAGTTCACTGAAATGCAGGGGCCTCTTCCTGGAGTTACTCAACACGTGTGTGTTTCAACATGTGTGTGCGTGTTTCAACACGCGCTCGCGCATGTGTGTGTGTGTACGTGTCATGATACTTGTGAGGGGTGGACCATATGCCACCACATGTATAGTACGGTTGTAATTTGAGACTCTGGTCGTCATTCATTTATCAATGGAAGTGGCTGAATTCCACAGATTCCTAAACCACATTCAGCTTTTTCAGAGCTGGCCGTGCCCAGGAATCATCTTACGGCTGTGTGTGATTTATCAAGCAATAGTATGACGGACTGTCATGGAAGCCAATAAGAAAGATCACATTCTCCGGAGGAACGTTACCCCTCCAATCATATCAGTGGAGTCACGCACCCCCCCTCACTCACACACACACACACACACACACACAGTCACACACACACACACCATCATCGGCGATCACTCGGTGTCGAGTATGATGGTCCTCCCGGGGGGGTCCTTATTGTGGGTCCTCAGATGATCCTCAGATGGTGGGTCCAATTCCGGAAACACACTTTTGTGCAGTGTGGGCATTGGTGTGAGGTGCTGCTGGGGGTGGGATGTGGAGCGGCCTCTCTGATGGTGGTTGCTGCTCTCTCCTTTCGTTGCTGCCTCTTGACTGTGGCAGCCCGGCGGAGATTGCGTTCGTGGAACATGGCTCCCTCTTATAGACTTTTCCTCCATGTGCTTCTATTTCGAGCAAGGTCTTCCCAGCTCAAAATACACACACACACACACACACACACACACACACACACACACACACACACACACACACACACACACAGACAGGGCCTACATGCCTACACCTCACACTAATATAACAACATATGACCTCACTTCAGACACCGGCTTTCCAGGAATAGGCTGCAGATTCTATTAGCTTGGATTCCCCATCCTCTGAGACACAGAGTGAGTTGACAAAAATCGTACCACATTATACATTATTAATAATACCATACCAATAATACCATATTATTTTCCAATTTAGGACTGGGGCCGATTCTCAAAACGCCTTCTAAATCCTGACCTAAGTTTTCTGAAAAACTATATTTATTAAAAAATCACAAACATGTTATATTGCTATATAGGCCTACTGTACATAGCAACAGGGAGTTCCACAAAAATGTGGAATGCCCGCCAACAGCCGTTAAGAAATGTGAATCCCTAGACTATCACGCCCTAAAGAGCACTTATTACGGGCGGCTGCAATTTGAAACTGGTCCCCTCTTTATTTCTATACTGTACACATTCTTTTTTTCTAACCTTGTATAATGATTGTTTATTTTTTGCATAGAACTGTATATTTGTATGTCTTCAAATGTTTTGATGAATTGAAAATGGAGGACCCTTATTTATCTCTGCGACCTCCAGGGGGTTTGCATCGCTAGACGTGAGGGAGCGGTAGGGGACATGTTTGTTGTTTGAGGAGGTAGAGGGAGTCAGACAGTTCAGTCCCTTGTAGTAACTATCTCTCTCTCTCTCTCTCTCTCTCTCTCTCTCTCTCTCTCAGAGCCGCGCTGCAGGCCACAGACCTCCAGAAGGACCAGCAGGACAGAGTGGAGGAACATCTCAACACGGTACGTCAGAGATTAGAGGAGCAGAGCTCCTCAGCCCACGCTGTAGAGGAACAGCTCTCTGCTCAGCTGGACAGGATCCAGAAGGAGGTAAACAAGACACGTGAGGAGTCGGTCCACACACTGGAATGGAGCTACCTTTGACAGCCTGCTGATTAAATAGGGTTGGGATTCGGGACCGGATCCATCATCGAGGAAACTGGTATGTGGACATAGGGCATAGCAGTGGCGGCCATTTTGTCAATCCACAATGTAAAGCCCATTCATTTTTTCAACAAAATATGTATATCAATTATTTTAAGCCTAGAATCAAGCTTTCCATCTAAATATATATATTTTGAAATTATGGGAAAAATGAATGGGCTCTGGATCAATGGAACCAGAAAATGTCCACCACTGCTATACCCTATATAATTACAATACCAGTTCTAAGTTTTTTAATTTCAAGGACCACCAAAACTCTGAGAGTGTACAAATGGAAAAAAAATTTACCTGCACGGGTCCATTTGGTTCCATTTGTTACACTGTCAGAGTTACAGTCCTGTAAGGGTCCATTTGGAAACCCATTATAGGAACCGTTAAGGAATGGGACCGTTACGAGGGAATCGTTAAGGAACCGGAATCGCTAAAACTCATCAAGGATCCCAACCCTACTTCCGATTGGTCCCTCGACCGACTAATCAGCACGCTTCTTACGCCTTGTTCCTCCTCCTGGTTGATTGTGCCGAGTTTGATAAAAAGTTGAAAAATATCCCAATCAGACCATGCAATGGAACAATATGGAATATGGGCTATACTGCCTAGTGCCTACCGAGTAGGTGACTAGGTACTAGGTAGGCACCTAGAAGTGAAAATACTGCAGCCGAAGTGAAAGCAAAGTGAAACTGAGCTATACAGTAACTTTGTTTACTGTCCGGGTAAGTCTGAGTTTAGGGTTAGAGTTAGAGTTAGGGTTAGTAATAGGGTTAGTAGTCAGACAACGCGACGTCGGACACTGTCTGACAACAACGTCAATATGTAGGAAATGTCCATACTGGCACCATGGCATGGTGTGATGACGTCTGATAACAGCCGAAACCGCTACCAAGGCAGAATTGCCAGCCACAGCCCTTCCTCGCCGGGCACGCTGGATTGGTAATGAAGGCAGAGACTTCAATCATTAGCTGTAACGAGGCCTTAGATGTAACGAGGCCTTGGTGAGCTCGCTGGACTCTTTTAGTTCACCGTGTCTCCACCGGGAACACTGATGACACATTTACATCTCATTAAAATGAATAGGTTAATTGAGTACCACAGACGACCTAAATCTGATGTATTCACAGAGAGAGCTGAAGTGTACAATAGAGGTAGTACTGTACTGTTAATGTACTTACATACTATGTTGTATGTACTGTACTGTACACTCAGTACATACTATGTTGTATGGACAGTACAGTATACAGTAGTACAGTACAGGAATGCAGGAATACAACATTTAAGAAGCAGAGCAGGATTTCAGCTAGATTGTTGTCTGACCAACGTGGCCGATAATATTTTAATTCACCGTCCATGATGATGATGTACGTTGCATAGTTACTAGTAGTTAGTCAACTGCACTAGTGTGGACTGCACACTGTGTGTGTGCATGCATGCGTGCGTGCGTGCGTGTGCGTGCGCGTGTGTGTGTGTGCATGCAATAATGTGATTTGAGTGCATGATGACTGTGCACGGATATTAGGCTGCTGTAATGTTATCACTAGCTCTATTCTCTAACTTCTGGTAAAGGCATTTACTGCTACATGTATAAACACACAAAAACGTAGAAGCAGAAGCAGCTGTGCCCAGCTGCTTCCACGACTGGCTTTGTGACTGGCTTTCTGCAGATGCAAAGATACAGTCTACCATTCATTTTCAATGGAAGCCAGCGACAGCAACAGCTACAAAGCTACACAAAAGTTGAGCTGGTTTCAACTTCAGCTACAAAGATACAAAGCTACAAATACGCTGTGTAGCTTTGTATCTTTTGCATCTGCCCGTGTGAACGCAGCATAAATCTCACCCAGTGCCAATCACGTTTGGACGTGATCGTTTATTAGATGGCGTCTTTTGGCTAACATATAATGCACCGTTCAACTCACAGTGCAGCGACAGAGAAGAAAACCACGTGGTCGCAAAAAAGCCCCTCCCATCCACCTCAATGTTAGACATTTTTGAGTAGTGCCATTAAGTATGTGTGTGTGTGTGTGTGTGTGTGTGTGTGTGTGTGTGTGTGTGTCAGTATGACCTATTGACCCCTGATTGAGGTCGCATTCCAGGAAGGAGGGGTCATATTCAGTGATTCAAATATCACTTCTCTTTTTGTTTTGTTGTGATAATCCTCCCTATACTATAGAGTGTGCTGACCATATAAGGAGTTCCAAACTGTCCCCAGTTAACCTCTAAGGGTCTCGTTTTTGGGTAGGTGGCCCAGCCTTCGTCCAATCATGATCGAGCGGAGGCGGGCCTTGGTGTGTGTGCTGTTGGCCTGTCGTGCCCCCCCCCCCCCCACTGTAGTGCGTGCATGTGCACATCTTGTTACTGGGGCGGACCGGGGGGGGTTTCCAAATCACTGAATGCTCCTTTAAGTCAAAAACAGCTCAACTCCAAAGTATAGTTGCACCGCTCAGTTCGCACGTGTGCAAAAATAAATCTGGATCGTTCCACTTTTGCTGTGGCAGCCATTGAACTTTCAATTGGCTCTAACTATGGATTACATAATCGGATTTACAAGCAGATGTTTGTCTGCCTCAGGGCGGACCAGAGGTAGAAAGCTGTCGTTCCCTGATGTCCTCCACAACGGACAGTCACTGTCTTGTCTTGTCTTGTCTTATCTTATATTATTTGAACTTATATCTTATCTTGTCTTACAGTTGGAGCAGGTAGAGGAAGTAGCGGCCGCTTCACCACAGGAAGAGGAGGAGTCGGTGAGCAAAGATGAAGTAGCTCCCGCAGCTGAGGAGGAGGATGCGGTCCCCGTTTCACAGGAGGAGGAGTCACGAGGAGAGGAGGCAGTCCCTGTTTCAGAGGAGGAGGAGTTAGGAGGAGAGGAGGAGGCGGTGCCCGTTTCAGAGGAGGAGTCAATAGGAGAGGAGGAGGCGGTCGCTGTTTCAGAGGAGGAGGAGAGAGGAGAGGAGGGGGCGGAGCCTCCTGCAGAAGAGGAAGTAGTTCCTGCAACTGAGGAGGAAGCAGAGGAGGCGGTACCTGTTTCAGAGGAGGAGGAGTCAGCAGGAGAGGAGGTGGTCCCCGTTTCAGAGGAGGAGGAGTCAATAGCAGAGGAGGTGAGCCAGAAGTCTGTGTTCATTTAGCCTGGTTTCTGGTCTAGATGGGCGGATTGGTGGATCCTATTGGTCGACTACCTTTTTGAAGACAAAATAAAAACTAGACTAAAATGTCAGGGAGGGAATAGTGGAGAAGAGATACAGTAGAACTAAAACACAAGTAATTGTATTACGTGGGTGTCACACAATAGCTTGTAGGATTGACTATTTCATGAATCAGCCATTACGACGCCATCACGGCCCGCCTACATATTTGTTTTGTTAACTGAAGGCCTATTCATACTCTACTTTTAGGTGATGAGTTTTTACTAACCACTGAAACGGTGGTTAGTAAAAACACAGAGATGTTTTTGGGTGAGTGGTGAGTCGCTTACCTCCGCGGCCTGACATCATGCTGTAGTTTTTGGTGGTCGCCTTATCCCCCTCTAATCAACTGTAGTTTAAGTTGACTTAAAAACTAAAACATAAACCAGATGCGATTTTATTCTGAAGACTAAAAAACACTAAATTGCTGTCAAAATGTATTGCTGCCAGGATGTGCCAGAGGAGGTGCCAGAGGTCAAGGAGGAGTCGCACAACGCAGCAGAGGAGGAGGAGGCAGCTGAAGCAGAACAGGAGGTGTCGGTAGGAGAGACAGAGGAGGTGGTTTCTGAAGGAGAAGCTGCTGTGGAGGAGGAGACAGCAGAGGAGGTTTCTGCAGGAGAGCCTGCCGTAGAGGAGGAGACAGCGGAGGAGGAGGACAGTGAGCAGGAGGAGACACCAGTAGAAGAGGAGGAGGAGAGTGTAGAGGAGGAACCGTTGGAAGAGCAGGAGGTTACTGATGAAGAATGTAAGTAGTTCTGACTAGTCTTGCATAGCCAGACAACTATTCCACAATCTCTGAATGCTATATATAGAGTCTGGACTCTGGAAATACACCTCCGTTCAGGAAATTGTATTTTTAAATGTCTTTACATTTAGTTATTTTTATTTCCATTTCTGCTATGCAGCAAACTATTTATGATTTTCATTTATATTAGGATAAATGTGCTATTACGTTGTTGTTGGGCTATTGGGCTATTACGCAAGTTGGGCTATTATGCAAGTGCTCGTTTCGTGCGTACGCCAACGGCTGATTAGACCTGGATTGACAAGCTATCCTTGTCGCTGATCCACCCAACAACGCCTGCATTACTCGCTCCCCACTCTGTTTTGTTTGATATGAAAATGAATATACTATTAGATAGCTAATAATGTTTTGATGGTTGTTGTTTTTTTTTACAGAGAGTTACTGTATGCAGAATAAAAGACAGAATTCCACCTGATCAAGTCTCACAGAAGAAAGAAGAAGATATGAATCAGTTATACTGTAATGTATGGATTATTATAAATAGAAGACAGTCACCATCGTGTCAGAGGAGAGAAGCAGTCATATTGTACTGTATGGATTGTTATAAACGCAACATGAATGTTGGCCAGTGTCTGAGGCATGAACTTGGTCACAAGAATCCAGCAAAGTCCTTCTAGAGTCAGCTCTACGGCTCCCTATAGCTCATGCAGCAAGACGGCTGTCAGGTTGTGGCCAATGAAGGGTTGATTAAAGGCGTGGCGTGTAACTTTGTCATGTGTTTATGTACTAAAAGAATATATAGTTTGATTGGCGTATAAGTAATTGATTTGTCACAACACCTGTTTGGTCCTCAACATGGCAGTTTTAAGGCTACATTTGCAAACAAATGAATTAATATCACGCCAATCAGACTGTTCAGACAAAATGAAACACCTGCGTTGGTCCTCAACATGGCAGGTGTAGGACTATATATTTGAAACCCATGAATGTTTTATATATATATATATATATATATATATATATATATATAAACACGGAGCAAAGTTGCACACTTTGTCTTTAATAAATGACCAACGACATTGACAGCGCCTTCCGACACCGACCTCAAAAAGCCTTAATCCAGGGGTCTTCAACAGGGGGTCTGGGACCCCTAGGGGGTCTACTTAAATCCAGGGGTCTTCAACAGTTACTACATGGGGGGGTTACCAGTTATTATTATATTTTTGTTTGTTTTACCTTTACCACGTGAACCCTAGCATCCCTATTCCGAGAGGAACATTAGCCGGAAGTAGCCGGTCTATGAGCTTGCAGATCGGCCATTTTCGGCTAAGAGGTTTTGTTTTAGAGGGGAAAAAGTGCGGACCAAGTACCGCTGTACTTAGTCCACTACGAAATGTTGACCGCCGGGTTCAAAATGTCCGGTGTCTGAAAATAATAATAAATAATAATAAACTTTATTTGTATAGCACTTTTCATACATAGAATGCAGCTCAAAGTGCTTCACAGGGCAGGACACAAAAATAAAATACAATAAAACACAAGTAGTTAAAATGATAGAACAATAGCAGAGAACAAAACCGAATATAAGAACATAAAATAAATAAAAACACATAAAAAAATAAAATAAATAAAATAAAACTCAACTAAAAGCAAGGGTGAAGAGGTGAGTCTTGAGTTGAGATTTAAAAATGTCTACAGAGGGTGCGTGTCTGAGCTCGAATGGAAGTTTATTCCAGGCTGTTGGGCCATAGAAGCAAAAAGCTGCCTCACCGTACTTTTTTGTGCACATTCTTTTAGGCACTTCAAGTAGGCCAGCGTTGGAGGACCTGAGGGGGCGGCTAGGGACATATCTAGGTAGGCAGTCACGGAGGTACGGAGGTGCGAGACCATTGAGAGCTTTATAGACAAGTAACAGAATTTTAAAGTCAATCCTGAAAACAACCGGAAGCCAGTGCAGTGATGCCAAAACTGGAGTAATATGTTCTCTCATCTTAGTTCTAGTTAAAACTCTAGCTGCTGCATTTTGGACAAGTTGTAATCTGAAATACAAAATGATACAAATGAGCAATATTCATAATGCATTATAATGATGAATCAAATCATGGAAAAGATAATGTGAAGACAGCATTAATTTACATAACAGCTATACTCTATGAAAAAGTTTAATCTGCAACACAATTCAGGGGGTACCTGCTTCATCTGTCTCTCAGCTATACAATATGGAGTTGGGGTCCCTGCTTCATCTCTCTCTCAGCTACACAATATGTAGTGGGGGTCCCTGCTTCATCTGTCTCTCAGCTATACAATACGTAGTGGGGGTCCCTGCTTCATCTCTGTCTCAGCTACACAATATGTAGTGGGGGTCCCTGCTTCATCTGTCTCTCAGCTATACAATACGTAGTGGGGGTCCCTGCTTCATCTGTCTCTCAGCTACACAATATGTAGTGGGGGTCCCTGCTTCATCTGTCTCTCAGCTATACAATATGGAGTGGGGGTCCCTGCTTCATCTCTCTCTCTTTGGCCTGAAAAACGTTGAAGACCCCTGATCTAAATTTAAGAACAGAACAGTGTTTCTTACATAAAGGGTATTTTCCGCAATTGAAAAGGTCTCAAACTATTTTTTCTGCCGTTTAAAAAAATGCTTTTTAGTTTGAACTCACACAATTCTTCTTTTCACCAAACTGGAAAACTACAAGCCAATGGGGTGAACTAAACACTTAAAGGAGCACTACACCCATTTTCAACCTTCCTTATATCTATGTATACGTTACTGAGTGTGCAGCACTTTGGTTTTAAATGTGCTCTATGAAGAAAAGTGGGTTGGAGTATCTTCATATAATTGGTCCTCACTAACACCCCATCTGCACTGTCAGCGATGCGAGCGAGCCAACGATGAAATCTCATTAGAATACATGTTTTTCAATGACTGTCCTGATGTACCGCGAGCAACAACGCACCGTGCAGCGAAGTCGTCCACCCCTCCTGTATTCCTATACCCCTCCTATATTCACTCGCAGCCATGTTTCGCGGCCATGCTTCATGTGTGGCATGTATGATTCCAAATTGCATTTGTCCCAATGAGATTTGATTGGTTCAGGCTTTGTCGCAATGCAATGGCAGACGCTCCATATCATCAGGACAGGTTTTTGCGTGATATCGCAGTCGGAACACTGTCGTTCGCTCTGCTCATTGCCTGTCCAGATGAGGTGTAATATGGCACCATGTATGTTCATTACCAGTGACTTAACCGGTAGGAAGGTTTGGACATTTCTAATATGATTTCATTCATTTTATTTGTTTTTTTTAATAGATGCCGTTTCTATTAGCTTGGAATTCCCATTGATGATGTCACTGTTTGGCAGCTTTCTGAACTGTCTACAGTCCTACAATGAGACACAGAGTAGACAGAAATGATGGCATCTTATAACAAGCATTAGTGAGGACCAGGGGTCATCAACATGTCTTTGTACACACCATTATAATGTTCTTAATGCAAGACCCAGTTACTGAATGTATGACACTGATTTACTACGACACTATGGCACATTAGGAGTCCAACTAGGACTAGTGTTTCATGGTTCGCGGACGTTCTTTTCGCAAGGACACCCATAACTCTGACACTGCGGTTCCATCTGTTTCCATTTGTACACTTTCAGGGTTACAGGCCTGTTATGGTCATTCAGGGCTATCTATTTGTGCGTTTCTAGTAATGCTCATTTTGTATGTCCGTGGCAAAAGAAATATTTTTTACAAAAAGTGTCCACCACAAGCCAACATGGTGATGACCCCTTGGTTAGGACCAATCTCATGAATATAAGGTTGGAAATGGACGAAGTGTTCCTTTAACAACATCACTTGAAGCCATAGACAAATAATTATGTTGAGCCAGTTTTTGCTCTGATGTGGATATGTGTGATAGGGGGAAATGCATTATGGGTGTGAAGTATCCCTTTAAAAAAGGGGGATACAGGAAGTAATTTATTGTGTCACACTTGTTTACACGAGCAAAACACCGACGTACGGACGACAAACTGAAAGTCTCGCTAATAGACTATCCTTTTTTTGCCTTTTCTTTTGCATTTTCTTTTTGACCTGATGTCTGTAAACAAACACACTTGGTTAGGTGTTTTAATAATTCTTTAAATATTGCAGGTGTGATTTTGATGAAGTTTGGCTCATACTGTATTGTTTGCACTTTTTTTTATGGATTATACAATTCCGGCTGGACAGAGTTTAAAACACCTGTAGAATTTAAAAGATACATTTTAACGCCAAGGTCTAGGAAATGTTCACTCTGTTAACCTGTTCACTGCCAAGGTGTTGGTTTCACTACAAGTCTGCTCCTTTTCACTTGTTTTCTTTTTTTAGTTTTGTTTTTGTTTTGAATAAACTGGTTCCTCCATTTTTTTACACTCAACTGGTGTTTTGGTGTGTTGTATATATACAAATCGTGCAGATGTAATGTTATTAGATTTACAAATCATGGCGTCTCCCTTAGAGATAGAGTGAGAAGTTCAGTCACGTGAGAGAGACTCGGAGTAGAGTCGCTGCTTCTTCGCTTGGAAAGGAACCAGCTTATGGTGGTTTGGACTTATGGTTAGGATGCCTCTCGAGCGTCTCCCTAGGGAGGTCCTCGATGCATGTCCCACTGGGAGGAGAGTCCAGGCCAGACCAAGGGGCCCCCCCTCTGCCACTCAGGTGGAAGAGCGCATCACTGCATGCCTGGCTGACATCTCACAGTGGATGTCCTCCAATCACCTCAAGCTGAACCCAGACAAGACTGAGCTTCTCTTCTTCCCAGCTAAGTCCTGCCCTATGTGGGAGCTAACTATCTCCGTAGACAACGCCCTGGTAACGTCTGTCCAAACAGCCAGGAACCTCGGTGTTGTCCTGGACAGTCAGCTCTCGTTCAAAGCTCACATCACAGCTGTCACTCGATCCTGTAGGTTCACACTATAATATACGACGAATTAGACCGTTCCTCACCCAGGAATCAGCCCAGCTCCTAATCCAGACAACAGTCTTGTCAAAACTCGACTATTGTAACTCCCTCCTTACTGGCCTACCAGCATGTGCACTTAAGCCTCTCCAGCTGATCCAAAATGCCGCAGCTCGCTTGGTCTTCAACCAGCCAAAATTCTCACATGTCTCCCCCCTGCTCCGCTCCCTCCACTGGCTCCCGGTCGCTGCCCGCACAGAATACAAAACTCTGATGCTGGCATTCAAGGCAACCAAAGGTATGGCTCCCCCATATCTTGCAAGTATGATTGAACCCTACAAACCCTCCCGCGCACTCAGATCAGCCAACGCAGGGAAGCTGGAAGTACCCTCACTAAAAACGCCGGGACAACGCTCCACACGTCCCAAACTCTTCTCCCTTCTGGCTCCAAAACTGTGGAATGCACTTCCCATTGCAGTCAGAACTGCAGCATCACTCCCAATCTTCCGCCGTAGTCTGAAAACCCACCTTTTTAGACTCCATCATGGCCCATAGCACTTACCCTACCCCCTTAGATAGCATTTCTGTAGACTTAGATAGCATCTGATACAGACTTATAGCATGTTATGTAGACGGCACTATAATTGCATTGTATATATTCATAGCACGCCATAGTACATATGTATAGCATAGTAGTATATATATATATATATAGTTTATATGTATATGTCACGGGGCAGCCCGTGCCCTATACACACACACACACTGATTAAGGACATTGCACGCACGCACACACCACACAGACTGTGGGTAGTGGGGCAGACAGGTCCTATCATTAATGTCAATACTGTTGAGGTATATGCATTTACAGGATGTACAAATGAAATGATGCACACAGGGAAAACATTCAGTTTATTAACCTGTGTGTTTATTGTAACCTCAGTAGTTGTATGGCCTCTCCAGTGCTGGCACTTTAAGAGGGGGAAGGTGCCAAGTACTGGTGAGGAGTAGGGGTGTTCCACAATGTCATTTATCAAAGTATGTCTATTATCTGGGGAAATTAATGTAACCCCATATGATGTTAATCTAAAATAGAACATCTAGGTATGGGGTTACTGATTCAGGTTCAGCTGATAACTGGGAGCTTGTAGATAAGCTGGGTATATTTAATTGCTTCTCTGTGGGTGGTAGGATCCTCTCCTATAAAGGGGAGACTGCAGGCAGAGCTAGTCAGTTAGGCTCGGGCAGGCATCATGCTGACACACCCGTGAGAGAGCTGCTAGGGCCCATGTCCTGGGCATAGCCTAGTGCAGTTTGTTATTTTTCCTTTTTCCTTCGTTGAGCGTTAAGTATTTTTGAGTTCTTTATTTTGTGTTTTGGCCAGTATATCTGCACTGGAGCTGGAGTTTGGAGTAATAAAAACCATCAAAAAGCATCGCTGACTGTTTTTGGAGCCTTGGCCCTCGGGCAACTTTACATGTGGTGGCAGCGGAAAGTAACAACAGTTCAGGATGCCTCCAAAACCACATCTGCGGAACCATCAACAGCAAGTTTCATTCGATGAGGAGGAAGAAGAGGGTGCCACAGGAGGAGCGATGGAAGAACAAATCCACACCGGGGTGAGCACTACCTCGGCCCAAGAGGAAACTTTCTCAAATCTGGCTAAGATGTTTGAGACCTACATGCAGTCTCAGATGGAGAAAGAGAGGAGGCAAGACGAGGAGAGGGAGCGACAGGAGCGGAAGCTCGACGTACTCACTCAGCAGATGACCCAACTCCAATCGGACGTGGAGGCGGCCAATGCACATCCGAGGGAGCAACCAGCGACGGGAGCGCCACCTACAGGACCAGGGACGGCATCGGGCGTGGCAGGGCCTTCGGTGGCATCTGCACCAGCACAACCACCGACGGCAGAAGAGGCTGCAACACTCGTCGACACCTACGTGTCAGCACACAAGGGTCCGGGGTCCGACTCCTACCATTACTCCGGACAGCGCCAGGCGAGGGGTAAGTCTGAGGGTTGGTTCAAGGGGGGTAGTCCTCAGAATAGCTCTCATACCCAGCCTAAATCAGGCAGACCAGTGGTTCAGGAGCACAGTGACCCAAGGTATCAGCCAGGGTCTAAGTCACAGATTGTGTGTTATAATTGTGGTGAGGTAGGCCATACACGCCCTGTTTGTCCCCTCAAAAAGCACAATTCCACCAGCCTTTGCTATGTCCCTAGACCCGAGTTCACTGTACACCTGGAAGAGCAGCCAGACTCCCCTTTGGCCACTGTTAAGCTAAATGGCAAGCCATACACTGCCCTCTTAGACACAGGATGTTCACAGTCGCTAGTTCAGTCTCACCTTGTTCTAAGAGAAATGTGGAATGAGAGTGACTCAGTTTCAGTCATTTGTGTCCATGGCCATCAAGAACTGAGCCCAACTGCAGACATTTACCTTGAGGTTAAAGATCAGGTGTACCTCATGAAGGTTGGGGTTGTCCCAGAATTGCCCTACCCCATCCTGCTAGGTACAGATTTACCAATCCTGTATGACCTCATTCATGAAAGCAGGGAAAGGTTTTGTGGTGTGGTGACACGTGCCAGAGCCAGGCAGGCTCCATTTCCGGAGGTACAACCACACATTGCCTCTGTAAACCAGCAGGCAGGGCCACCTGTTACAATTGAGACAGGGCCAGTTAGGTCACTCCTACCTATCACACCCGACACGCAGGCAGACACATTGAAGTTAATGCCATTTCATGGGGAGGTAGTAGGGGAGCCCACAGTTACACAGGAGGACAGATTGGAAAGGCACAGACAGCAAGTGGGGGGTCTTATGCCACAGTTCACAGAGCAGGCAGAGCCAGAAGTTCCAGTTCCAGAACTGCAGGTAGACTTGTTACCATGTGATCTTGCCAAGTGTCAGCGTGAAGACTCCACCCTTGTTAACTGTTTTAAAGAGACAGAGAAGGACCACTCAAGCAGTCTACCCCAACATGAGCGCTATATGATAGAAAACGACCTTCTGTATAGACTCAGTGAGGAGGGCAGACAGCTAGTACTCCCCAAAACCTGTAGAGAGGAGGTTCTGAGGGTGGGTCACACAATCCCTTGGGCAGGTCACCTGGGCTTTATGAAAACCCTGCAGCGCATTTCAAAGAGGTTTTGTTGGCCAGGGATGTATAGCCAGGTTAAAGACTATTGTAAAACCTGTCCAGAATGCCAGCTAACAGCAGGGAAAGCTACAGCCCCTGTACCGCTAATTCCACTCCCTGTCATTGGTACTCCATTTGAGAGAATAGGAGTAGATGTAGTGGGGCCCCTGGAAAGGAGCAAAGCAGGAAACAGATTCATTCTGGTTATCAGTGACTATGCCACCAGATACCCTGAAGCTATCCCCATGAGAGAGGTGACGGCTAGGCAGGTAGCGGAAGTTTTAATTAAGTTTTTCTCTCAGGTCGGTATACCTAGGGAGGTAACAGATCAGGGCCGAAACTTCATGAGCCGTACGCTCGCACAGGCCTATCAGCTGTTAGGGATTAAGAGAGTAAGGACTACCCCCTACCACCCTCAGACTGACGGGCTAGTAGAGCGTTCCAACAAGACTTTGAAAGACATGCTCAAGAAGTTTGTGTCAGAGACTGGGAAAGACTGGGACAAATGGCTGCCATATATTCTGTTTGCTTACCGCGAGGTCCCTCAGGCCTCGACGGGCTTTTCACCGTTTGAGCTGCTTTATGCCCACCAGGTCAGAGGTCCTCTGGATGTTCTCCGTGAGACGTGGGAAGGCCCAGCTAAAGCACAGGACATGAACATCGTTTCCTATGTCCTGAACATGAGAGAACAGCTCATGAGGTCCACTACCATCGCCAGAGAACATCTACTCCAAGCCCAGGCAAAGCAAAAAGAGTGGTATGACCGGTCAGCCAGGCAGAGAAGTCTCCAGCCGGGGGAAGACGTCTTGTTGCTGTTGCCGACATCAGAGCATAAGCTGTTGGCAAAGTGGCAGGGTCCCTACAAGGTCAAGCAGAAGATGGGTCCGGTGACGTACCAGATCCACATGCCGGAACGCAGACAGCCATTACAGACTTTCCATATCAACATGCTCAAGAAATGGAATCCTCGTCCCACCCCACCGCCACCAGCTATCCACTCTCTGTATGTCAAGGCTGTGAGGGAGGAAGAGGAGACACCAGAGCAGTACCTACCAGTGGCAGAGGGTGAGCCACTTGGAGGCGGAGAAGAGGAAGGAGCTTCTTCAGATCCTGCCCAGACACCTGTTTGGGTTAACGCCAGGCCGCGCCGACGTCACCCATCACCATGTCACCTTAAAAGATCCAAAGCCCCTTCGCCAGCCTGTCTACAGGGTTCCAGAACGCCTGCTACCAGTCCTGAAGAAGGAGATCGAGGCGATGAAGGATATGGGTGTCATCGAGCCATCGTCTAGTGAGTGGAGCAGCCCTATCATCTTGGTTCCCAAGAAAGATGGAACTCTGAGGTTCTGTCTGGACTTCAGAAAGGTGAACAATGTCACTAAGAGGGACTTGTATCCTATGCCAGGAATTGACGACCTGTTGGAGAGGGTTGGCAGTTCACACTACATTACGACCCTTGACCTGTGTAAGGGGTACTGGCAGGTCCCCCTCAGCCCAGAGAGCAAAGAGTGCACAGCGTTTAGGACACCGTTTGGACATTTCCAGTTCACGGTCCTGCCCTTTGGTCTCAATGGAGCGCCTGCAACTTTCCAAAGGTTGATGGACAGAGTTCTGGCAGGCACCGAGGCCTTTGCATCTTCATATATCGATGATGTGGTGGTGTACAGCAGGTCCTGGGACGAACATCTGGCCCATCTACAGGAGGTGTTGCAGAGACTCAAGGGGGCCTGACCATCCGTCCTGACAAGTGCTTCCTTGCCAAACAAGAGACTGAGTACCTGGGGTATGTGCTGGGTAATGGGGTCATTCGTCCACAAGTGGGGAAGCTCGAGGCAGTCAGGGTGGCTGAGAGACCCACCACCAAGTCTCAGGTCAAGTCATTCATGGGCCTGATAGGATGGTATGGACGTTTCATCCCCCGGTTATCCACCATCTCAGCTCCCCTCACCGATCTCACCAAAAATAACTTGCCCAACAAGGTGAGATGGACAGAGAGCTGTGAGATGGCCTTCAACACCCTGAAAGACGTATTGTGCAAAGAGCCCATTCTGAAAAGCCCTGACTTCGAACAGCCGTTCGTGGTCCAGACGGATGCATCAGACGTGGGGATAGGAGCAGCGTTACTGCAAGCGGAAGCCGGTAACCTTCATCCCATCGTCTACATCAGCAGGAAACTCCTGAAGCATGAGCGACCATATTCGGTGGTGGAAAAGGAGTGCCTTGCCATAAAATGGGCACTTGACTCCCTGAAGTATTATCTTTTGGGGAGAGAGTTCACCTTGGAGACAGACCACCGGGCGTTGATCTGGTTGCAGAACATGAAAGACACCAACTCCCGAATCACAAGGTGGTTCCTGGCTATGCAGCCGTATGACTTTGTGGTTCAGTACAGGAAGGGGTCCGAGAACTGCACGGCTGACTTCCTGTCGAGGACGCCACAGGGGGAGTCATCTGAAGGGGGGGGAAATGTCACGGGGCAGCCCGTGCCCTATACACACACACACTGATTAAGGACATTGCACGCACGCACACACCACACAGACTGTGGGTAGTGGGGCAGACAGGTCCTATCATTAATGTCAATACTGTTGAGGTATGCATTTACAGGATGTACAAATGAAATGATACACACAGGGAAAACATTCAGTTTATTAACCTGTGTGTTTATTGTAACCTCAGTAGTTGTATGGCCTCTCCAGTGCTGGCACTTTAAGAGGGGGAAGGTGCCAAGTACTGGTGAGGAGTAGGGGTGTTCCACAATGTCATTTATCAAAGTATGTCTATTATCTGGGGAAATGAATGTAACCCCATATGATGTTAATCTAAAATAGAACATCTAGGTATGGGGTTACTGATTCAGGTTCAGCTGATAACTGGGAGCTTGTAGATAAGCTGGGTATATTTAATTGCTTCTCTGTGGGTGGTAGGATCCTCTCCTATAAAGGGGAGACTGCAGGCAGAGCTAGACGCTAGTCAGTTAGGCTCGGGCAGGCATCATGCTGACACACCCGTGAGAGAGCTGCTAGGGCCCATGTCCTGACCATAGCCTAGTGCAGTTTGTTATTTTTCCTTTTTCCTTCGTTGAGCGTTAAGTATTTTTGAGTTCTTTATTTTGTGTTTTGGCCAGTATTATTTTTGTTGTTTGATTTTTTCCGTTGAGAATATCTGCACTGGAGCTGGAGTTTGGAGTAATAAAAACCATCAAAAAGCATCGCTGACTGTTTTTGGAGCCTTGGCCCTCGGGCAACTTTACAGTATAGTCTCATAATATAGATATTCCACTGTTACTTTCTTAGCTTACGCATGTTTTATGATAAATGCCCTTACTGATGTATTCCCATGCTTTTGTTCTTGATTATTGTAAGTCGCTCTGGATTAAGAGCGTCTGCTAAATGCCTAAATTGTAAATTGTAAATTGTGAGAGGGAAGTCTGGAGCTCTCTGGTGGAGCTGTTTGCCCCTGCGACCCGACTCCGGATAAGCTGTTGAAGATGGATGGATGGATGTAGATGTGACTCTATGGAATTAGATCTACAAAACATGTAGACATGACTGTCTATGGAATTAGACTACAAATCATGCAGATGTGATGTATTAATAATAATAATAATATATGAGAACAAAACAGGTCCTCCTAGTCTCCTGGCTGTGCTATTATTAATGCACATGCTAACATACGTTTCATTGAGAAAAACATTCAACTGATCAATGTCAATGTTGTACTGAGACATTCATATACAAAGTTGTACACAAATGACAGTAAAGTGACTATACTTTTAAGACCTTTTTAGTACCTCAAAAAAGAAGGGGGGAAAGAAAGAAAATAATATAGCTGCAAGCATCGATAAGACAGGGCCAAGCAATATGAAAGATCACACGCGTGTTCTAGTTCTAGTACTCAGTGTGAATGGCTCTTTTAGGCTACTCAAGCGGTATTGCAGCTGTTTGTACGTCAGACAGACACACACGTGGCCAGTCATTAGAGCGGTTAGGCACCATTCAAAAAACTATATGCAATAGGCCTACTCAATAAACCATATAAACAGAACACTGAAGTTGAGAGAAAGAAGACATTACAATTAACAAATGAGCATTTTAAATAGCTGACCATAACCTAACCTCAGTAAAGCTATACCTAAACCTAACCTTAACCGAAAAGGACCCCAGGGCCGGGCCTACCACCCTTAGATCTCCATATATGGAGCTGACCTGTTCTGACATTCCATATGTTGATCTGACCTCATCAAACCCTGTACGAGACATGTATGGCCAGTACAGAATTCATTCCATGTTGATCTGACCCCTATTCCAAAAGCGCCAGCGCTCGACCAGCAGTCTGCCGTCAACGAGGCGGATGCGTGCGGACCAAAATATCATGAGCATTAGTGACGACCGGTTATATGAGGTTATAGGTTGAAAATGATCCTTTAAGTTTGTGGGTGGGTCATACAGTACATTAAACCAATGGGTGAAGTGGTCCTTTAAGTGTGTGGCCGGGGTCATACATATTGAACCAATGGATGAAGTCATTTAAGTGTGTGTGTGTGTGTGTGTGTGTGTGTGTGTGTGTGTGTGTGTGTGTGTGTGTGTGTGTGTGTGTGTGTGTGTGTGTGTGTGTGTGTGTGTGTGTGTGCGTGCGTGCGCGTGCGTGTACGACAGAAGTGCTTGCATCATCAGACTTTTGCAGACACAATGTCCTGACTGAACTGACTGCTCTGTGCAAGTCTCTCTCCCTCGCTCTCTCTCTCTCTCTCTCTCTCTATCTGCAGTTCTTCCATTATCAACATCATCATGCAAGCTTTCTTCCCCATCAGGTACAGTGACTACAATATAATACAATATATTCCTATTTTAACTTATTTATTTATTATTATTATTACCCTTTATTATTATTATTATTATTGTTGTTGTTGTTGTAAATGAACACCCTTACTTGATCTATTATAGCCTACTGCAACGTCACAAGAAAAGTTCCAAACGCAGCACAATCTGCTACTTTTGATGGTTTTTAATTTGAATCGTGAAAAGTAACAGTTTTGGACATATCAGTTTTGGTCCATCCATCCATCTTTCCATCCTTGTTTATGTTCATAACGTCTGCTAAGCCTCAGATTTAAACTGGCTTCATTTTGAAAGCTTTTTGGGGTCTTTAGAGTATTTAGAATAAAATTCCCTTTTAGTTTTAGTCACATTTTGTCACCTGAAATGTTTTAGTCTAGTCTAGTTTCAGTCGACTAAATATAAGATTTTAGTCGACTAAAACTACAATCTATTTAGCTGTATTTCAGCGGGGCCGCGATGGTGCCGGCATGGTGTTTGCGTAGCTGTGTGATGAAATTAGTCGATCCACAAGCTCACAGCGCACTACACCCTCACGCAACCATGTGTGTGTGTGTGTGTGTGTGTGTGTGTGTGTGTGTGTGACAGTGTGACAGTGTGTGTGTGTTTTATAAATATTGATCCAGCATGGATTCCGACTCCAGCTCAGACCATAGCATGTAATCTATAGCCTTGACGACCATATGGACTGTGAGATAGCATGTTGTTCAGACAGATGCCAGGTTCATTGTTGACCTGGGGCCTATTTCACGAAACTTGGATTAGAGATTAAGCCGGGCTTTAACACATATCCTGGCTTAATATATCCTGGATCAGTGCTTAACCGGTTTCATGAAAGCTGGTTGATCTTGCCAGATTAATTTAACCAGTTAACCTGGATATGTTGAGGTTTGATTCGGTTTCATGAAAGTGATGCTACATAAGTTACCATGGAAACTAATGCTTTGGACTTAGCCTGCTCCGGACCAGGCTAACAGCCAGGTTTAACCTAATCCTGATGTCTTTACTGTTCATTAAGCAGTCAAACTGATCACAAACCAATGATGTTTTCCAGATTTATTCAATTATTATGGGTTTATGTTGCCTTATTTGTATCGGTCTGCATTAAAGGACTAATTTAAGCACTATATAAAATCAAATAACCAAAATATATAGGCTGCACAACATCATGACAGCTTGTGAGCTTGTAGATCAGCTGCTTTTGGTGAATGTTCCCCATGAATAGGTTTGCTGTCGTACAAGTGCACGGTTAAGAAGAATTATTATATTATATTATATATATATATATTTTTTTTGTAAATGTGAAAACCACTAAATATTACCATTACTCATTGTTTTACAACATATTACCATTGTAACGTTTCACCCACTACTAGTCCTATACATACTTACACCTAGAAACCCCATTCAAACCTATTTAGGTTCATCCTACGGTGGACATGTGTGCCTGAAAAGGAATCTTTGAAATGTTTCATAGTTTTAGAAATATAGTGCTTTCAAATTTGAGACATTTATATAGGCAGATAGTGGCACTTAAAAAAATCACTTTCACCTAGAAACTCCATTCACACTTTGTAAAATTCAGCTTACTGTGGAGACACATGCTGGAACTTTTTACTTTTGTAAAATTCAGCTTACTGTGGAGACACATGCTGGAACTTTTTACTTTGAAATGTTTTATAGTTTCTGAGTTATTTAACTTAAACGCCCAATGCATTCTCAATGGCAATAGCACAAACTTTGGCATGCTACATGAACCCATGACCCGGCCCTGTCTGGACAACAACCCCCTTCCCCAAAGGTAGCTCCCTCAGAGGAGGGAGTTATGGCCAAATATCACAATGCGACAATATCATTATGCTTACAATATTAAGAATTCTGTTTTAAGTTAATAGTAGTGGTAAAATGTAAACTATATTTTTGGGGTAGTTAATCATTCAGTCTATCCACTATTGAGAGTATGTTCTCTCTTTAATTACAGCAGCAGTATTTATTTTAGAAGCTTAAGTCCTTGTATCAGTAAGTCTTGAATAGATTAGTAAAGATAATGAGATATACAGAAGGGGGCTGTAATGCAACTATTAAATATGCAAACTGCCTTAATACCCCATGAAGAAGAAGGATCAGTAAATCTGTGATCCACATAAGGGGTCTAGAGACAAAAAGCCAGACTGTCTATTAAGCCAGGCTTGCTGATCCCGGCTCGCCAAATCCACCAATTCTGAGCCTCGCTTGGCTTTAGTGGAACGGAATAAACCAGGCTGTAAAGATCAGGATTTAAAAAGCCTGGCTTTGGCCTAAATCCTGGATTAGTTAATCCAAGTTTCGTGAAACAGGCCCCTGGTATCCTAGTTTACTGAGACACTACACTGTCTCTCTGCATTCTATGTGATCCTACAGTTTACTGAGACACTACACTGTCTCTCTGCATTCTATGATCCTATAGTTTACTGAGACTAGTCTACACTGTCTCTCTGCATTCTATGATCCTATAGTTTACTGAGACTAGTCTACACTGTCTCTCTGCATTCCATGTGATCCTATAGTTTACTGAGACACTACACTGTCTCTCTGCATTCCATGATCCTATAGTTTACTGAGACTATACACTGTCTCTTTGCAATCTATGACCCCTTAGCTTAGGAATTACATGTTGAGCAGGCAAGATGAAAGGCATGCATTTGCATTCCAATGGGTGATTGAGGGTCGCTCTATGCGCAACGGCCAATCAGCTGCCCAATAAATAATAGTTCTCAGGTCTGGTGTTTGTCCTCTCTTTTTTCTCAGTATATGGATTTTGGCCAGGCAGAAATGGATTTGGACAGCCGGCTGCCTGCCCTCGCCTTATTGTAGATACGCCACTGCACTACACTGTCTCTCTGCATGTCATGTGATCCTATAGTTTACTGAGGCACTACACTGTCTCTCTGCATTCTATGTGATCCTATAGTTTACTGAGACACTACACTGTCTCTCTGCATTCTATGTGATCCTATAGTTTACTGAGACACTACACTGTCTCTCTGCATTCTATGTGATCCTATAGTTTACTGAGGCACTACACTGTCTCTCTGCATTCTATGTGATCCTATAGTTTACTGAGACACTACACTGTCTCTCTGCATTCTATGTGATCCTATAGTTTACTGAGACACTACACTGTCTCTCTGCATTCTATGTGATCCTATAGTTTACTGAGGCACTACACTGTCTCTCTGCATTTTGGGCTCAGGCTTATGTGAACACCACAGACAGTTTTTCATTTGCTCGACTCAGTAATTAGATATTTGATATTCATTGTAGCTGCCCCGCCCCCTTCCTATACAAACCCATTGTAACTTAAAACTCGATTAATTGAAAACACCCTTCCTTTTTTTCTGATGATACTGCCCTCCTAATATGAGAGGTGCCCATGTTTTTTGTATTACTTTTTTCATTATTTTTTTTTGGAAAATGTAAAGCGGCAAATGAATAAGGCTCCATACAAATAATATATATATTAAAAAAATACATACAAAAGGTAATAAACCTCACGTATTAGGAGGGCAGTATCAGTCACCAGAAAAAGGGACGGGTGTTTTCAAGTTACAATGGGTTTGTATAGGAAGGTGGCAAGGGCAGCTAAAATGAATGTCAAATATCTAATTACTGAATCAAGCAACTTAAAAACTGCCTGGGGTGTTCACATAAGCCTGAATAGACGGCCAAAAGTGGTTTTGAAAGTGAAATATCCCTTTAAACTAATCATCTCTGGACCTCCCAAATTAATTTGGGGAAGCCCCCAGTTTGGGAAGCAGTGCGGGCGATGCTGTGTGGGAGAGGAGAGGACGGTTACCTTGGTACCGTGGTGAGACCGCACTTAGAGAGGCAGATCGATGGTTGCCGTGGATACTATTACTAGGTGGTAGTGAGTCCGTGCTTTAGAGAGGCAGATCGATGGGCAGTAAAAGCTGAAAGCACTCACTGTCTGTGATGGATGTGACGCTGACTCAGCACATCCTGCTGTCAACCACTAAGTAACCAGTGGTGGAAAGTAACTAAGTACAATGGGCCGACCGACCGACTCAAGAGGTTCTTCAGAGGAAATTTGTTCTTAGACCCACTTAGGAAGTTTTTAAGATGGTTTTGGGATCCCTCAATGTTTTCTTAGCTGTGATTTGTTCATAGGTATGAACAGAATCTACACACACTGGGCCTTATGCGCCAATAAGTTCGTCAGATTCATGAAACCTTCTTAAGTAGGCAGAATTGTTTCGTAAGCGCATGTTCTTGTGATGATGAATCCAAATCCTCGTAACTTGAAGGGGTGTGCCACTGTGCCAGTTCATTCAAATTGTCATAGGTAGATGCCCCACCTATCCTAATTAGCATCCTAATTACCATAGAGAACCTCCCCACCAATCCCCATATAAGGCATTGGGCATTCACTTTCCTACCTGTGTTTTACCCAGGTGGGTGTGGTTATGCATTCACTGCAGTCACACCTGTGTCTGTGTACTGTGATTGCAGCACACAGCAATCACAGGACCTGGTGGAACACCAGACGACTCCAAACATTGAAAAGCAATAGTACTATGGAGGTACTTCTGATGTGAATAGCAAATTTTATTCATGAATGTATTTTATTATTTATCTCACATTAGTCAACGTATCACGTATCAACGTATCACCATGATCCCCTCCCCTCAATGTCCTCTCCCTGGTAGAAAACAGCGGAGAACACTGACGTCACTACATTTGTATAGCGACGCCCCTCTGCACTGTAGTTCACTCCCACTCCTAGACCAGGAAATGCATGTGTCTTGTTTGACCAGGCTTTTCTTTTTCTTGTGAAAACGAAAGCATGCGGTCTCCGAGGCTACGGCATATTATGATACATTATTTACGGTATGTTATGACATCACCAGGTCGCATTTGCCTCCAGTCAGAGATGAGGAGGCGGAGTCTCAGAGGAAGGCCAAATCTCGGCACGCCAGACAGACGCGCAGATCAACACAGGTACACAACACACTACACTACCCACAATGCACCACTACGCTACGCTACATGCCAGACAGACTCGATTTCACTGTAACATATCATCATTTACATTTTCACCTCTACAGGGAGTGACTCTGACAGAGTTGAAAGCAGCTCACAATGCCTACAGTGTGCCTGCAGACAGACAGACAGAGAGCAGACATACAGACAGCGGGGCCTGTCTGAGGGGAACGTCCTTCGGTGACAAAGGAGTCACGACAGAGTCCGCAGAACCAACAGGACCACAGCGACCAACGGGACCGAAGGAACCAAAGGGACCCGGACCATCGTGGTGCAAACTGGATGAGGTGAGACAGGCTTTCATTAACACACTACCTAACCATACAGATTGTATAGGTTATATTGTATTAACAAAAATTGCATTTTATTCATTAAAATAATAGTGATGCTTTAAATGCATTTCTTGTTCAACTGATTGAAAAATTGATTTAATTGGTGTCATCTCTTGTTCAGGAGGGGAACATCAAAACCAGTCAACGCTCCGTCCGGCCGCACCGCTGCAGTCTCACCAGCAGAGGTCAGTAAAGAGATATAAGGCTTAAACCAGGTTCTCAACCTGCCTCGGGTCATAGTATAGGCCCAGGTTCATTGGAACAAGTTATTTGGTGACGTGAACTGTAAAAAAAGGAGGCGGAAGTGCGGAAGGCACGCTGCCTACTGACCAATCACAGCGCGTCTTTTCCAGGAATTCAAAGGAGCTTTATTGGCATGTGGAACCAAACGTTTACATTGCCAAAGCAAGTGCCTCTGGAAAAGAGGGAGGCCCCCTCTGATTGGCCTACGAACGTCCCCTTTTGTGACACACGTGGAAGTATGAGGTTAGATGGCTCGCCCGTGCTGCTGGCCAATGGGGACGTCTCTACGTGGCAGCCATCTTGCTTCAGGTCGCTCGCCCGCTCATAACATTGTGTCTATGGGGCATGCATAACTTGCTCAATTTCCTCAAACGGTTTGGTTTGTTATAAACGCCAGAGACGTCAGCATAATTATATGCTTATGATGTTCATATAAAAAATCACACCCATGTCAATGGCGTTTTTAAAACAAACATTAAACCTGTATATAGGAAAAAATCATAGATCCCGACGGCCTTTACTGCATGTCACCCCCCCATCTCTCTCCCCATTTCCATGTCAGCCTACTGTATACCTATCCCTCTATAAAAAAATAAAAAATAAAGGCAAAAGCCACACAAAATATCTTAAAAAATAATACTTCTGGTCACAGGGTCCTCTCTGGGTCCTTTTTTGTAGATTTTGCCTGGCATGGTTAAAGGGTGCCCGAAGAAATGCCTGGCATTCCATACCACAGGATGCCTTTTGACGCCTTTCCCATAAAATGTCAATAATACAATCTCTTCTGATGGCCACTTGCAATACCCTCGCGGCCCACATGTTGAGAACTACAATGTTTTGCATCACACACTGTTGTGAGATGCGATTATAAATGGAGCTCAACATTCAACAGATCTGTTGACTTTTAAAATACATTTAAATAAAATAAATAAAATAAAATGTCAACATAATGAACTGTCCAGTCATTAATTAGCTTCATTAACATCATTCATAGTCCAGTCGATTGATGAATGGAGAGATGAAAACCACAATCCTATTGGTGGAGCCACTGCTCAGATGACCTTTGACACCGAGTTACAACATCAGAGCTACAAGACCACACAGGTATGTAGTCTATAGTTTGATCTACAATCAGACCATCTATAATGTGCACATGACATGATTAAAATAGCGTTCAGCCAGTAAATAAATCACACAGTTGTGTGAAATGAGGGGCGCTCTTATCATCATACCCAGGGGGCAAACCACCCTTTTTTAGGAAACCTGCATTTGCCATGACCTCAAAGGTTGTCCACCAGAAATAGTATCTATGACCCCGTAGGATCACAACCTATATGGACAACCCGGTCAATTTTTTGCTGGAAGTCCAATATGGCCGCCGCAATATTGGCCCCTATTAGTTATAATGGGGGGTGAATAGGGCAAAATTTTAAACCGAAACCAAAATCCACGAAACTTCTCAGGTTGATCAATGATATAAATATGAACATCTTTTGTATTGAAGGTTTCCATGAAATTCAATATGGCCGCCACAATATGGCCGCCACAATATTAGCACCCAGAAAATAGGTTTGTCTCTAACTTCTGAACCAGATGAGCTAGAAACGTAAAATCAGTGTCTATTTCATGTTTTCTGACCATGAGAGACTCAATGGAATACCTATTTTTATTATTGGGTGTGTCTGGCCCCTTATTGTGCATATTTATAAGATGGTGGCTAGTGGCTACCCGAAATAGTGCTTTACCATGATTTCTACCATGATTGTTGACTGTTTTGAATATCGTCACCTTATTAAACTAATTGCCTAAGTCATTTTTTGCCAAATCTTTTTTTTGGCCTAAATCACCACCTGGTGATGCTGGCCACGTCTGGTAAAATCGCCCGAGCCCTAATGTAAAAGGCCTTCCTGTTACACCCTATTAAAACAATGGCCTATGTCAAGAGGGAGACTTAGGCCATATTATTTTGCCTAAGTCATAATAAAATGTGACTTAGGCCATTTTAACACACCTTTCAAAATGGGAGTGAATGGGACTGAATGGGAGGTACTGTTACTATGGGACTGATAGAATGGGACTGAATGGGACTGAATGGGAGTGAAAGGGAGGTACTGTTACTATGGGACTGATACTATGGGAGTGAAAGGGAGGTACTGTTACTATGGGTAACAGTACCCGGCCAGGAGACAACCCAGTGAACCACAGAGCCTAGTCCCTCCATGTGCCAGAAGTGTACCTCCCAGCCCTGGCAGAGTAGTTCTGGAGTAGTTCCAACGGATTGTGTGCCCCTGGTTCTTCCCTAGTGGGACTGATTGAGGGTATAGCTACTGGGACGTAAGTCGGGACTTGATCAACCCCGCTGGGTTGCCTGAGTGAGGGGTATGATGTTGAGAGACCCGAAACCCCGTTGACCTCAGGATACATCACTGAGGATACGTCCCAGGTTCATCCATGCAACATTTTTTAGTTATGGGACTGATACTATGGGAGTGCATGGGACTGAATGAGAGTGAATGGGAGGTACTGTATGGGACTGATACTATGGGAGTGAATGGGACTGAATGGGAGTGAAAGGGAGGTACTGTTACTATGGGACTGATACTATGGGAGTTACTGATACTATGGGACTGAATGAGACTGAATGGGAGTGAAAGGGAGGTACTGTTACTATGGGACTGATACTATGGGAGTGAATGGGAGGTATTGTTACTATGAGACTGATACTATGGGAGTTAATGGGAGGGAATGTGACTGAATGGGAGGTACTCTTACTATGGGACTGACACGATGGGAGTGAATGGGACTGAATGGGAGTGAATGGGGTGTACTGTTACTATGGGACTGAATGGGAGTGAATAAAAGTGAATGGGAGTGAATGGGACTGAATCGGAGTGAATGGGAGGTACTGTTACTATGGGACTGTCACTCCCATGCACTCCCATTCAGAGTGAAAGGGAGTGAATGGTAGGTACTGTTACTATGGGACTGTCACTCCCATTCACTCCCATTCAGAGTGAATGGGAGTGAATGGGAGGTACTGTTACTATGGGACTGTCACTCCCATTCAGTCCCATTCAATCCCATAGTATCAGTCCCATAGTAAAGTAATCTCTAAGATACATTGTTGTTGTGGTCTCTGATTTTATCTGAAATCATTCCTACAACTCTACATAGGATCTGAGGGGAAATGACAATATGCAAGGTCAAAGATATATGTCCCTTCTGTGTCATAAATCTTAGCCAATGGATTAATATTGCTTGTGTTTGCTAAAACAGTCAACAATCATGGTAGAAATCATGGTAAAGCACTATTTCGGGTAGCCACCATCTTGTAAATATGCACAATAAGGGTCCAGACACACCCAATAATAAAAATAGGTATTCCATTGAGTCTCTCATGGTCAGAAAACATGAAATAGACACTGAGTTTGCGTTTCTAGCTCATCTGGTTCAGAAGTTAGAGCCAAACCTATTTTCTGGGTGCCAATATTGTGGCGGCCATATTGTGGCGGCCATATTGAATTTCATGGAAACTTTCAATACAATTTTTTTTCATATTTATATCATTGATCAACCTGAGAAGTTTCGTGGATTTTGGTTTCGGTTTAAAAAATTTCCCTATTCACCCCCCCATTATAACTAATAGGGGCCAATATTGCGGCGGCCATATTGGACTTCCAGCTAAAAATTTACCGGGTTGTCCATATAGGTTGTGATCCTACGGGGTCATAGATACTATTTCTGGTGGACAACCTTTGAGGTCATGGCAAATGCAGGTCAACCCCCTTTTCCCCCTGGGTATCATGCATCATAAGCCAATCAAATCACCACATTCCATGCTCATACACACAAATACACGAAGCTGTTCATAGAAAAGATCACCATTACACCCCTAGGTCAATTAAGTCCTACTGACTATTACTGACCACAAAGATATATCTAGACTATAATTAAAGTTAATAGAGATAATACTAGCAGTAAGCTAGAACTCGCTACCCCTAAACATAAAGAGCATCAGCAGCCATCACCTTTTTAAGACAATTAAGGGTCAAAGCACAGCTTTTAGAAAATGTTGCAGAATCCTATATGTTCAAATATATTAGTAATGTGTTTATGCATTTATGCTGTAGGTATAGTGTAGATCATGATTGTTTTGTTTTATTTAATTTCTGTACTGTCTGCTTGTATGTAGTTTTTGTTGCAATGTTGTTTGTCTCGGACCAAAAAGACCGCAATGAAAATAAGTCGAAACTAAAGACTTCTTGTGTTTGTATCCTTGACGTTTCCTCAATGAACATGATGGCCACTGGCATAAATACAGGAAGCTCTCTACTCCCAGCACAGACTTCACTTCACTGGCAAAATGGCAGCCTTTTATACCCAGCTGGAGATAATGAGAATGGACTATCCCATTTACAGGGGTGTCTTCAAATGAGAACATACCATAAATACATACATAAGCATACAATAAATACATACAAATAACCTTAAACCATACAATGTTACAAGTTTCTGTGAACTACATGAACTATACAAGTTATAAATCCTTCACACTACAACATAAATAAGCAATCCCAACAGCACATCTCAACCCCCCCCCCCCCCCCCCCCCCCCCAGCAATCCTGATAAGGTCCAGCCCAATCCTTACTGAAACACATCACAGGCAATTGTTAGGCATTCAATCAAACCTCAACCAAACCTCAACAATAGATCTCCACATTATTGCACTTAACCAACATATTGCAGCTATAACCTACATTGCACTTGCCCCTCATGTTTGTTAATCACCAAGCATTTCCACAGGTGGAACTCGTTGGCTGAGTGGCCAGCTCAGCTAAACAGGAAACAGTATTCAACAATAAAATCATAACTGCAAAATACAACTGTGCAAGTTAATAAAGTGCCAATATGCTGTGCAGAAGATGTAACAGAGGACCCTAAAAGCCATTCTGGTGTTTCTCTTTAATTACCACTAGATGGTGCCAAAGGATTATAGAATGTGCTTTCCTTGTTGTGGGAAAGAAAACTACAAGATATGAAATAGTTGATGTTTACTTGATGCAGTTGATTCTTAATAATAATAGTAATGAAAATAAAGTAAAAGTACTATAGCAATGCCACAGTATAATATATTTGATTAGAAGTACAAGGTATACAAAATAAATCTAAATACTAATGTAAAGTAAATGTACCCCCAAATTGTGTAGTACGTACTGCAGTAAATTCTCCCCCCATAAGGACATCGCATGACTCAGAGGTATATAGGCTACATTCCACACCATATTGGGATAAAGTGTGTGAGTGTGATCTGCTTCACTATAGCCTCTATATAGGCGGCATGCAGTGGATCAGGGGTAGAGTGGCCGGTAGAGCAGCCGGATGGCACACTGTGAGGTTCCCAGTTCGATCCCGGGCTACCCTAGAGAGAGTGTCGAAGTGTCCTTGAGCAAGGCGCTGAACCCCTACTTGCTCCTTTCCTCCGCCATCGGTGTGTGAATGTAATGCACAATCTAATAAAGTGCTTTCGATAAGGTCACTTAGATCTATATAAATGCCCCATTTACCTTTACAGTGGTTTTCAAAAAGTAAAAAGTCAAGGACCCCCCCGGCCCCCACCCATGTATATTATATGGTGGTAAAAAAGTTTGATGCTGCTATATGAATATTCTAAGTTTTTCAGAAGACTTAGGTCAGGATTTAGAGAAGGCGTTTTTAGAATGGGCCTCAGGCCTATTTGTGCCAGTCAGGGACCCCCAGAGGCTAGAAAGCTAGAGGAGAGCCCTCCTCCTCCCAGAGTTACAGAGACCAACTCATACTGTTGCATTCCTTTCATTGTGTGTGTGTGTGTGTGTGTGTGTGTGTGTGTGTGTGTGTGTGTGTGTGTGTGTGTGTGTGTGTGTGTGTGTGTGTGTGTGTGTGTGTGTGTGTGTGTGTGTGTGTGTGTGTGTGTGTGTGTGTGTGTGTGTGTGAGAGAGAGAGAGAGAGAGAGAGAGACATTCCCCTGCTAGCTTCCTTTTATAGTTATAGGTTCACAGCACTGAGCTGAGCTGTGTGATCAAACACAGTCACATGAAACTGACAGTAGTGCAACACACACACACACACACACACACACACACACACACACACACACACACACACACACACACACACACACACACACACACACACACACTGCGCGCACACACACAACACACACACACACACACACACACACACACACACACACACACACACACACACACACACACACACACACACACACACACACACACACACACACACACACACACACACACACACACAATCAAAGGACAATATTTGGGGGGGGGGCAGAATTTCCTCTTTTGTCAATATAAAGTGCTCTCAGGACTCTTGCTGGAGCCCTAATTCATTCAATGCCACTTTGACTATATGTTTGCACCTCTTGTTTCTCTTTCTCCACTAAAAAGTGAGCTTCAGACCTCACAAAACAAACCGATAGGTTTGTTTAGGATGGCTCAGGGTAGAAGACAGGGTTTAGTTTAGGATGGCTCAGGGTAGAAGACAGGGTTAAGTTTAGTTTAGGATTGTTCAGGTATTTGAAAATAGCAGATCTACAAGCTCACAATGCATCGCGACGCAACACATTGTGAGCTTGTAGATCTGCTATTTTCAGATGATTTCTCTACATTTTGAAAACTTGTGAAATGGGACCCTCTGAATAATGAGTACTTTCTACTTTTGGCAGTTTAAGTACATTTTGGTGCCAATACTTTTGCACTTCTACTCAAGTAAAAATGTAATTACAGACTTTAAATTAGATTAGATTAGATTTAGATTGATACTTTTATACTTAAGTAAAATAAAAAAGTGAATACTTTTCCCCACCACTGTAAGATTGGAACTGTTAGATTGTTTTCCATATAAAGTCAAAACGGATCAAAGCAGAAAGTTCACAGTATTTTCTCGCCATCAATCACACTGACATATTATTGAAGATAAGCTCCAGAGAAGCTCCACTTCTCAATGGCTCAAGTATGAGATTAAACTGTTGGCCTGCGTGTGTGTGTGCACATGTTTGCGTGAGTGTGTGCGTGCGTGCACTGTGGAAAGACAGACAGGGGGATACATACACACACACAGGCCAGACTGGGGCCGTGACACTAATAACACAGTCATCTCACAAAGACTGAAATCCAGTTTCCCTAAAAGGGGAGTCTGTGACAGCTGCTGAAAGTTGGGGTACCAAGTACCATTAACCTATATGCAGGCATGATTTACAAAATGTCAGGTCAAACTATAGGGGCTTTTCATGATTCTACATCCATTGCAAGCATTTGTTTTGCATCTCTCTCTCTCTCTCTCTCTCTCTCTCTCTCTCTCTCTCTGAATGCATGTCATTTAGTTTGTAAACTTCATGGTTCTAGTGCATACTTTAAGTTCCATTCGTTCAGATGATGGAACCCCCCCCCCCCCCCAACACACACACACACACACACACACACACACACACACACACACACACACACACACACACACACACACACACACACACACACACACACACACACACACACACACACACACACACAGCCCACCCTCTCTCTTATCACCGGACAAGTTTAGAACTCCGTGCTGCTGAGTCTGTCTGGAACCGTGCCAGAGAGAGAGAGATAGAGAGAGAGAGAGAGAGAGCAGGAGGGAGGAGATGTAAAAAGCGTGTGCATCTCTGGGTGAAAACAGAACTCTCGTTTGGGAGAGCGTCATAAACTTCTCTCTCTCTGGACTGTAAGCAGCTCAGTTGCTCTCACGTCACGTTGGAAAAACCTCAGCGCCGACAGGCTGTGAAGTGGAAAGGATAAAACCTTGATATCCAAAGAGCTTTTTTAAGTCTCTGTTCTTCTCGTTTTGACCCCCGTATACGATTCTGGAGAGGAGGAGAGTCTGGAACTCCTCTGCACCTTTTCTTCTGGACTTTACACCTGCTGTTGGTGAGGAGATCCAACATCGTCTGCATGCTCTCCGTCTGATTTACGTCATTTCTCGTCTGGTGGAATTTTAGATCTATAGGTGTATATAGATCTGGTGTGGAGGAGACAAAGCCCAGGAGGACCTTCTTGAGATGATGAACCATTCAATCTGATGTAGAGCCATGAGGCTTTGAGCTTTGGATGTGAGCCGTCTGATCTTCACTCTGGTGGATCCCTGGAGCTCAGCGGCTCTTTGTCTGACGCTGCATGAACCTGTCCTGATCTGTTATCGGGTGTATGCTGGAGATGAACCATCTAAAAGAGGAATCTTGAGGAATGTTCTGCACCTCAGCTGGTCTGCTCTGAAGGTCCCGTCGGATACTCTGAACCTTCTAGCACATGTTCCTCTCTCCCAGCGTTCTGGACCTGATCTGGTGGACGTATAGGAGCCTCTGTGAACGTTCTACTGGAACGTTCTTCTGCTGTCAAATCTGATCCACTCTGGTGTCAGCGTACGTACGCACTGTTGGATTCCCAGGTGATCTGCTGTCCAAGTGGTTGGAGGTATAAGGATCTCTGAGCTGTTGTATAGGCAGACAGACAGAGTCATGTCCACCTATTACGGACGGAGCTCCAAGGATCTGCAGCCTCGAAGCAGCAGGAAAACTCTGTCTGAGTCACCTCCGTCTTCACCCTCCCTTACCGCCAAGAACTTCAGAGTAAGAGTATAAAGTCCATATTATAACCCTAGTCCTATACCAACTTCAGAGTTACTTCTTTTAATTTTGAATTTATAGTTTTGTATTGTTCATACCAGCAGCAGTTGGTCACAACATACAATATCTCGCCTATATCCACACTTTTCCTGGGCTGTGTGTGCTCCAGTTCCTGTCGATTTGATCCAATGAAAGCCAATGAAACTGGTCAGATGACCAATGATATCCAATGAAATCAACAGGAACTGGAGCACACACAGCCCAGGAAAAGTGTGGATACAGGGAGAAAAGAAAAATGAGGGGGTACAAAAAAAAGATCCCTATAGAGGACAACCTCCTACCACCATCTCACACATCTTGGTCGTATGTTCAGGAGATTGTTTGAGGGGTGCTAAGCGCTCACAATAAAGGGCTTTGTGTGTAGGTCTGTCTGAGCATGGAATGGTTTGTATTACGACCTATTGACTCCTGCAGATCATTGGGGCCATTCACATTGAGCAGTCAGCTAATTGGGGTCACATGGGACACGCACGCACGCACACACACAGCACCGCTCAGTTCACACAAGTTTGTCTCAATATTTGCCATTGACAATGAAAGGAGAAATTAGGTCAAATGTCCACCAAATATGACGTAAATTTAACCAACCAATCACATACATTCAGTTGTTCATGAGATGATGTCTGATGATGGATCATGACAAGAGCGCCCCTCACTTCACACGGTGGTGATTTTTGAGGGGCGCCTGCCCCTCCTATATATAGCTTTTGTCCTCACACATCTCAAGATTTGCCATTGACAATGAAAGGAGAAATTGGGTAAAACTCCGCCAAATATGACGTAAATTAAACATCAAAACATTAAATGAAGGAAAAATGTACGTCATATTTTTTGCCGGTGTCTTACCTCTTATCCCAAAACTTCTTCGCCTTTTTTACTATTTTGTGAAAAAAAAAAAAACATTTTAAGATACTTCAAATAGCCAATTAAATAACCAATCGACACGTTGTGAGCTTGCAGATCAGCTTTTTGAAGGGGTTAATAGTCTAGGGCCCTGAATCTCAAATCAAGAGAGGGGGCTCAAGTCACAAGTCATTGGCGTTGAAGTCCAATTGAGACTCGACTTGGACTTGTGTTGAGACACAGCTTTATTGTAATGATAGAGCATGAATCAGTGTTTGCGATTTAGAGGTTAAGCATTTGTTGGTGTGATATTATTAGCTTCTCTGTGATGAATGACAACCTGAGAGTTATTTAAATAACCATAACGTGTTCGACAGCTGTAGAAGAGCTGTAGGCTAACACTTTGAGACTATATAACCACACACACTTTTAATCCCTGTTAAACCACACAATTAAGTGGTTTAATCCTCGTTAAACCACACATAATGTGGACTTATTTATCCTTGTTAACGAGATGCTGAAGAGTTTGAATCATTCTAGTGGGTTTAATGTTTGCTCTTACAAATCACAACAGATTGCTCTCTTGAGATATGGTGGCTGACAAATGAGAGAGAGAGAGAGAGAGAGAGAGAGAGAGAGAGAGAGAGAGAGAGAGAGAGAGAGAGAGAGAGAGAGAGAGAGAGAGAGAGAGAGAGAGAACATGGAATGGAGTGGCCACGCAAGAACGCGTTCTATGATTCATAGTTCTATCACTCTTTCTGCATTGGATCGATGCCATCAAGATCATTACATTGTAGTTGTGCAATTGTGTACAAGTGCACAACTACAGTAACCTTTTGTAACCACTAGCATTCCTTTTCTGATCTACAAGCTCACAATGCCTCACGCTGCTAGGAGAGAGAGAGAGAGAGAGAGAGAGAGAGAGAGAGAGAGAGAGAGAGAGAGAGAGAGAGAGAGAGAGAGAGAGAGAGAGAGAGAGAGAGACTGCCTGTGGATGCTTTCTGTTAATCATTCCAAATCCAAACACAGTGGTGCATCCTCGCTCTTCAGCACTGCTGTTCTCGTCTGTTCTGTTGACTTCATAGTACAAGTATTTGGACCGGTCCATGTAGCACCTGTGTTGTTTCCACGGCAATACGTCAACAAAGCCGCAATGAACATCAACAACACAACACAAGCAGAGCCCATATGTTCATAATCATATTGTCTCTGTCAGATATAGACACGTACAAAACTCCTAGTTCAGAATTTTTTACTTAAAGTTGCATGTAGGCCATTAATATAGTGGTTGCAAAGGTATTCATTCATTGCCTGAGTCCCGTGGTGGGAGTTCTGCTCTGGTTTTGGTGAAAGTAGTTCCGGTCATTTGATGGGGGTCTGGGGGGGCCACACATTGAAAATAATGTAATCCACAAAACTAGCATATTTTGTATTGTTTTGTATTTATTTCTACCATATAGAGCATCTTTCATTCAACTTTGACCCCTCTGTCACATGGAACTATTGTTTGGGTCCAGTATCACTACGCCAGCAGCAGCACAAAACCATAGTTCCATGTGACAGAGGGGTCAAAGTTGACCGAAAGTTGCACTATGGTAGAAATAGGTCAACAATACAAATGACGCTAGTTTTGTGGATTAATTTATTTTTAATGGGTGGCCCCCAGTGACCCGCACTAAATGACCAGAACTATTTAATATTCACCAAAACCAGACTAGAACTCCCACTACGGGACTCAGACAATCGGAACTAAATAAGCAATAATCTGTGTTCCAGCGTCCATATATGCAGGTCTTAATGGGTTAAGTGATGCGTTGTTGCATTCAGACAGTTTGGGAACTGCAATGTTGTTTATGTGAGCTCATCTGTCTCTGTTTGAGAGACACACTGAGAGACACACTGTGTGTGTGTGTGTGTGTGTGTGTGTGTGTGTGTGTGTGTGTGTGTGTGTGTGTGTGTGTGTGTGTGTGTGTGTGTGTGTGTGTGTGTGTGTGTGTTTTAAGCACATGCTTGCCCACATAAGGACACACAGCTCTGTCTCAGTTATATAAACATTCACTGAGGAATGACTCTCTGTGTGTGTGTGTGTGTGTGTGTGTGTGTGTGTGTGTGTGTGTGTGTGTGTGTGTGTGTGTGTGTGTGTGTGTGTGTGTGTGTGTGCGTGCATGCGTGCGTGCGTGCGTGCGTGCGTGCATGCGTGCGTGCAGATAATATCTCCTTACCAAATATGAATGTAGACTTAATGGTGGATTCCTCTCATTTTTTGCATAATGCGTTTAATCCTGTCAGATCAAAACTTTATTTATAGAGCACACTCGTGCAGACAGTACGATACTGTATTAATAATAGCATTTATTTCTGGGTATTTCGTGTTTAAACACACTAATATATCACTGGGTAGATCAGTCTGGAATCTCTGTGTGGAACCTACGTACATTACAAAAGGGCCTCTGGTGATGAATGGCTCCTCGTGACTTTGGAGGGAGTGAAATACAATAACCACTTGAGCTGTGATTTATTTATAAATAAATTATACATAATACATTTATTTATTTATTTATTTATTTATTTATTTATTTATTTATTTATTTATTTATTTATTTATTTATTTATTTATTTATTTAGCTAGCTAGCTAACAATGGTTAAGACATGGTTAAGACAGACATGGCTCTGACATGCCCTGCTGGTTAAGACACATGCGTGGCCGGTTAAGACTCACCGCGGCCTTCCGTGTGCAGTTAGGATTAGGTTAGGTTGGGTTAGGGTATGGGATAATGCGTGTAGGACTGTTAGTAGGCCTACGTCGGACCAAAGATATGCAACCCCCCTTCCCTCCCCCAGGCTCCATTGACATCAGAACATCATGTATTAACTCACTGAAAACATTTAGTTTTGTTGTCTCCCTCATGGAAACTATTTCAGCCTCAAACCCTTTGATCCTCTCAGAAAAAATACAATACTAAAAATGTCTGGCAGAATGCTTTCATACAACAATGTGTTTATGATTTGTGTGTTGTCTCTTGCTAACTGGATTTATTTCTGTGTTTCAGCATGACAGAGTTACACGGTACGTATCCTGATGATGTCCTGATGTCTATGGAACGTGTGTGCATGTTGTCTGTCTGTCGGGAAGAAAACTTGTATCTCCAGGTTTCTACTTTTAGTTGTTTATTATTATTATTATTATTATTATTATTATTATTATTATTATTATTATTATTTTGTGTCTTGTAAACGTGGCAGCCATCTTGATTTTTCAGTGGCTATTGTGTTTTATCTCAAGAACAATTCCTACTTTCTATGTTTGTTTCCGTACGTATTTTACTATAAAAAATAATTTAGACTGGCCCACTATATCTTGGACAACAGTTAAAACATTATGGATCTCTCTCTCTCTCTCTCTCTCTCTCTCTCTCTCTGTCTCTAGCACCTTGGACAGCAGCTCTGATACAGTGTTGGGAAGGACCAGCTCTTACTCTCGTAGAGAAACCAGACTGACTGCTAGGAACAGGCAGGAGAATGAAGACCACGAGCTTGGAGGCAAGGACTACAGGAAGGTATGAATATGATTATATATATATCTATATATATCTATGTACAGTATATATATATATCTAACCAGACCGACTGCTAGTAGGAATAGACAGGGGAACCAAGACGAGGGAGCCAAGGACTACAGGAAGGTAGTAAGGTACCGGTATGACATATATATATTTTTTTCATAGAAATCCACTGTAGACAATATGTTATGACTATATGAGCTACACTTTCCATGCAGGTGATTTGAGTTTGGCGTTTGTGTTGGAGTTTGTAAGTGCTTGTTGGATATCACTCAACAGCCCTGTTTTGAATTTGCACATAATGCAGCCAGGTGGCAGCAGGACGTTGCTTTGCTGAAAGCGAGCGCTTCCAAACTATGAGCTCAAGATGGCCGCGGTCTGCTGTGGCCATTTCAATAGCCACACAAGGGACCGGTGTGATTGATTGATTGATTGATTGATTGATTGATTGATTGATTGATTGATTGATTGACTGACTGATTGACAGATGTATGAGGAGGCACTCCAGGAGAACGGTCAGCTGAAGGTCAGACTTCAGGACAGCAAACATGAGCTGGTGAAGATACGCAGCCAGCTGGACAAGGTCACACAGGTCAGTGTGAGGTCATACTGTGACATCATCACATCATATTACATCATCAGGCTCAGGGTACAGCATCAGGACACAGTACAGCAACTTGCAACATGCCTAGTCTTAAAGATACTCAAGGGACCAGGGTCCATGAATCTGCATGTCTGACTACCTCACTAGAGTGAGAAGCGAGGGGATGAAAGAACACCTTTTTACAACAGGACCTATAGATAAGTCTTCTTGCCACTTTCTTGCTACTACTCCTGTGTCCAAAACATATACACACATCGGTACACAAGTCAGATTCTTCAGATCCAGATTCAATTGCATGACTGCTAGAGGTGTGCATTGTCACTGCCCTCAATTCAATTCCATTACAATTCACCAGGTAACGATTCAATTATACGATGCATTGACATGCATCACACTTTTCTATATTACTGCACAACTTTTTTTATCAGCCTATACAAGTAGTCAGACATGAACTGAACAGGCTTCGATTATCGATTATTGTTTATGTCACATTGCTGCATGGCCCAATCACGTTGCATTGCTGAATCACCACTACTGCCTTTGCGGGCCCTGTGTAGGCAACCCGGCCTGGTGGAAACCTGTGCTCGAATGAATGAATGAACTGGGACGAATTAATGAATGAAAATGGAATAAAAATAAAATAAAATAGCCTAGAACGAATTATTGCTTCACGTATTATTTTGCAGTAATTTTTAATAACGGCACCATTTTTAACTTGCAGAGACAAGACAGGATGTCAGAGAGATCCAGCAGCCATGAGGCAGAGAAGAGGGTACGTTTTTTTTTAAATGTCACGGAAATAATTCATATTTCACTTAATCTTCTCTTCACGCTCCAGCAGCCGAGTGACGCAGAGGAGAAAAATGACATGAATATCATATGAAATATGGAAAATGAATATGACAAATGCAGAATTGGACATTTTAATTGCTTTAGTGTTTTTTTTTCTTTCTTTTTTTTCTTCTTAGGAAAAACTGTCTCTTGAAAAGAAAGTGTCGGACATGGAAGAGGATCTGAAGGTCAGTGAATGTCACACACTGGATGTACAGTAGTGACAGTAATGACACTATAGTGACAGTAGGGACAGTATTAGTATTAGTAGTTTCCATAAGGACAGTATTAGTTATTAGTAGTAGTTTCCATAAGGACAGTATTAGTTATTAGTAGTAGTTTCCATAAGGACAGTATTAGTTATTAGTAGTAGTTTCCATAAGGACAGTATTAGTTATTAGTAGTAGTTTCCATAAGGACAGTATTAGTTATTAGTAGTAGTTTCCATAAGGACAGTATTACTAGTAGTAGTAGTTTCCATAAGGACCGTGCAAATACAAATACCAACACAATACTGCAGGGGATTTTGGCCAACCACGTTTAGTTGCGTTGCTCATTCCACGAGTGCACGAGCCTTACAAGTTATACCAATTGTTAAGGTCAATTATTAGTACTAGTCCTTACCCGTTGTGAGATATTTGCGTGAAGGGTACTGCGCCCGGGTGCGTTTGTAATTGACTAATAAATAAATTAATAATCATTGGTGCAGGCAGTAAGGAGTTACGGCACTGTTTCTGACAGACACACACACACACACGGACACACACTCAGACATTGTTAGAATTATAGTATGATGATGATAGTATGATGATTATTGAAGGGTAGAAATAAATCGACCAAAGTTAAAGGGGAGTTCCGCAGTAGCCATTTTTTTTACTGAATTCTGATGATGATGTATGCATGAACCACGTAGTGGTGAAAACATTATACATAGGGCGCTATGGCTTTAAGATGGTAGGCGGGGTCAAACCGGTGAAACGGCGTGCTGCGTAAGCAGGAAGCGACAGAGTGACAACAATCTGTGGAGTTATTTTCCCACAAAACAAAAACAACTTCAACTCTTAACGAGCTTACACTTAAGACGGAGGGTGGAGGTTGGAGGTGAGATTTATTGCAGATGAATTGATTACAGTATGGAGCTGGGATTGAGTGAATGGACAGAGAAGTGACTGACAGTATGATAACAGAATGATAACAGAATGATGACGGTACGAGGAGGAGACAGTGGAGGAGCTTTGGCGTGGGCCCCCTGGGGACGGACCAGAGCCTCGGTTCGGATCCTGCCTGGCGGAGGCAGGGGGGGCTCTTGAGCCTGCCCCCCTGGGGCCGACCTGGTGGAGCCTGCTGCTGGGCGGTCGTCGGGGAGGTGGCGGGTACCTGAACGGAAGCACAGATGAGCGAAGGGAAGTGAGGACCGTTTATAAAGGGGTGCGGACAAGGTAACGCAGATCTGATTGGAGCAGACGGATGATGGAGCATTACAGCTCTAAGTTGAACTATCGTTAACAACTAAAACTTCAACTCTTAACGAGCTTACACTTAAGACGGAGGGTGGAGGTTGGAGGTGAGATTTATTGCAGATGAATTGATTACAGTATGGAGCTGGGATTGAGTGAATGGACAGAGAAGTGACTGACAGTATGATAACAGAATGATAACAGAATGATGACGGTACGAGGAGGAGACAGTGGAGGAGCTTTGGCGTGGGCCCCCTGGGGACGGACCAGAGCCTCGGTTCGGATCCTGCCTGGCGGAGGCAGGGGGGGCTCTTGAGCCTGCCCCCCAAAAGGAATTTAAAGAACATACCTGGAGGTCGTTTACCGCTTGGGTTGCCCTAGGGCGCCATTGGACCGCCTGGGGCCTGGAGGGGAGAGAGAGGAGCCTGCGGAGATGGGACCTTGCAGAGGCGGATGGAAAAGAGAGAGTGGGGTTAGTAGCGTAGGAGTGGACGACCTCTCGGCAGAGGGTTGCGAGAAGGAGCAGTGGCGAGAACTTTGGTTCACCTGGCGATGGTGGTGAGACAGGGAGACTCCCGGCGGAGGAGGCCCGTGTGGCCGGAGGACGGGTCGACCGTCGTTTAGGAGGAAGTGAGTCATGGGCGTCCTGGAGAGGGAGAACATGTTTAGAAGTGGGCAGAAGAGGAGGTACCCGCCACCCGACACATCCACCAGTCAATGTAGGTACCGCGCTGGAGGACGCCATGGACTTCTGGGCATCGAGCACGGAGGCGGAGGAAGGTCTAACGTAGGAGGAGAAGGCGTTGGACGACCATCTGCCCAGGGCCCGCAGGGTCGGGACAGAGACGCCGCTGGCAGCAGCGGTGGTGGCGGCGCCGATCCTCAGAGAGTGGCTGGAGTAACGGTCAGGCGGGAGGCCACATCTTTGGAGCAGGGAGCGGAGGTGAGAGGTGAAGGCGTGCTGGTGGAGAGGGAGACCATTCGGGAGGCTGAAGAGAGGAAGGTGGCCGGAGGAGCGTTTTCTGGCGGAGAGGAAGCGCAGCATGGAGGAGAAGGGGCAGAAGCTGCCGGGGACCGTGGCCACCGAGACGAGGCAGCCTCTGTGGTCACGGTCGGCTTTTGAGTGTTTCAGAGATAGGTTGAAGCAGGTGGGGGTGAAGCGCAGGTCGGAGACGCAGACGTCTCTGGAGGGGTCGAACGCCGTGGACCTGGTTGTGAACTCGCCTACTCTAAGGAATCCATAGAAGGCGAGGAGAAGGGCGGCTTCGAGGAGGAGGTCTAAATACGGAGTGAAGACTCCTTTCCTGAGTTCCGAGACGAGGGAGTGGAGAATGTTTAGAGTAATGGGGAGACGCTGGTCTGGGGCGTGGCGTGACGATCGCTGAAAGCCCTTTAGGAGGAGTTTGATATATTGGTTGGTGAACAGGCTAGGGAAAAAGGGGTCATGAAGGCGGGCGTGGAACTGGACCCCTGCTAATAGGCTGTTCATATAGCTGTGGCTGAGGTGGTTAAACTTGAAATTAAAAGTGAGAAAAGGGGCGACGGTCGAGACTAGTACTGGGAAGAGGGGAATGGAGTGACAGGCGCAGAACTGACCGAACTTGCGCCAGGCCGAGGCATAGCAGGAAACAGTGGCGGGGGAGAAAGCGGATTTAATATAGATGTTGGTGAGAGCACGGAGGTGATGGATGTGGGGCATCAGGACAGAACCAGTTCTCGGTGCGCCGGGCAGATCAGGGGGAGTGGCTTGGCGGAAGGGCATCGCCGGTGGAACTCCTGGAGTTTGAAACGAGAGAGGCAGTCGGCGATATTGTTAAGGTGGCCGGGGACGTGAGCTGCGCGGACCGTGAAGTTGAGCATGACGGAGGACCAGGTGATGAATCTCATAAGGGGCATGATCTGATTGGAGGAGGAGCGGCCTTTATTTATGACGAAGACTGTGGCCTCATTGTCGCAGTTGAACACTATACGCTTGCGAGCCCAGCGGGACCCCCAGAGCTTGCAGGCTACGGCGATGGGGTACAGTTCGAAGTGGGCTATAGAAACCGGTGGCTGAGTTAGTTCGACGGGCCATCTGTCGGAGAACCATTCCCTTTGGAAGATCCCCCCAAAACCTGCAGAAGGCGCCGCGTCGGTGAATAAGTGCATTTCGTGAGCCGGAGTTACGGGGTCGTGATAGAAGAGGGAAATACCGTTCCAATCTTGCAATAACTTTGACCAAAATGAGAGATCGGACTGACAGCCTGCGTCTAGAACAACTACGTCGCTGAGGGAATCGACGCTGCTAGCCAGCTCCAGCAGCCGGGATATGAACGAGCGGCCCTGGGGAATTATTTTGATTGCATAATTAAAATGACCCAGAAGTGAAAGCAGCTGGCGCTTGGTGCGCGGTGAAGCGGCGCTCTGGATTAATTCTTTGACACGAGTTAGCTTTTCCAACGGGAGGGAAGCTTTCATTTCTACGGAGTCTAGGAGGATGCCGAGAAACTCGACGGACTTGGCCGGGCCGACTGTTTTTTCGGACGAGAGGGGAACCCCTAGGGCGTTAAACGTTTCTTTGAGTGAACGGAGGCTGGTGGGGGGGGACTGGGAGGGAAAATCTATTAACAGAAAGTCGTCGAGAAGGTGGAGGACGAAGGGTAGACGGTTAACGTTCAGCAGAACCCAGCAGAGCGCCTCCGAAAGCTGGTTAAAAATGTGGGGGCTGCTTCTACAGCCAAACGTTAAGCGAGTGGCGAAATAAAACAAGTTCTCCCATTTAACGCCGAAAAGGGACCACTGGGACGGATGGATTGGCATTACTTTAAAGGCGTCTGTGATATCTGCTTTTGCCAACCAAGCGCCTTGGCCTGCTATTTTAATGAGTTTTATTGCGTCGTCGATAGAAGCGTAATGCAGAGAAAAGTTTTCGAGCGGAATCATGAAGTTTACGCTGGGGCACAGGTCGTGACGGGGGGCTGACAGATCTATGATTAAACGTTTTTTCCCTGAATACTTTCGCGTAGCGATCCCGATGGGATTGCTGCGAAACGGATTGAAAGGCGGGGTGGGGTAGGGCCCTACCATGAAGCCTTTGAGAACCTCTTTCTCCAGGAGAGAAGCGACTATTTCTGGTTCTGACAGGGCAGATTGGAGATTAGGAAACACGTGAGAGTGAGTGAGGGGTGAGAGAACGCCGACGCGGAAACCTTGCGATAAGCCTGTGAGAAGATAGTCCGTGAATACTGGGTCGGGGTGAGATGATAGAGCGGCGGATAAAGCGTGAATGTGGATGGGGGTGGAGGGGTGGCTACTTAGAATGGTTTGGAGTATCGAGGAGTTTTGTGAGATGGACCCTCCCTGCTGGCATCCCTCGGAGGGCGGGTTCGCCTCGGGCACACGGACTTTGGGTGGGGGTCTTTGCAGTAGCTACAGACGTGAGAGAATTGGCATTTACCGAAAGTACAGACATTTTCGTTAAAGTTATTACATATGGGCATGTTGTTAAAGAAAGTCACCTCTCTTCCGCGGGAGTCCCTCTGGCCCGGGGGGGGCTGGTCCTGGGGGTAGGGATCTTGAGAATCGAAGGCGGAAGGATTCGAAGTTTTTGGGCGGTTTTCTTTTTTCACAGAGGGAGCGAGAAACACGGACTTGGGACATGATTCGGCGGAGTGATCTACTTGGTTGCACAGATGGCAGGTAAGGGCCCTGTGGCCGCCTACGTGCAGAATGAGCAGCTCTGTGTCTAGGCACGCCCAGTTGAGTCTAGAATTGAAGCGAGCGAGGAAGTTAGCCGCTTTAGCTGAGAAGGCTTTATGATAATCGTAAAACATGGGGCCGCCGTATCTACGTTTGATTTCGCTAATGAGAGCGAGGTAGGAGTCTAACTCGGATCTACGCTCTGGGAAGGCATCACACAGGGTGTCCCTAAACAGGCCGAAGGCTATGACGAAGTCGCAGAAGTCGAGGGAACGGTTAAGGCGGGGATCGGAGGCGCGGAACACGGCAGAGAGCTGGTCGGAGCCTACCAGCTTTCTGTCGCATTCGGGAGTGGGGAGGATGAGAGAGGCTAGGTTAACGTCCTTCCCTTCGGTTATTTGGGCTCTGAGGTGAGAGGAAATGGCGGAAAAGGGAGAAATGAAATAATTACCGGCAGGGGCAACTGGCTGGGCGGAGGAGAGTGTGAACCCGGACCGCGGGTGGGGTGGCACTGGGTTGTTTGGAGGAGGAAAAGAGGACGAGAGCGTGGCGCTGCCGGCCGCTGGAGGAGGGAGCACGGGCGCTTGCTGAGAGAGCCGTGATTCGAGTGCCCCGACTGCGCTGGCCAGGGTGGCCATGGCTGACAGCAGCAGGGCGGTGGAGTCGTGAGATGGCGGCGAATGCGGATCTTGAACGGGGCCAGCGTAGGCCTGGGAGCCGCCGGGTTCGTCCTGGGTGAGCTCGGCTGAACGCGGGGTTGCATTTTTCTTTTTACCCTTACTCTTGCCTTGGCTGGGGGACTCGTGCTGCTGAGTCTGCGAGGACTCGATGGTGGCGAGAAGGAGATCCACTAGCTGAGAGTGGGTTAGGCCCCGTTCGGGAACGATGCCGTGGCCGGAGAGCGCGGCGTAAATAAGTTCGTCTGGCCAGGAGACGTACTCGGCGGCAGCAAGCCTGGAGCTGCGGCGGTGAGAGGTGCTGTCATCTGGATCTGACATGATCGATGGGCGTTTACCTGACTACCTGAACGGAAGCACAGATGAGCGAAGGGAAGTGAGGACCGTTTATAAAGGGGTGCGGACAAGGTAACGCAGATCTGATTGGAGCAGACGGATGATGGAGCATTACAGCTCTAAGTTGAACTATCGTTAACAACTAAAACTTAAAGAAAAACTTCATTCAGGACAACTCGAGAATGGATGGAATACATTGAATATAAAATGAGCAACATATTTATTATGGTTTGGCGATGAATTGCATCTGCTTTTTAGGTACTCAGATCAAGCACATCAGTCCCAACAAAAGGGACTCCGAATCCCCCGTACCTAAACAGTAGATCCAAAACGACAGGTGGTAGCTGGGGTGGAGGAGGGTGAGCAGCAACACTTTAGCATACGGCAGCGCAGCAGAATCAGCAGCAGCAAGCAAGCAAGCGGGAGGAGGAGTGCAAACCTTCCAGTTTAACTAGCCGGTATGAAGATGGAGTGAGTGTGTGATTGGCTGAGTGAATCATGTGAATGAGAGCGTGATGCTGAGGCGGCCCAACTAACAGCGACTGCACTGAGGTTTCCTGACTGAACTTGCTCTGCGCATGTCTGTGACACGCGCGATGCACATATTTGTGTGCTGAGGAGCGTTTAGCATGGATTAAATTTTTTCGCTAGTTCCAGTGATCAATGCATCATCATCATCATCATCCTATCGGAAAACGGCTGGTCCGAACTGTTTTTGGAGGAGTTTTAGATAGATCGATCAACAAACAGATCACATGACATTTGACTCCATATATGGTCATATCATCAGGAGGCTCCGCCCCAGCGGGGGTTCCGCTGTGGCTACCAGCCCTGAAGGCCACGCCCACCTCAGGGGTGGGAGGGGGTGGGGGGACGGACGGTGAGTGGCAACACAGAGGAGTGATTGACACCTGCCTGTCACCTCACGTCAAAAGACACAATGAGCATGTGTGCTGTACACAACACGTGTGAACACAACACACACACACACACACACACACACACACACACACACACACACACACATAATCCACACACAATGTATAGACATAGACTGACTCCCGCTACCTCTGGGTCAAACTTAAGTATTTTTCTATATAGAAAATTCCATAGAGAAATCTTAGATTGCATCATACATACTGTAATATAAGAGCTGTGTTCCAGAATTAAACAACTCACCTAAGCGATTATGTCAGGTACAGCAGAGGTTCCCCACCACTGGTACTAGTACCACTGGTATAGTAGCCTACCACTGGTACTTGTGCCCTACGGACGGACGGACGGACGGGCGGGCGGGCGGGCGGACGGACGGGCGGACGGACACCGACCGACCGACCGAAACTCTGCTTGAAGCTTTCCACCTAACTGGCTGTTGTATCTTCTTCTTCTTTTTGCTAATTCCCATCAGATTGCCTTTCTATAATGTATGTGTTATTCTTCCTAATTCCAGCTTAAAGGGATAGTTCAGCTGTATGAAATATTTGCCATTAATATAGTGGTTGCAACTGTATTCATTGATTGCCCGAGTCCCATGGTGGGAGTTCTGCTCTGGTTTTGGTCAATATTAAGTAGGCCTAGTTCCGATCATTTTGTGGGGGGCACTGGGGCCACGCAGTAAAAGTAAACTTCTTCAAAGTTCACAAACTTCATTTGTATTGTTGACCTACTTCTAAAATATTAGCGCAAAAACACAAAAAACATAGTTCTGTGTGAAGTTGCACTAATATTTTAGAAATAGGTCAACTACAATAGGTCAAATACAAATTACGTTAGTATTGTGGATTAATTTACTTTTAATGCGTGGCCCCCCTGTGGCCCCCACAAAATGACCGGAACTATACTTAATATTTCACCAAAACCAGAGCAGAACTCCCACCACGGGACTCAGGCAATCAATTAATACAGTTGCAACCACTATATTAATGGCAAGTATTTCTCACCTGCCAACATTGCATGCTTTCTGTCTGTCTGTCTGTCTGTCTGTCTGTCTGTCTGTCTGTCTGTCTGTCTGTCTGTCTGTCCTCCCTATGTAGGCGTGTCCCGCTCTGTCCCGCCTCCAGGCGTGTCGTCGCGGCATATTGGCCGAGAGCAACGCGTGCCTATTGGCTGAGAACCGGGCCATGACACGCGTCCTCGCCAGGCTGGCACACATGGCGCCCGTGCCAGAGACAGTGGACCTGTGATGTCACATCCTGTTGCGTTGTGACATCGCAGCAAGCCGCCCGCCCCGCCCCCGCCCTGCTGCCCTCTGCACTCCCTTGCCCTGCCTTGACCTCTGACCTTTCTCCTGGTGCTTCCTCATTCTCCTCCTCCACCTCTTCCTCTTCTGCTGTGTTCCGCTCAGGCAGGTCCACCCTCCCCCCCCCCACCCCCACCACCACCACCACCGAAGCCCATACATCCAAACAGAAAAGTCCTATTTGATTGCGTTAAACAACGTTAAACTCATTTTGCCACTCACTGCGCCATGCACTCACTTGCATGTGCACTGCACTGCTCTATTATGAGCTTGTAGATTGGCTATTTTCTCTCTCTTCCTACACTGCATGTAAGGGGGCCCCATCGGGAGGGCATACTGTTATACCCTACTGGTTCACCAGCCAGTGAGGAGCCCTCACCGGGAGGAAATACGCTACTGTTGTACCCTACTTGCTCACCAGCCAGGGAGGAGCCCCCACTGAGAGGACGTACTGTTGTAGGCTACTCTACTGGCTTACCAGCCAGTGAGGAGCCCTCACCGGGAGGACATACTGTTGTTCCCTACTGGGAGGGCTCGTCACCATGTCTTTAAAAAGCAGCTCAGGAATGCAAAGTTGTGCCGCGAGTGGTGTTAAATAAACATGTAATCAGACTACAGACTGAATACAGTAAGCTACCGTTCCACTGATTGCATTGAGACCAGGGTTTATATAAAGCCTCATCATGTTCATCATAAATGTAAATGTACTTTACACCACTGCTTACATGGTGGGGAGAGACACACACATAGCTTCAATTCTTTAACAAACTAAAATAATAATAATTTTAATGTAAGAAAATATTATTATACAGAATGACTTCCAGCTCCTTTCAGCATGAAGTAGATGTCATGTAGAGAGGTGCTCTGGCGCCCTCATCAGGTGACAGTGGTCTGATTTGAACTGAACTATCATTGTTATGGTGCGTTCACATGGGCAGATGAAGCGACGCAAAGACACAGCGTTGTGAGTTGATTTGGAGTATAGCTACATGCATCATTGTGCCTTTCAACGTCATCAAGATATAATTATCAGATAATCATCAAGAGGTGGCAAGAAAACACCTAGTCCAGACGTCTCTTCCTGGTTTTTAAACAGCTGGTGGATGGAAATGACGCCCACGCGTGGCAGCGTGGGCAAAGCGTTTCCAGTTGTGTTGCTGACGCTACAAGTTGATGCCGTGCACTAGCGTCATTTCCAGCTGTTTAAAAACCCGGAAGAGATGCCTGCATGGGCTACAGGCGTTTCTTGATGCTTAAGTGTGCTTATACCCTGTGTGTGTACCACAGATTTTTTTTTTGATTGGCTGAGCACGGAGTGTGATGCATGATGATAAGAGTGTGATTTTTCTGTATTGCCATGAAAGGTGCTATACAAATAAAGTGCATCATCTCTGTGTGTTCTCAGGTATTAACTGACCTCAGATCAGATAACCAGAGACTGAAGGATGAGAACGGAGCTTTGATCAGAGTCATCAGTAAACTGTCCAATCAGACGCCTCAGTGAACGACGGTCCAATCAAAGCCCTCGATAAACTGACCAATCAAAGCCCTCGGTGGACGGTCCAATCAGAGTCATCAATGTCCAATTAAGTGACAGACGACGAAAACTGCAGAAAAAGACTTGCGACGGCCCTTTGCACTCTGATTGGTTAAGAAAATACACGGTTCACTCCCACTCGGCCACATTTTTGAGGGGTGCTAGTCTCGCTTTGTAATTACATCATAAGGCGGCCAATTCTATGGGAAATGTAGGCTGATATGTTTGATAATATCACAATTCAACTGAATTCTGAACCACACCTGGTGTCCTTATTTTGAACAAAGGAAATGGGTCAAAATATTGATATGTATTTTTTGAGCAGTGCTTTGGGTGTCCATTTTAGCATGGTTTAACCTCAGTAACCATGCTAAAACTAATAGTGGTTACTGTGTCTATCAGTCTATTTCAGTAATCCAAATGCTTACTGGGTGTGATTTCTTTATATTCCAAAATAGTGAAAACTATACCAATATGCATTGCATCAAAATGTTTTGTGAGCTTGTAGATCAACTGTTTCCACTATTTGATAAAGTATAATATTATTATAGGGCTTCTAGGTCTCAGAGGTGTAAACTTCACGTGGACAACATGGACGACTAAGATAAGGCTTTGAGTGACTTCCATTTCCACTCCATTCAATTCAATTCCATTTGTATGAAATGTAGTATTATAGTATAGTAATATAATTATTATTTAGTATTATATACACACATCAAACATATTTGTTTGTTTGATTGATTGGGTGATGCTGCGATCAGGTTTTTGATCCCGATCACCGATTGTTTTTCTCCTTTTCTCGGCAAAAAATATTTCGAAAATTGCAAAATGTAAAAACTCACATAAAAATGTTGTGTCTATTGTATTCTGAAGAAAACCTGGAGACTTGGTATTCAGTAATTGGACATTATGATCAAACAAAGAACATTAGAATGGTGTGTAAACAATTGCAACAGTCAAAACCAAGCCTTTGCCACAGACACATTAATTTGTCCGTGGACAGACATATTGATAACCCCTGATTATACTGTATATGAAATATGTATTGATTAACACAGTGGTTTTATTCACCTAAATAAATTGTTTGTGGTGTAAAATATTCCACCTGACTTCTGTGTGTAGTGTGTAGCCATGGATGTATGTGAACATTGTAAAACAATACCCACTGAGCAATAGTCGTCTATTAGACGTCCGTCACAAAATGGTCTAAAAATGTAAGTGTTGTAGCTTTTGCCTTTATTTTATATAGGGACAGACAGTAGGCTGACAGGAAATGGGGAAAGAGATGGGGGGGTGACATGCAGTAAAGGCCGTCTGGATCGTGAGTTGAACCCGCAGAACACTGCTAGACTTGGGCTACCGGCCATTGGGTGCCTAGACCGCTGAGCCACGGCCCAGGCAAGTGCAAGGCTAAGATGACGTCTATGTGAGCCAGAGTTTGTGAGTTCAAATCCAGCTGACTTAATTCCTTCAGTTTTTCATCATTTATAGCCCATGGCCTCGGACGGCATACTATAGCGTGCCGTTTTTAACCATTTTTGAGGATTTGAAAAAAATACGAAAATGGGCTATAGTCCATGGTCTCGGAGTGATATTCGTCTTGTTATGGCTGGCTCTGGGGCCATAACGAAGAAGGGGAAACCACACCGGAGGACAATCCAAAAATAAGTATTTTATTACTTGTTAAAAAAAGATTCAATTCAAATTTCCAAATCATACCGGCAGGGAAGCATGCTTCCCAAAGTCTAGAACCAAAACAAAAAAATGAACAAAGGCGCTCTCCTGCGGCCACCCCTGCAGCCTGTGGAGACTGGAGAAAATGGCCAGGTGTCTCCCCTTCCACTAATCATCTCTGGCTCCGCCCTCCAACACTGTAATGGACTTGTTAAAGGCACAGCCACACACACACAGAACCCCATAGTAGACTTAAAGGCCCAGGTGGCCGTCACAGTCTTTTTTTCAAATCATCAAAAATGATGAAAAACTGCATGCTATAGACAGTATGCCGTCCGAGGCCATGGACTGAACTTGAACCCACGACCTGTGGCTCACATAGACAGCAACGTATCACTTATTCCTCAGCTTTTTATCTCTTTCCAAAGTGTCCTTCTGGATGTTATTCTCCAAAACATGCTGCAGAGAGTGAAAGTAGGAGGAAGTTAACTGGATTTGAACTCACAACCTCTGGCTCACATAGACTTCATCTTAACAAGGTTTCCACTGAGCTCTCTGTGATTTTATGTTTTAAGTTCTTCTTGTTCTTGGTGTCACTTTTCAAATGGGGCCTTGTATTGGGATCATGTACAGAGCATTTTAATGGTGTTTGCTGTGCATCAAAGATGAATTTAGTGCTAGTGTTATCATGGATGTTAATCAGATAATACAGAGGATGAGAGTACACAGCGGTAGCTCAATGTGTTAAGGGCTGTCCACATGATCCTGATGTTGTGGGTTCAAATCCCACTCTGGTCTTTACTTTGAAGAAAGAAGAAGAAGGACCCTGAAGTCAAAAAATAACTTAGACACTCCATTCACACTTTTTATAATTCAGCTTACTGTGAGCACATATGCTGGAATTTACTTTGAAATGTTTTGTAGTTTCTGAGTTATTTAACTTAAACGCCCAATGCATTCTCTATGGCAATAGCACAAACTTTGGCATTCTATACTAGTCCTACATACTTACACCTAGAACCCCATTCAAACCTATTTAGGTTAATCTTACGGTGGACATGTTTGCCTGAAAAGGAATCTTTGAAATGTTTCATAGTTTTAGAAATATAGTGCTTTCAAATTTACAATGGGGCTCAATGGCAGTCATTGGCACGTCAAAAATCACTTTCACATAGAAACTCCATTCACACTTTTTATTATTCAGCTTACTGTGGAGACACATGCTGGAACATTTTACTTTGAAATGTTTTGTAGTTTCTGAGTTATTTAACTTAAACGCCCAATGCATTCTCTATGGCAATAGCACAAACTTTGGCATGCTATACTAGTCCTACATACTTACACCTAGAACCCCATTCAAACCAATTTAGGTTCATCTTACGGTGGACATGTTTGCCTGAAAAGGAATCTATGAAATGTTTCATAGTTTTAGAAATATAGTGCTTTCAAATTTGATAAATTTACAATGGGGCTCAATGGCAGCTTTTGGCACGTCAAAAAATCACTCACCTAGAAACTCCATTCACACTTTTTATAATTCAGCTTACTGTGGAGACACATGCTGGAACTTTTTACTTTGAAATGTTTTGTAGTTTCTGACGGCATGCCTCGGAATGCCTTGGGCTATAAATGATGAAAAACCTTGAAGTGATTTTCATCACGGCATGCCGTCCGAGGCCGTGAGCTATAAATGATGAAAAACGAGGATTTGAAAAAAAGACGAAAATCACACCAAGACTTTCATCTTTTTCAAATCCTCAAAAAGGATGAAAAAGGGTATGCTACCCTGCAAGGTTTCATAGTTAACTAACTATGACAGAACTCTTATCTCAGGTGATCTTAATCTTCACCTGGATGATGCTACAGATGCTGTGGCTATGGGTTTCTTAGAGTTATTGCACTTTATCCAACATGTTGTTGGGCCTACACATAAGCATGGGCACACTCTGGACCTGGTGATTTCTAGAGGGCTGAACATCACTGTGGAAAGGACTATTGAAAGGCCTGAGCTATCAGACCACTATTTGCTGTGTTTTATTATGACTGTCTCTGATCTAGAAAAAAACATCACTGAATATACCATAAAAAAGCGTTTTTTTAGCTCTTCTGCAGCCGACGAGTTCTCTCGTCATCTGGGCCCCCCCCTGCCCGATACGCCCCCAGTGAATGATATGGTTCAAATTTTTTATCTTAAACTAGAGTCAGCTCTTGATATAGTGGCTCCTTTGAAAACAAAAAAGAAACATAACACCAGAGTAACACCCTGGATAAATGAGCATACATGCTCACTGAAGCAAGAATGTCGTAGAGCTGAGCGAGCTTGGAGAAAAAACAAACTCACCATCCACCTAGAGATTCTTAAAAAGTCAACAGTCGCCTATAACAAAGCCTTGCGTCTAGCAAGGCAGGCATATTTCTCTGGCATTATTAATGAGAACAAGAAAAATGCCAGAGTCCTATTCTCTACCATTGAACGACTTTTAACCCCCCCCCCCCCCCAGTCCTACAAGCAGTCATTCCCGGCCTCTAAAGCTAAGTGTAATGAGTTTGCATGCTTTTTTGACAACAACATTTTTAACATTAGAGCTGATATTATGAATGGTGCTGCTGCTAGCGCAAACCTTCAAACAGCAGCTAATGGTCCCAGGGTAGATCTCTCCAGGGGGAGCCTATTATCGTTCTGCGCAATTGATGAAGACGAACTCCGCAAAACCATATCACAGATGACATCATCCTCCTGTTCATTGGATACAATTCCCACCACCTTTCTCAAAGAGGTCTTAGACAGTGTGATTGGAGATATCCTAAAAACAGCTCTCTACAATCAGGCGTCTTCCCAGACTCACTGAAGACTGCTGTAGTTAGGCCCCTACTCAAGAAACACAATCTTGATCCCGCTGTTTTGGGTAACTATCGACCCATTTCAAATCTACCCTTTCTGGGCAAGGTTTTAGAAAAATGCATCTTCCATCAATTGGATGTGTTTCTACAGAACAATAATGTCCACAACAAATTCCAATCTGGCTTTAGGAAAGGTCACAGCACAGAAACAGCACTTGTAAAAGTAATGAATGATCTTAGGGTGTCTGCTGACAAGAAACATGTATCTGTTCTCTTACTTCTAGATCTAACGGCTGCATTTGACACGATTGATCATTCAATTTTAATACAGCGTCTGGAGCACTGGATAGGCCTGTCTGGTACGGCCCTGTCCTGGTTTTCCTCCTACCTATCAAACAGAAGTTACTTTGTCAATCTAGCCGAGTTTGACTCAGACAAACACGACATTAGTTCTGGTATTCCACAGGGCTCGATTCTTGGCCCTCTGCTTTTCTCCTTGTACATACTGCCATTGGGCGAACTCATTACCAATCACGGAGTCAATTTTCATTTCTATGCTGATGATACCCAACTATATCTCTCTGTGGCTCCTGATGATCCCTGTGCTTTAGACCCGCTGTTGACCTGTCTGTCTAGCATCAAATGTTGGATGAGTGAGAACTTTCTCAAGCTAAATGAGGATAAGACAGAAGTTCTCATAATCGGTTCTAGTGAGCAGAAATAATCAATAATAAGCAGACTTGGCAACCTGACTGTAGAAAGTAGCAGTACAGTAAAGAACCTGGGGGTTATTATTGATTCTGAATTGAATTTTAATTCACACATTAATCATGTTAGGCCTACCAAGATTGCCTTTTTTCACCTTAGAAATATTGCACGAATGAGAGAACATACTCCAGTTTTACTCCAGTTTTGGCATCACTGCACTGGCTTCCGGTTGTTTTTAGGATTGATTTTAAAATTATTTTACTTGTCTATAAAGCTCTCAATGGTCTCGCACCTTCCTACCTACATGACTGCCTGCCTAAATATGTCCCAAACCGCCCCCTAAGGTCTTCCACTGCTGGCCTGCTTGCTTTGCCTAAAAAAATGGCAACTAAAAAATACGGGGAAGCAGCATTTTGCTTCTACGGGCCGTCGGCATGGAACAAGCTCCCACTGTACTTTCGTCAGGCAGCCTCTGTAGACATTTTTAAAGCTCAGCTCAAGACCCACTTCTACAACATTGCTTTTAATTGATATATATATATATATTTTTGTTATTCATGTCCTCACTGTATTGCATTACTGCTTGTTTTTTTAATGTCGTTGCCTTGCTTTTCTTTTATTCTCCATTGTTCTGTAAAGCACTTTGAGCTGCATTTCATGTCATGAAAGGTGCTATACAAATAAAGTTTTATTATTATTATTATTATAGTTATCTGCAACCTTCGGTCACAATAAGTTACTTTAGTTACTTAACTTTACACCCCAGGCTATACCATGGTCAGGGCTAAATCAACATGTCCGTGGCAAATGTCCTTGCCCAATTTTCGTTTTTACATACCATTATAATGTTCTTATTTTGATCATGAGACCCAATTGTGGGTGGTACTGTTACTGTAGGTGTTAGGTAAGTAGCCTTGCCGAGCCATGAGGCCCATAGGGCAGGAGCCTATCTCCTGTTTCTGTAGCGTGAGGAGCAGCTTGATGTACAAGTACATCCCCTGGACATGACGCTAGTATGTCGCAGGGACTTACCCCCAATCCAACCATTGATGCTGACACACACACACACACACACACACACACACACACACACACACACACACACACACACACACACACACACACACACACACACACACACACACAGAGTCAGGGATAATTAAAAGGCCTTTATTTCCTATCAGTTTCTTACAGAACTTGGTAACACATTATGATAAATTGGTATTAAGTTATTTGGTTCCCTTGATCGTTGTTTTTGCCCCCCCTCCCCGCCTGTAGCGGTGGTTCGGCCCACATGGGGGCGGTAGAGAGAGAGAGGAAGTGTCCGGGTTCAAGGGCTAAAAGCATGCGATCCACATCAGAGGCACAACGAACGGACATGAAGTTTCTACACACGCCAAAAACCACGACACGAAGACACACGTTTAAAAACACAGCTTTTTTAAGAGGACGCGGCGGCGTCCAAATGTCCCCTGGATGCTTTTTAGAGGACGCGGCGTCCGAAAAGTATCCCAAAGAAAAGAAGAAGTCTTTACAGAGAGCTATGCTTCGTCATTCGACGACCGAGCATAAATGTAGCCTGATTTAAACCTCGTCGCACGACGGCATCGCGGGCCCGGAAATAGTCCGATCTAATAAGCCCGTCGTGAGCTTATAGGTCGGCAGTTTTTATTTTCCGGCTCGCGAAGACAGTGGCGTGACGGCGCAGAAATGTGGCTTTTTATAGGCATTAGAATACAATTGTGTGGAAGATGGGATTGGGAGAAGTGTAGCTGAGTACAGTTAAACAAAAATGATAAACATCATGATAAACATGTAAACATGAAGGCGTGCATTCTACCGAGAGCACATTGACAGAGTTTTGCACATCGTGGAAACAAAACTAAAGAAACCACAAAAGATCTAAAAGACAAGACAGAAAAAACAAAAGAAAGCTGTAAAACTGTAAAATTCTCATTGTTTATTTGACCCTGCGGCCAAACGAAATGGACCCTTGGCAGGCTCTTAGTTAAACAGTCTATAATTAGTTGACAGGTGGCCTGTATTCAACCCCCCCCCCCCCCCCCTTCCTTTAGTGTACACTGAGAATTATACAGTACAAAAACAAATTCATACATTTGTTCTGGAAAAAAAGTGATTATTACACACGTCCCAGAATAGAGTAATATATTGACAAATAGAACAGAGAAGACATTTCAAAGAGCTTTGAACACATTAGACATGGTGGTAACTGTACTGTACTGTACTGTACTGTACTGTATGATCGAATTGACGTTGGATGTTTTCCCTTTTTAAATCCTGTTATTGGTTAGAAAACTAACGTAAAGCAACGCAACGCCTAATATGTTGTTTTGTGTCAATGGAGGGCGCTTTCTGCATGCACCAAAGGTGTCATTCCTGAAGGAAACCACAGGGTGGCAGCAAAAACATGTCCACTTCATGAGATAAAAATAGACAAAAGTAAGCACTTTAACACTTTAACCCTCTAAGAGATTTAAGATTTAAAAATATAAAGTGACCCTTTTAAGCCTAGATAGATTTAGGATTAAAAATGAAAGAAAAAAATACAAATAATAAAAAATAATAATAAGCAGCAGAAGAAGACAAAGAAGAAGAAGAAGAAGAAGAAGAAGAAGAAGAAGAAGAAGAAGAAGAAGAAGAAGAAGAAGAAGAAGAAGAAGAAGTGCACGAAAGAACTGAATTGAAATGCAAACACTAGGGGGTGACAAACTGCCATCACCTGGCTGGAACATCCCACAACAAAATGACACCACTGGGTGGCTGGGTGGACTCAGGGTGCTCTGTGCACCCTAAAGGGTGAGAGTAGGGTGCTATGTGCACCCTGACTCCAAATAGCCTCAGATGACGTTTGTTTGTGCAGAATAAGGTTATTACATCTACAGTATACATATAGCTATTAAAAAATATAGATATAGATATAATCTCCACTTAAAATTACAGTTATTACTTTGACTGATAATTCCACATAGATGTACATTTATAGATGGAGTAAGGAGTCCATACATGCACATAGATGCACATTTATAGATCCATACATGCAGAATGATATACTGTATCAGCTCTAACAGTTGTAGATCTGGGGTTGTTGATGACGCGTTAAGGTATGCTCCGTCGCGCGCCTTAAACAGCAGATCTACAAGCCCACAACACGAGGTGGACGCGACATGTTGTGAGCTTGTAGATCGGCTGAGGTATAAAATTGGGCTTTTATTATTGCACCGTGTGTCTGATAAAGGGCCAACGCTTTGATCTGAGCACACACACACACGCACGCACACGCACGCACGCACGCACACGCACACGCACACACACACACACACACACACACACACACACACACACACACACACACACACACACACACACACATACACAGTTGTCAGTCTCTGTCCCCTCATAGAACTGGACCGTCCAGTGGTCAGTGTGTGATTGTGGTGACTGACCTCTGAGCGGGGCAGTGAAAACGCATTTAAGAAAAACGAATAAATCTAATAAATCTATGATAATGTGTTAATCATCATCTTTAGTCTTTTATTTTATTTTTATTTATTATTTCTTTCTGTTTGCTTCGGAAGCACAAATCAAGTTGTTTCTTGTGGATAGCCTACAGCTGGGACAGCACGGGCACAATCTTGGGCTGCTTTAAAAAAAACTAAATAGAACCTAAAAGAATCAAGAATAAATGTTTGCGTTGGAAAAATGGGTTGAAGTAGAGATGATTTAAACACCTTCAACTTCTTGTTTTTGCCCCAAAATGACTGACTAGCATTCTGTAACAATGCAGAAATATTAGTCCTCAAATGTCATTAAAGATGTGTATGTGCTCACCCCGACAATAAAAATAAATAAATATTGTCAGGTGCCCACTCTTCCGATTATACCTTTTGGCTCCCACAGATTCAAACAGAAATGCTGATGGTTGGACTGTAATTGTGGCATTATGAATACTGGCAGTATATATACTGTATATGTATACGCTGGAATGTGCTAAAATGTGTCTCTTGGTCACAGTCGACGAGGATTAACCATCGTCTTTGACTCAATTATAATATTGCATCAAACAGCTTGACTGTTGGCTGATAGAATCTACAGGTCTACTATAGCTGGAGTTGTGGCAGTTTAAAGTTGCTGTTTTTATTCTAATGTAGCTTGAGTTGTGGTACTTCAAAGTTGATGTTTTATTTATTTATTATTAGGCTATTATTGGTTTTATCGGCTTTCCCCCCAGTAGTAAACCGAGGTCACTTTGATTTCTTTATCAACTTAATGTTTAACCACAGCTGTGTTAACATTAACTTCGTCAAATCATAGTGCTATGCATATAGTTCTATGGGAGGGATGTAGGTCTTTAGAACATGGGCTCCACACCTCTAGAATAGGTATGACTCGATTGGTGCTAAAGATTTAAAACAAGAACCAATAAAAGAGATCCCTTTGATCAATATAGCCTATATTTTGAAGGTAAGCGTACAGATTGAATTAATACATTCTGCTCGTGGTACAGTAAGAGAGAAACTTGAAAGCAGACCCAGTTAGATTCAGTGATTGCACTCAGCCCAAGAATACACAGTAAAATCAGCAGGAGGCGCATGTTTACACTTCCACAGTTCTATCGACAACTCTGGATTTGTCTGTGCGGAAAACAAACTCTCGTATAATAATCATTAGTACTTTTTTTGAGAACTTTCTTGTGAGATTATATCTATTGATTCATATACTATAATATCAAAACGAGGCATAGACACGATACTACTCACAACAACACCGTTAAACTCGGCTACCTCTATGAAAAACAAGGACATCAACGGCTTTTGAAAGTAGAAAAAGACACATTCACCCAATTACTAAAAGTCACAATTTTTGTCCTCCAAAGCTCGCATATACAGTAGAATGCATTTCGCCCTCGTTAAGCTCAATTCATAACCCGCCGCGTGAGAACGTTGCTCGACAAAAACAACAGATCTATAAGCTATAGGTTTAATGTAGCGTTAGCTTGTTGATTGTGGATTATCTAAACTAAGCTTGTTAGCTTAGCGTTAGCTTGTTGATCTGCTATTTTTCGGCGAGCACCGTCGCCATACTACGGAATATAAATTTGGCTTTTTAATGAACAAAGACCTCTGAACGGAATGTTGAAGAGAAAAAACACTGGCCTAGGAAATGAAGACGTGTTTTTTGATTTATCTTTTATATATCTATATATATATATATCTATATATTTATATTATCGACTCTAGCTACTCAGCTGAGCTCTAAAGAGTTAGTGCTTGAGTTTTATGGCTTTAAGTTGTATCGTATTCATCTATCTTGTAAATACACATACACATATCATAAAACACAGTAAAATAGACAAGGTTGTGAAGAGGGTGATACATAAAATCACACCCACTCAGAATAAAACTCCAAGCAAAGCAAAGTAAATTAAATAATATGCGATTACAGACGGGGAATTCCAAGCCACTATGTGTCGACCACGTGAGACTGTTAATCTCTAGGTCGTTCTGCAACTGCGACATGAATTAAAGCTCAATGTTCTGGTGTCAGAAGTGGGATGCATTAAAGGTAAAGGTACAAGCTCCCATCTATCTCATAGCACACTGTACCTGTTATTTTATTATGTTTTTGGTGTAAATGCATGTCAAAACTGTTATTTGTGTTACATTGCTGTGGACTTGGAGACAATCCCATTCCCCAAAAACATAAAAATAAATTAAATTAGAAATACACTAATAATAACATAATAAAAACAATGTAATTGACTAATCAATCAATCAACCAATCAATCAATCAATTATACTACAATAATAATAATAACCATAATTATAGTCACAATGATATAAAAATACAAAGTCAAATAAATAAATGAAAAATAACTAGAATATACTTTGGAAAGACACATTGAGCTTCAGATAAGCCAACTGAATGTTAAATATATTGCTCCATAAACATAAACAGTTCGGACCACAAGGAGTTTAGCTAGCTAGCATGCGGCTACATCTGCATCCTACATGTACTCAACACACGGTTACTTAACGTGACGACACATCTTTGCTTTAAGAAGTTTTCAGGCGTGGAGAAAGGTTGTTGTTATTAGTAATAGAATATTCTAATATAGCAGGACATTATCTCCAAATGACGCGCATGGAAAATCATCACACTTTTTGATTCATTTAGAAAATATACAGTGCATCTTTTTTTCCCCGTCGTTCGTTGTTATTAAAATGACAAATGACACCCATTTATACGTAGTCTCTAAATCATGCTCGTATGTACAGTATTGTTGTATAAACATGCAGTATTAACATGTATGAGCTATGTATGTATATATGTATACATACATATGTATTTACATATATATGTATACATGTATTTACATAATATGTATAAATGTGAAACGACACACCAGTGGGTTTGTTTTGATTGCTTGCATTTTGTCTTTGCTTTAGTGTTGCTTTGTCAACAGAGAAGAACGAATTAAACAAATCACTGAACATGAATTCCATTGGACGGAAATAAATAAAAGGTTGACTGTTGTCCAATAGAAACAACGAAATGACTCAATACCCAACATTCATTAATTTCTCAAAGTTGTCTAAAAGTTGTGAAAACTCCCAAATATTTTGACTACACAAGCATGTGCGTTTTCTTGCACTTAATCAAGTTGTGGTTTTGTTGTAAATTCTGTGTCTTAACAGACAGTAAAATGTTAATAAACACTTGCTCACTGTAAATTGTACTCTGAAATCTAGCAAATCAATTCTGGTATGAAAGATTTGGCCACAAGAACAAACACCTTTGATCATCTAATCACTGGCTAGTGTCGTCTAAAACGCGCCTCCACTCCAACAGTGAGTGAGCGTCAAGTTCTCGGATCTCAGCAAACAACTGAATGTCACGACGTTGCATCACAAAAAAACGACACGGTTCAAAGAACAGCCTCAATCACCACAGAACGGAGCGAGTAGTGCAATTAAGGGTGATTTGCACACAGCTGCGAGCCGACGTCATGCAACGCGGCCGCGCAACCAAGCGTACACATCAGGCATTTAGATTCAGCAGTTTGGTATCCGTGTATAAAAGATACACATTGATTGATGCATCCTTCCACACCTCAATCATCCTTTCAATCATGTGAGAAAATCCTGAATTAAAACAATAACTTCAAATCAAATTACACAAGAAAACGTTTGAGGTAAAATGGATAACAACAAAAAAAAGTGAGCACACGGAAATTATTTCCTCTCTATGTTTTGTCGTTGTTGTTTACCAGAAATATTTTTTAACTAAACAATTAAAGCTCTGGCTTTGGAGAGTAGTTCAACATAACCTGTCAATTTAAAGTGCGTGAGGAATAAAAAAAACAAAAACAAAACAACAAACAAAAAATGTTGGAAGTGAAAGTTAAATGAAGTAAATGGAGACATCAACACTGCTAACCGGAAGGCGTCCCTGGTAAGTTGAAAATTGCTTATTATTTTGTAACGTCGGAAGGCTTGTCTCCTGTATGACTGATGACTGTGTAGATATAGATAGGGCTTGCTGTGAGTCCATGGCTGATGGCGGTGCAGCAGAACACTGCAGAGCTGACGGAGTGACATACGTGCGTATCGAGAGCTGCAGATAGCAGCCTCTACACACAACGCCGCATGGACGTCATGTCATTGGTCTCGTGTCACGGGTGACGTCACCCACTCACCGTAATGTCACGTCACAAAAGTCCCACCAAGAGTCTCCTTCAATGACAAGTGGCCCGCCCACTTTCAAACGACCGAAGCCAGGGTTATACTTAGCAGCGTGCCTGCCGTGTCACGCACCCAAAATAGCTGTGATAATGCAAGACTTATTTCCGGTGCGTGTCGGGGCCCCGAAAACCGCCATTCGGCAAGCTCACAAATCGCTTTCTGAGCTCCCAGATCGGCTAGGTTCAGTTCGCGACGCCAATGCTGCAACAATGTATACCAAGCCCTTGACAGTTCAGGTATGCCTTCTCTTGGATACAAACTAAACGTGAACTAGTCACAAGCCTGCTGGAAACGTTGGAAGAAGCAACTGGTCGAGGTTTCAAATAAAACTTTTGTCTCTCTCTAATCAAGCAGAGCTTTGTTTGAATAAAAAAACTGCGTTTAAAATGGAGTTAACTTTTATTTTTTATCTCTCTCAGATCTCCTGAGAAATTATGGATAGAAGTTTTAACCGATTGGGGAAAAAGGCAGTGTGTCTGTGGGTAACTGGATACGCGCCTATCTCTAGTCACTACCCGACTTCTAGGAATGTACTTCAAACTAACTGGACCATCTAAAGCTGGTCTGTGCTTCGTCCTGCGACACGAGAATGGCAGACCTACAAGCTCACAATGCGTGGCGGAATCCGACGCGGTGATCTTGTAGGCTGCTCTCGACTGTGCAACGGAGCATCAGATTGAGCATAAAGGAGACAAATTGGCAGGTATTATGGAAAATGGTGCACCTGTATGTCGACGATACACCTACGGAATGGAACCTGCTTGTGTTTTTTCTCTATCGTACGGCAGTAGAAAGCATTTATTAAGTATTTAAGCGTTTTTTTTTAGGTTTTTTTTTAACTCTAAGCAAACTGGCTAATAAAGGGAAAAGGGTTTTAAAGGTAACAATTAATGACGTTTATGTTTTTTAATCCGCTCTTATTCCATAACTGAATAACTGTCCTATTATTTCATGGACTATACTCTGTATTCTTATCATTGAACCACAACCCCGATACAAAAATATATCTAAAGAAAAAAATCAACGGAGTATATCTGTCCATTCTGCACTTTGTATTCCTTTTTTTGTCATGTTTTGTTAATGACATGAATGTTGAAGGTTTTAATCTATGTATCTATGTGTGTGTGTGTGTGTGTGTGTGTGTGTGTGTGTGTCATGTGCGTGTGTCATGTGCATGTGCCTGTGCAGGTGCGTGTATGTGTGTGTGTCGGGGCCGGGGCCGGGCAGGCGGTACTGGATGTTTTACTTCTTTGCGTTCAGCGCGGCCAGCGTTGCGTCCACCTCCTCCTCTGGCTGTAGGGGGTGCCATTGAGCGATGGGGCGGCGCGGGTTAGCCAGCATGTCGGACCAGTGCTTAAGCCCCGCCCCTGTGGACTTGCTGCCCACCAAGATCTTGCCGATGGCGTCGTTCTTGCCGATCTTGTCGTAGTCCAGGACTGTGATCACCGCTAGGATTTTCTGCGGGAAGGACAAAAGTTTGTTTCTCTGTATTCATGTATTATTATTCCCAGGACGTCCCCATACATCTTTATAATTACACCCATAGCTATAACTGCTATATTATCTGTGAATCTATGGCACTGTCCATGTTTTTGATCAAAACGTTGATGTTCTGTCCTAATTTCTGACTTAACCAAGCATCTCGTTTGGAATATTAACGCTTCCAAAGAGAGATCAGACATATTAGCGCGAGGTAGTAATGGAACATTATACCTCCCGGGTTTTGGGGGGAATCTGGAGAAATCTGGAGAAATTTGGAGTAAAATCTGCCTCATCGGCTGGGCACTCTAGCGCCTTTATTTTGAAAAAACTCCAGGGCATAAAAAGCGTTAAGTAGAACTGCAAAGCAAAGCTAATGCAAAGCATGACCAACAGAATGATGGAGAGTACATCAGGAGGAGGCAACCTTAGGCACAGGAGAGGATACTCACTGACTTGTTTATACATTGAATGCCCTCTCATTGGTCCAGAGGAATCTCCAAGCTTCAAGGATTCATTAATAAGGGTAATAAGGGTTTATAATAAGGGTAACAAGGGTAATAAGGGTATAATAACCTGCATCTGCTCCAGAGGGATCTCAAAGCTGAAGGACTCGTTATAATAAGGGTTCAAGGTGTTCTTCTTCACCGTCGTCTTCTTTTTCTTCAGCTTCTTTCCGTTCTGCAGCAGGTTGATCTTTACGTATGGATCTGAGATATGAACACAATATATCTCATTTTATTTCATTTCATATTCATTTATTTTGTTTCATTTATGGTTTCACATGATTTATTTTACATATTCCATGAAATAAAATAAAAGGAGCAGGAAGAAGATACATCTTATTGATACCTGCCCCTCCCTATCTATCATTAAAAACAATCAACTAATGGATGCTCTGCTACCAGCTGTTATTTGTACTTCACCATGATTACATCAAATAAAGAGAGAGAAAACAAACAAAAAACATAAGAGCACAACAACAATATTGTATAATATTGTATCTATTAATGTTCTGTTTATCTGTACGTAGCCTATGGATCTAAGATAATATGAACACAATATATGTAATTATAAATATTATATATATGTTCTGCAGCAGGTTGATCTCTGCGTATAGGGATCTGAGGTATGTATTCATTTAGTGAATACCACATTTTGCCACAATTTTGTGCCACAATTTTTGTATTTTTCCAGTGTGTCATGTGTCTATGAGGTGACAGTACTTCATTAGACACCCTGGAGTACTTTGTATTTAGGGTTTCTTCCTGGAGGCTGAACCCTTGACAGTCAAACGGGCCAATGAAATAAACAGTAATATAGTGACATCACACTATCAGCCCCTCCCATGACCCCTCCTACTTTATCATACAACTACAGCTGTGGGTGTGGCTTCAGTTCAGGTGGATCACCACCCACCAGGCACACCAGGCATACTTAATGAGCTGGTGGGCGTGCCCACATAAAAACAACATTTTAACAAATACTGTACACTTTTTGGAAAAAATTATACCTCCTTATATAACAATAAGACCTGATAATCATGTTTTAGGGTGGGAAAAAATCACGGCACTCCATCTTTAAGAAAACAGCATCGGTGCTGAACTAGGATTCTGTTGTAATGCAGTATTCCGCCAGCAGATTGAGCCAGTGATGGTACTGCATGAAGAGACACTGCAGAGTCAGCAGAGCAAATGGCTGTCATGCATACTTGTGCCAGGCCCGGCACCACGGGGGGGCAAAGGGGGTGTTTGTCCCCTTAAATCAACCTCTTTGCCCCCTTAGATCAAAAGTGGATTTTTTTTTTAGTTACAGACAAAACAATGGTACATTTCCAGGCATTCAATTAAATTCCATTGCTTGAAAGGAGGGAAGTAAGGATGCATCTTATAATACAGGATGCAGCAGCATCTTAATGATCTCCCATCTAGAACTGGAAAAACAACATTCCTCACCTATAGGCCATCCTTGGGGTGGGGAGGGATGCTAATGTCATTGTTGCAGTGTTCTATTTGTCTATTGTAAGCCTATTTATTTGTTTGTAAAAATGTCAATAATAAAATATAAGTGGGCAGCTATTGTACCTAGCCTATTTATTTGTTTGTAAAAATGTCAATGATGATGGGGAGGGGTGCTATAATGTCATTGTGCTGGGTGTGGTCAGGGTGCTTAAGTGGGCAGCTTAGCTATTGTAACTAGCCTATTTATTTGTTTGTAAAAATGTCAATAATAAAATATAATTTTACTTTGTGTTCTGGATTGGTTTTATATTTGGCAATTTTGGCAGTGCCATTGATTGATAAGTTGTAGCATTTGATGTGTGTAGTTCTTTCTAGATCAAATGATTGTTCGTCGTTTTATATTTTATTATTGACATAAAAAAAAAAAAGAAAAAAAAAGGGTTTTTGTGCCCCCTCAGTCATTTCATCCTGGCGCCGGGCCTGGTGTGTGCGTGCGTGCCTGCGTGTGTCGGGGGAGGGAGGGGAGACATGGGTGAACCGCGCACCTGTGCACGTTAGGGGCAAATATCGGCCTGGGAGCAAGAGAAGTAACTCAAAATGAAGGACAAGGATTTTCAATCAAGTCCAGTGAGGCGACTCATGACTCTCTATGTTAAATAGTTATGGCAATATCAATATAAAATATTGACCAATCAGAAGAGGGGGCGAGGCTAAGTTACACCAATGAAGTACAAGGACTCTGAACCAAGTGCAATGACACCACCCCCAAGTCTGTACGACAATCAGTTCAATACTTGCATAAAACATTTAACCTTGATCTTGTAGATCTGCTATTTTCACTTCCTTCGCCACGGTCACACCATTTTAGGAAAACTCACGCTTTTGATAACTTTTCATTGTTCCTTTTGTGTACGCTGAGCGAGTTTGATTTGGAACTGACCATCCTGCTAGGAGGAGTTTGTTAAAGTGCGACGCAAATTGTGCCAAAACGCCAAAATAAATTCAAAATGGCTGACTTCCTGTTTGGTTTAGGTCAATGCGCCAAGTCTGGACATGATCATGTGTACACATGTACCAATTTGCATACATTTAGGTGAAACCGTATGGTGGCATTGGTGGGGCTTCAAGCACAAACCTTTTGTAGGCGGCGCAATTGAGCCATTAGGCCACGCCCATTTTGAGACGATTACATTTATGTGTGTGTGCGCAACTTTAGGAGTACATTGGGGCGGCGGTGGCTCAGGGGTAGAGTGGCTGGATGGTAACTGCAAGGTTGCCTGTTCGAACCCGCGGGCTCCCCCAGAGTTATGTGCTGGTTGGTGCCTTGCATGGTTTCCGCCGCCATCGGTGTATGAATGGGTGAATTGATGCACAATCTATGTAAAGTGCCGCTATATAAATGCACCATTTACATTAACGCCTCAGAAACGCGATTCATTCGGGGGAATAATAATAATAGTCATAGCGATTTCAATAGGGCTTGCACTACTGTGCAGTTTTCGGATCCTAATAATAAAGCTCGGCCGGTCGAATACCACGACAAAATCATTTAAAAAAGTGTAACGCAGAAACCTGTGGCCTGTAGAATGATGTTACTATAGGTTTGATGACGCTGCGTAGAGTGGTCCTAATGGGCAAAAGAGGTGGCTGAAATGTGTCTGAATAATGTGTTTTAAATTAAATGTACATGTGAAGACATTGAGGGCGGGATAATAAGCCTAGGCCCTTGGGAGAGACAGAGTACTCATGAATAGTCTGTGGAAGTGTGGAGGCAAGTGGAGTGCTGATAAGTTCGGCCCTAGCAACCAGACACCACGTCAAACCACCCGCTTCAAATGTCATCACCCCTTAATCAAGAGAATGTTCGTGTTCAGAAGCTTAGAATACAGCCAGAATGTGATAATCGCACATATAGGGAAACGTGGAAGTGAAACTATGGGAGCGTTTGCTTTTTGTGACCATGACGGAGTCTCTGGTGGCCTTGAGCCACGTGAGGCACGCCCGAGCGAGGCGCTAGCCGAGCGAGTCGCCGTTTGAGTTGCGTCCCGATAGGCAGAGAATATAACCCCTAGCTTCCATCCCCCACGATAGAGTTGGCCCCAGACACGTCCAGCAGGGGGAGTCATTTACCATCCACAGGCTATGTGAACACAGCCAAACACCACAACGTCTTGTATGCCAGTATGGCATAATTGGCCATATTCCAACGTCCTGATAACGGTTGATTTTATGTATTTAATGCAGTGATAACAAAGTTGTTCAAACCCTATTCTGATTCTGGTAGTGGGATGCAACTGTACCTGACAGTCCTCCTACATCCATCTTCTTCAGGTTCTTGGCCTCCAGGATACAGATGGTCAGTTTACCAGCGGTAGGAACGTAACGTAGAGAGATGCAGATGTCTCCTAGCTTCTCTGGCTGTGTGTGTGTGGGTGGGTGGGACAGAAAGAGACAGATGATCAGTTTAAAGTAACGTAACGTAGAGAGATGCAGATGTCCCCTAGCTTCTCTGGCTGTGTGTGTGGGGGTGGGTGTGACAGAGACAGATGATCAGTTTAAAGTAACGTAACGTAGATAGATGATAGATGGATAGATGCAGATGTCTCCTAGCTTCTCTGGCTGCAACAATGATAATATAAAACATTTATATTGAGCTTACAGATGATATTCGTAACATTTCAATGTGTTAGTGTGGGAGGGACAGAACAATGATAAACCACAGTCCCAAACAAACATTTCTACTGAAACTTAAATATATTCATTCAATCCCAAGAGTTGTCTGACTGAAATAAAACATAAAAAGGTCAAACCGAAAGAACTTCTGGAACTACTTTCCTAGAATAGGAAACAGTTTTGTTTAATAAACGGTGTAAAAAAAATCAAGAGAGCATTTATTTAGTTTCAGGTTGAAGTGCAACATAATCCTGATAACAGCATTAAATGTTCTTTAAAGGACAGCGTGTGCAGGACAGACAGAGACAGTGTTGATTAGGATTAGAGGACAGACAGAGACAGAGACGGTGTTTTGTCCTTACAGTTTGTTCCCAGAACAAATGACAATGAGATCAGGTACATTTGTCATTGAGCATAATATTGCATAACAATAATATTATCACCACAAGCCCTTATAGAGTTTTAAGACATTAAGAATTGTGTCTTCATTAAAAAGTCTATATTTATTATGTTGTTTGTATCATGACTACAGTACATGGCCAGTACATGAGTACCACGATGTGAAGAAGTAATTAATGTCAAAACGAGGTTGACCTTTCACAGCTAATAAACTCATCAGCCTGTAAGCATGAGGCTCCAAATGTGAAGTATCCGTGACACATCTGTCTGCTCTTTGTGGCTATATGTCAGCCGTAACAATAAACAATAAAGCCCTTTTAATTGTTCAACAGGCGAGCCTTGTTCGCAATCTATTTGTTTTCATCAACTTTATCAACCATATTATATCAAAGAGTTTGTCTTTATTTGGTATCTGAATAGCATCCAAACAAGGTGTTTGGATGCTATTCAGATACCAAATAAAGACAAACTCTGTTTTCTGTCTTTAGTTAAAATGTGAATCTCGCAATTCAATACATTTGATTCAATACAACCCAATACAGTGGTTTTAATTAAACTAAAATTGAAGTGCTCTTCATCACTGAAATCATGTTGCAAACAGCTGATTTATGAAAATGGACAAAAATAGATCAGTGATTCTCAAACATGTTTCATTTCAAGGTTCCCAATTCCTCTGAAGCTGTAAGGATCCATTTGGAACATCCTCAAAGGACTCGAGTCTGGGGGTCCCTGGACCACACTTTGGAGAACCACTGAAGTACATTGTGTAACAGGATAAACAATCACATTTATACTGTTGATAGATAAGATGGACTTTAGATCTGATTGACTCTACCTCTTCCTGGTCAGCGCTGTCCAGGTCGCGCCACTCTTCGATTGGATTGGACAGGTTGAGCGTGTGCATCGGAAACTTCAGCTCGCCAATCACATCGTGTTTGGAGAAGCGGTCAAAATCGTAGACGGACATCACCAGAGTCTTCCCGCCCATCTCCTGGAACGGAATCTGAAAATGACAAACCACAAACATCAATTTTAGGATCCTTTCTTTGCCATTGTCTTACTCATTGGCCTTACCCGCTACCCGCTGAATTATGGGTGAATGTCGGGAGCCACGGGTGAGTTTAAACCTGCCCACAGGTTAGTTGTAACCGGCCACGCTTGTCGAGAGCGACGGTGTTGTCGGACTAATGCCTGTCAGTCGTGTCGGACTGTTAGTATGTCTAACAGTGCACCCTGTGAATTACGGACAAGGCAGACAATAGCTTTTAAGACCACCCGCTATGCCAATTTTGTGTGGTAGAGCGTGCCTGCAATGGACATGTCAGGAGTCGAGGTGCCACTGTGGATGAACTGTGACATTGTTTGTGATTGGTGGATGGGCTGTGACATTGTCTGTGATTGGTGGATGGGCTGTGACATTGTCTGTGATTTAGGGACCGTGAACAGGAACAGGAGGGACAGTGCTGTCCTTCAAAAGACAACCGTTTGATGTGTCTATACTACAGAGAGACAGACAGGCTGTGGGCCGGACAGACCGACAGACAGCCAGGCAGATAGACAGGCTAAACCTTATCATCAGACTGCAGTGCTGTCATTATAGTGGCATGATGAAAAATGGACTCAATCCATGCCGCATGCACGCACGCACGCACGCACGCACGCACGCACGCACGCACGCACGCACGCACGCACGCACACACACACACACACACACACACACACACACACACACACACACACACACACACACACACACACACACACACACACACACACACACACACACACACACACACACACACACACACACACACACACACCTGTCAGTTTGAATTCACTGCCACTGGAACAAAGCACATTCATTTTTCTTCTTTTCTTTTTTCTAGGTTCTGACAGTGACTGAGAAATGGTAACAACAGCAACTGATTACTAGGTACTATAAGGTATTTGGAAATAGGCTTCATGTCTTTCATCTGAACTGAATAACAAGACTGATCACTTTGTGAAAGTTAAATCCACCTTCATACCCTGGAGAAAGATCCTCCAGAGATCCTGGTATAGAGCCTTCAGAGATCCTGATAGATCTCCAGAGATCCTGATAGATCCTTCAGAGCAGTACCGTCTCCAGGCATACGCACTGTGCGTAGGGCAACACGCCAAGGGGGAGCAACAAAATGTGCCATGGCGATCCTCAGAATAATACTTTTCTCCACGGCTCCGCCACTTAATAACGGCGAGTTGCATGGGTACGCCCATGTGGATCTGCACAGAGCTGAAGCACTGAAGCAGTCCCACTTCTCCACCCGGTCTATTAGTAAGTTGCACCAACATTAGGACTTGTGAAATGGCGAGAGTATAGCCAATCTGCAGGATTTGATCTGTGTTCTCGTCTTCGGGGGAGGGGGACAAACATATCACAAACATATGCGCATAGGGTACTAGGGTCCTTCAGGGATCCTGACAGATCCTCCAGAGATCCTAGTAGAGACTTCAGAGATCCTTCAAAGACTAAATATTTGCGTTCAGAAGGAACAACAGGCTCACCTTGAAGACGAAGGTCTCATTGAAGACGGGGTTAAGGGTCTTCTTGTGCACCTTGGTGTCAAACTTCTTCTTCTTGTCGGGCAGGACGAACACCTTGACGTACGGGTCGGACGTTCCTCCGCTGTCCATGGAGAGCAGGTCGGCCGCCTGCAGGATGCCCACGGTCAGCTGAGGAACAGGGAGGGGGCAAAACACTCAATTTTCCATGCAGTCATTTATCAGGCGCTCTTTATCGACAGTGAATAAGTTAATAAGCAAGTGAATAAGTGAATAAGCAAGCTAAACACATACTGTAAGGGTGGACAAAAAAAATCTACTCAAATATTGTGAGTTTATTTTGTCAAAGTTAACGCTTTCTTAACACATTTTAGTTCAGAATCTATTTATTTGTTATGGCACACTCAACTTTTCATGCATGTATTGTTTATAACTGTTGTTTATAAAAAAAACAACTCGCAGAATCGCAATATAATTAAGAATCACAATTTTAATTGAATCAGCACCCTAGGTATTGATATCGTAACGAATCACAAAGAAGACCCGCTTAAAGTCTAGAGGCGACCGAGCCTTTTCTGTTGTAGCCCCCAAACTATGGAACGCACTCCCCTCCCACGTCAAATTGGCCCCTTCCATCGAGACTTTTAAATCTCGCCTAAAGACCCACCTCTATACCTTGGCTTTTACCCCGCTTGAGTTCCTTCGGTCCTTGTATATGTTTTGTCTCACTGTGATGCTGTTGCTTTTCTGTTGTTTTTCTGTAATGTCTCAGTTGTTTTCACTGTTTGTACTTTGTTTTCTCGCTGTTGTTTTTCTGTGTGGTAGCTTTAGTGCATTTGTTTTTTTTATTTTCTCCTGTACAGCACTTTGTAAACCCTGAGTTTTGAAACGTGCTATATAAATAAAGTGGATTGGATTGGATTGGATGTACTATGAAAATAATAATATGTGCATTGAAACTATATGATAACAGCTAAACAATGAGACAGACAGCATCTGTATAAACAGCATGGTCTCTAAATTGCATTGTAACCTTCATAAGACTGCATGGTGGTCATAACTAGATCAAGGGCTGCAGCCTAGGGGTTAGGTGGAGTCTGACGATGAGTCTGCAGTTCCATTCTGACTGTAATGGTATCTGTGAGGTAGGAAACTTGTATGTCCAAAACTTTCAGAAACAAGAATTGACTCAAGGCATTCAGCTTGCATTCCTTGCATATTGTACCTTAGTGGGGCTTTCTGTAGTCACATTTGCAGTTTCTAGTCATTGTGGGGAGAGGATAGCAGGCTTATAGTGTCCCATTGGCCATGGGGCTTAGTGTACCAATCCCAGTAGCCAATCATGAACATCTCGCCACTAGACCACGTGACTAGACTAGAAAGTCTGATCATTGATCAGCTCTGCAAGCTACTAAAAAAAAAGTAATTATTTAATTAACAAACCTTGTTTTCTCCGAAGTCGTAATCGATGGAGTACTGCAGTTTCCCCAGCTTCTCCTTCTCCTTCACTTCCTCTTCCTTCTCGTCTCCCGTCAGGCCCGTCTCGGCGTCGTCTTCATCGTCGTCGTCGTCCTGTTGTTTCTGTAAACATAAACCAAGATGGCGGACCACGCGGCAAGTTAGCCAAAAACCATGCTGCGGGACGGGTTAACACCAAACCAACCGCAGCGCCACCAACCTACCTACCTACCTGACCCCCGGTGTTATCACGCCAAACCACACCACCAAACCTGGCTCAGCAGCAGCAGTCAGGGTTAGTAACAGCGCCACCTACCTGGCCCCCTGGTGTTACTACAACAGTAGTGCAAATCTGTTCATCGATGACCACAAGTTGCAACCTGACTTGATTTCACTACGTTCCTCCTGGACCACACCACGCTGCCGTTTGTTCACTTCTGATAAGATTACTGGTTGTATAGTTCACTACTGATAACGGTACTGTTTTCATTTTGTGTACTGGATGTTCTAGAGCACTGGTTCCCAAACACTGGGTCGGGGCCCCATGGTTGGGTTGAGGACCAATTTGTATGGGCCCCTTTATTTCTTTGTTTCCTACATTTTTAATTTTCGGAAAAAAAAAACATTCACAAAAAAAACAAAGATTTTCATGAATTCTAAACAGAATTCAATGATGTTTTTTCCTCAACAAAAAAAATCTAAGAAATGCCACAAATAGAAGTATAGTGAAAATAGCTGATCTACAAGCTCACAACGCGGTGCGAAGTGACTCGTTCTGAGCTTGTAGATCTGTTATTTTCATTATGTAGTCTGGGTCCCGCGGAGACATATAAGTTTCTGTTTTGGGTTACGGGCTAAAAGGTCTGACTGACCGCTCTAGAGGTATTGTAGAACCAAAGTTTCCTTATGAAAAGATATAGTTCTAGAGATACTGCAGATATATAGTTTTCTGGTTTATTTATGAAACGACTGCAGACAGAAAAAGAGAAAGAAACATTTTTCTTACTATGGTTCTGCTCTTGGCGGAAAAAATACTTCAGGATACCAATTTCATTCAATCAATAGAGAGAACCATTCATCATTTTCAATGTTAGGCGCCGCTATAGTGGACCATTCCAATTCAGTTTGTTCATTTCTTCTGATTAATCACTTCCAATTTCACACACACACACACACACACACACACACACACACACACACACACACACACACACACACACACACACACACACACACACACACACACACACACACACACACACACACACACACACAGATCTCTCTCTCTCCTGATTGGACCAAATTGGTATCCTGACCTGAGTGGAAAAGTGTGTTGTAAACAGTTTAAGTTTCCCAGTTATAAGGCCTTACAAAACGTTCTCCTTCTGTTTTAACAAGGTTTATCTCGTGACCAACAATTTAGTCTAATGGTCAAACATCAAAGGATTTATGATGTTAAAAGTCTCTTCTTACAAAACACTGATGTCCTCATAAGACCTGGCGAGCTGCAAGAGGAACACATACATGCACACACACACACACACACACACACACACACACACACACACGCAAAATCAAACACACACACACACACACGCAAAATCACACAGACACACACACACACACACACACACACACGCACGCAAATACACAGTGTATCACACACACGCCGACTCTCCCTTACAGCTCTTACACACGCAGACACACGCACACACACACACACGTGCATGCATGCATGCACGCACGCACGCACATACGCACGCACGCATCACATCACACACACATCACACACACACACAGCTCCTTATTGGTGCATTCACTATCATGGAGGTGATAAATGCTTTTCATTCAAGCATGCCAAGCCTCACAATGCAAGAAGTCCTTTCTGACAGAAAGATACCAAAATGTAAATGAAGTTACCTTTGAAGTGCAATGTGTGGATGTGTCTATAACCTTTTCCTTTACTTTTACCAGTTCTTAAATAACTGCACATGAAATATGTATTTGATTTTTGTTCTTGCTGATTAAGAGTGTCTGCTAAACGCCTAAATTGTCATTTGGGCTGTAATGTTTGGAGGTAATCATGTTAATATGTATCATCATATTATGTAATAAATATGAGCTGTCATGTGTCGAGGTAATCATGCTAGATTGAAAAATCCCAGTTTTTCTCAAACTCTCGATGGAGTTCACAGACAAAGACATGGTGTGTTTGAAAGCACGCCCTTCACGACAAAATGAAGTTACAAAATAACAAATAAAAGCCAAATGATAAAAACATCTGTAAGTTTGGTTTTGTTTGGTTGCTTCAGGGCCAACCAGTTCAAAACGTTTCATACGTATATGAGTGGATGACAGTTGGATTTGGGATCATTCATCAAAATAAGCTAAAAGCTTTGATATCTAATCTGTGGTCATAGAATAATCTAAGCAACAATGATGCCAATAAGAAATACGCAAGTTTTATTCATCAAATAATATCTTTAACAAACTAAATCCAAATGTGATACGTTCAGATAGGGATGAGATGTTTTGAACGGTTGGGCCATGCATGGTGTTGTAAACCGTCTGCTATTAAAGCTTTTGAACGGTTTATAAACCTTCTGCCATTAATGTGAGATTAAAAAAAATAAGTTTTTGTACTTTTTCTTATTTGTTTTAGGTACTCGATCTGAGCTCAATTTCACCCAAAAAAAAACATTCAGTAGATTTTCTGTGGTCTGGGGTTCTGGCTCAAACAGGTGTTCTGATTGGCCTGATTCCATATATGACATATGAATTTGCCAGCAGATCTTGCCTGTTTTCAGTGCAGCTCAAAAGGCTTCAGAACACACAGAGAAATTCAAGGTTGTGTGGGTGTAATTGAGGTCATAAAACCTAAAATAAAAAATATAAATAAATTAAAATTAATGTTGTGAAACCTTTAAAACTTTTGTCTGCCATTAAAGGTTTTGAAGGGTTTGACCGTGCAGGGCAGTTGTGAACCTTCTAGCACCCATGTCTCTTCTGTGACGCCTCGGGGTGCCATGGTGGGTGCTCTACAGGGTGGATATCTCTACAGGATATCTCCTAATATGGTCAGCAGCGTCATGTGTTCATCCAGGAAGTACATGTTACTCTCAAGTCAAGTTTGTGGCCATTCAATGTTTGTTCAGCAAGAGAAGAGCCTGCTGGGATGTTTGTCAACAAACAAACACCTTTACACATCGTAGAGCGACCAGCATGTATATACAATAGTAGGCATATATAGGCCTAACATTAACAATTAGCATAGAATGTACCATTACAAACAATAAGAATAGCAGATCTACAAGCTCAACACAGATTGCCTACATTCAAAATGCCAAAGTAATAAGTATGGCTTGTGTTTGTTGTGAATTTGAATACATTCAAAGCAGAGGTTCTTAAAGGGTTCTAAATGGTCTGTAACTCTGACAGTGTACAAATGGAACCAAGTGGGCATTTTAGTTAGGGTCCATTCCTCCATTTGTACACTGTCAGAGTCTGACATTTTTAAGTTGAGAGCCACTTATTTAAAGAATATTTTGAATTTTGAATCATTAATTTATTTTGTTCGGCCTAGAGCATGCTGATTGGTCCACATGTGGATAAAGTGTCTCCTCCTCCTCCACCTCCTCAGGTCTGAGTTGACAAACTCCCAACGTGCGCGCCCCTGTGCTCATGCATGTTAGTGAAGTCTAGTGAGGTGCACGAGTCTCAGCGGTAACACGGGACGCCATCTTAAACCTTCTTTAAGCGGCCTCTCCAGGCCTCCATGTTGGGGCCCAAACCTCCGGGGTAGAGTCAAGACATTTGCAGTCGGTGTGGCATATCACAACATCATATCATAAATCATATCATATTAGGGCTGCACGTCGTCAGGAAAACATGCGATAACGCCATGACATTGTTGCATATTGCGATGGCGATATGCGAATGGCGAGAAGCATGTGAATATTTAGGTTAGAATGGCTTTGTGCCTTTTAGGTTAGACAACGGAAAGTGTACTGTATGTATAAATAAAGAAGCAAGTTGACATGATGGAAATACTTTTATGCTATCCTTTTAGACCAAGTGTGTGACTGTGCACTGTAATTTTTTACTAGCCTTACTAGTATTTAGTTATACCAGTTGAATAATTTGCAGGATTCGTATTAAATGTATGAGTGTGAATGCATAGTACTTAAATATACCATTCAGTGTAGTGCAAGCTGTCTTTTGCGATATGTATATTACTCATGATATTGCGATGACAATAGCTTTCCGACATTGTGCAGCCCCATATCATATCATACTCATGTCATTTCAAGTCATTTCAGTGATTTGCGAAGCTCCCATCAACCGTCAAGCAAACCCTGCAATCAACGCAGAAGCGCAAACCTTGCAAGACTGAAACAGAAAAGCCATCGCACTCGTCATCATCGTCATCATCACTATGCAAATCAGTCCCTCCAAGCTCCACCCCGCCCATCATACCCCCACCCACCACCACCACCATCACCCGCACCCGGCCCTGGGTCTGCGCTTACACAGAGCAGCCAGAGGGGGGCGCAGTGGGACCATCATGTCAGTCAGACCTACCGTCAGGTACAGAGAGAGAAGAAGAGTCCACCACAGTGACGACACACGGAGCACAAAGACAACAAGACAGAGCAGGAGGGAAGAGAGAGTCACAACAAGAACAACAACAACACCGTCAAACTGGACTTGGAGATCAGCGGTTCTCAAAGGACGGGGCCCCAAATTTATATGTATGGTAACGCCCCCTCCCCACCAAAAGAAAACTTGAAAAGGTGTTGTGCTGGACCCTCACCAGAACATGAGTGTATTGTTGTTGTTTTTTAGCTATCCCCTCTGTCTGGCTTTTGAAATTACGTCATATGGCAGCCACGTTTAAACAGAGAAGCAGCCAAGTCTATGGACTTTTAATGTTTGTTCAGAGCACTTTTAACAAACAGAGAAGCAGCCAAGTCTATGGATGTTTGATGTTTGTTTAGAGCACTAAACATGATGTCATGTGGCAGCCAAATCTATGGACTTTTAATGTTTGTTTAGAGCACTTGAAACAAACATTACCAGGTATTGCAGACACCATATTTTGTTTTAATTATTCCACATTTTTCTAGACTAACCCCAATATGAATAGATAATTAAATAGTCGATTTACAAGGACACAATGTGCCGCGATGCAGTGTGTTGCTGAGCTTGTAGGCCTAGATCGACTATTTTCCAATAGCCAAACTATATAAAATTTGTTTAAACACATTTTGATGCTGGGGACCCCCTGGAACACTTTCAAGGACCCCTGGGGGTCCCCGGACCCCACTTTGAGAACCACTGCTAAAGGGCATGAAGGGAAATGAGGTGTCTAAAAGCCTGTACATGGATGAAACATAATTACATTTTGAAGTATAATCAGGGCATAATTCTGCTCCACTCCTGTTGTAATTGTTTTACACTGAAACCTTAAAACTGGCCCAAATACATCATTTACTATTCATAATTCATCTACTTAGCAGATCCTCTGATGCAGATAAAATTACAAAATGTGTACGTGAATAGAATGCAACAATTATGAAAATATAGTAATATGGGATAACTGTTGAATAAGCAGGAGTTTATGTCATTTTCCTTTCAAGACCAAAAGCAAAGGAGAGAGAGAGAAGCAACAGCAGTCATGACAAATACATGTAATAGCCTACATAAAGGACAACTTCACCACTTTTCAACCTACCTTCATATACAATTGGTCCAAAACGGTCATGATAAAATGCCACAATTTCTTTCCACTGAGTCTGTGTCTTTATAACCTCACGTCACCAAGCTTTCCACCTCGGAGAAAAGCCTGGTCTGTGTTACAAAGTTGCCGTGTGAACCCGTTCTGGAGCACATGATATCGCTACGTCATGTTAGAGTATTGTTTTGTAGTCATCAAAATCATCATCATTCCATTTTCCTCAAACCGGAAGAATAACAATAAAAGCTCTCGTAGCCCGCGGCTTTTATTGAGAAAAATCGCTTTGAGGGAAAAGGAAGTTCCGGATGATTGTTCCTGCCTGATGACTACAAAACAATACGACAACATGACGTAACGTAACAATATCATCCGCTCCCGACCGGATCATAAACCCGAAAAGGAATGCTGCCCAGGCTAGTGTCTCATATACAGTAGGAGGGCTGTGGGCAGTCCACCAGTGACATCATCAAAGGAATGCTGCCCAGGCTAGTGTCTCATATACAGTAGGAGGGCTGTGGGCAGTCCACCAGTGACATCATCAAAGGAATCATCAAAGGAATGCTGCCCAGGCTAGTGTCTCATATACAGTAGGAGGGCTGTGGGCAGTCCACCAGTGACATCATCGATGGGCAATAGAAACTGCAGGCTTTCTATTCCTGAAAAGTTGCAATGCGATAATGGAAGCCGTCATTCTCACGATAATAAACATCAAAATATATTTAAGAAAGATCTTGTTTAAAAAGACATCTGCCTAACGATGATGTCACTGGTGGACGGGTTTCTGAACTGCCCACAGGCCTCCTATGAGACACAGACCGAGTAGAAAATAGTTGTGGTATTTTATCATGAACATTAGTGAGGACCAATTATATGGAGATAGGTTGAAAAGTGGTCCTATAATACATAAACATAAATAAATAATAATAATTAAATAAGTTAATAACATAGATGGACTGTAAAGATTCAGTTAGGGTTAGCAGAGTAGTGGACAGCCTGGAATACAGAAATTAATGACATACTATCATAAACATGGGGACTTGCTTTGTCCAGTAATTTTTTTTATATATCTTTCAGCATGAATTACTTTTCATCACAACTTCAAGCCATTGGAGAATTATGGTCTGTGGCCAAGTACAGAATAACTTTACCCATTTCAAATTAACTTGGTATTAAAGAAAGGTTGGGTGTGAGTAATTCAAGTAGGCCTATATGTATTGAAGTATTGTGAGTACTGAAGTACTTTCATAGCGATCCTCCCTTCATACTGTATCTCCCTTTGCATCTTACTCTTCACACTTCCCTGATCTTTTCCTGAAGGTTTTCTTTTTCCTGCAGGTTTTATTCATTGATTAGCCTGCCTTGCTATAATTTTGCAGATAAACCCTATCTATTCAGGGAATCTGAATAGAATTAACATATAACATCTTGGCAAATGCTCCCCCCCCCTCCCCCCCTCCCCCTTCTCACTGACAATGTTCTGTTTCTGACAATGCACTGACAATCTACTGAACTGCCAATGGCAGCACATGTGAAGTTCTCAAACGCCACATATGCAGTATAGGATAGGGTTATATGTACAGTATATACAGTATAGATATTCATATTTCCTACCTCTCCTCCCTTCATATTCTTCATCCCCACGTCTCCCTTGCCTTTCTTTCCCTTCTTGTTCTTCTTCTTCTTGCAGCAACATTTCTTGACGATGCAGAAGCAGCAGGTGAGGATGAGCAGCGCCGCGACCACCGCAATGGCGATGACCGCCCAGGAGGGCACTGGGAACACACACGCACACGCACACGCACACACACACACACACACACACACACACACACAGACACACAGATAGAGACCGTAAACAAACAGGCAGACAGTCTGTCTGTCTGTCTGTCTGTCTCCGATTTTAAGATGACCCCATGCTATTCTCCATAGAGAAAAACTTCTGCCAACCAGGGGATGAGCGAGTGACGTCAGAACTTCCGTGCTCTATTATACATGCGGTGACAATAAGATCTTTCGTTAACTCATTTCTTGTGAATGACATTTCTCAACTTTCTCGTCATATTCGTCCAAGGCTCACACCACCAATGACGAGATGCAAGCATGGAATCCTCTTTGCGTTTGAGTAAGGACTAAGGACCGCGCTGTGATTTGTCACTTTGAGTGGCAGTCGGGGCAAACGCTCTCGCCAGAACATGATTTACTATTCCGTCCATATTGGGGCACAAGCAAGCTTTGCAACATTCGACAACTCGCAACTTGCGCGCTTTAGCGTGCTCGGTGGTGTCTCTCGCGGTTCAAGTTCGCTTGAGACGGCAGCCCTCCGTCCCTGACCATTTACTTATACCCATTTTGGGCGGGCGGGAACCCCTTTTGGTGTTTTAAACATTATGTTATATTTTAGCTATTGAAAAATAGCAGATCTACGAGCTTGTAGGTCTGCTATTTTTGAAAAATCGTGAAAATATTTATTTCAGAAAACTGGAGGATTTAGAAGATTGTTTTAAAATTTCGATGTCAGGCCTAAATGGGTTAAACGTGAAGAGGATTCCACATGCTCGCTGATGAGGTACTCGTCACGATGTGTTTTCAGTGGTTTACAATAGAGGGCGCTCTATCGCAGCCTGTGAATAGTCCCAGGATCAATGAAGAAGAGTAGACAGAAATCACATTTCTCAGCTGGTTTAGGATAATGCTAGCCTGGCCCAGCAAGCATGCTTTCTGGTATAGAAGGGTGGGTATAGAGCGTCGCAGTCCCTCCCCCTTTCAGAAAAACGAGTGGCCCAGGAAATGAAAACCCAATGCATTCTCCCATAGGCATTTCTTATTTAATGTATTTAAAGACCTTTTAAGCGCCGTACGAAGCCAACTCTTGTCGTGACAAATCATGACAACACACACAATTTTTCGGGCCAAACAAATAATTACAAAGAAGAAAAACAACAAAAATAGTGTTGTAACCTGCCGTTTTGTTTGGCCCGAAAATTTGTGTGTCTTCGTACGGCGCTTAAAAGGTCTTTAAATAAATGAAATAAGAAATGCCTATGGGAGAATGCATTGGGTTTTCATTTCCTGGGCCACTCGTTTTTCTGAAAGGGGGAGGGACTGCGACGCTCTATAGCGCATGGAGCAAGCGTTGGATAATATTGGTTCACCGATCAGAGCCCATGCCCGCCCGCTCCTCCCTTCCCTGGTAGAAAACAGTGGAGAAAACCACCATTATTTCGAGCGACGCCCCTCTGCACTGTAGTTCACTCCCACTCCTCTAGCCCCGCCCCCTCTGCACTGTAGTTCACTCCCACTCCTCTAGCCCCGCCCCCTCTGCACTGTAGTTCACTCCCACTCCGAGACCAGGAAATGTGTCTCGTTCCCCCAGGTTTTCATTTTCATCATCCGAATATGAATGGAAATAAAGGCCTGGGTACCGAGGCTAGGATAATGCTAAAAGATTTATAAAAATCCACTTTTCTCTGCTTTCTGGTGGTTTGGGGCAAAAACAAGCCACGTTCAACTGCCCATAACTATGAAATGGATTATCGCGACTCTCTACTGCGTCTTTCAAAGTGATCGGTGGGTGGATCGTTGTGAAGAATGATATTCTGTGATTTTTCAAAGGTTAGTGAAAACGCCTGGAAGCTATAGATGATGTTTTAACTCTGGCAGTCAATGAGTTTGGAGGAGCGGCCTGTCATTCAGGAGAAAATAAACACATTAGCAGCTTGACCGACGCTCGCTCACTCGCACATGCACGCACGCGCCAGCGCTCGCACACACACACACACACACACACACACACACACACACACACGCACCCTGCAGCGATGGACCAGATCCAATTCTAACACAATGTCAGTCCAATCAGGATGGCTGTCTGACTCACTGGAGCTTCACAGATCGTGACATTTTAGATTAGAAACACTCAATAAGTGATATTTGTTTGTTACAATAATGTGTTAAATATCTCTATTGTGATAGTAATCATTGCTATAGCTATAGAGCATAGCAGTGGGCGTGGTTTTCTGGTTCCACTGAAAAATCTGACATTAATTTTTTTTTTCAAGAGATTTACAAAGATATTTGTATAAATTATTATATAATATATATATATTATAATTATATATAATTTAATATTTAATTATATGATATACCATATTTAATCAAGTGGTTTTCTTTTTCTTCCCCCCCCCCCCCCCCCCCGGAGAAAAACCAATCATGCTTCACCAGGATCCTGGATTGCTTGATTCAAGGCTTAAAATAATTGGTTATAATCTGTTAAGGATCGTGAGCAAAAAAATGTGATCATCCCTAGTATCAATATTATATCCATATCATGATATTAGACTGGATATTGTCTGATTTTGGATATTGTACTATTGTGAGAAGGCAAAAAAATCGGTATCGGCAGATACTCAAAATCAAATGATCATAATCGGAGTGTAAAAAAAAGAAGTGATCGAGACATCCCTAGATGATACGATGCTGTAATAACAGTGACGGTCCCTCGTACTCACGTGGGATCTTGTCGATCTCGTTCAGGAACTTGTTCTTGATGTCGTCAAAGGCGTCGTTCTTGCTGACGGCCTCGGTGGAGTTGTCGGCGGCGGTGGAAGCGACGGGCTGGGGGGCGCCGGTCAGCGCTCCGCTGCCCGGAACCCCGGTGGGCTCCGGACCCACCATGGCCTCCGGCTTCTTCTTGAACAGGTTCATCTTCCCCGGCATGATGACGGCGGATCAGAGTATACCTGGAAGACATACGACACACCGGTTAAAACAGACAACATGCATCTGTTGAAACATCTGATTTTTATAAAGTCGGACCAGGAAGCTGGCCCTGGTGTGACTGTGAACACTTCTCCTCCTCATCCATCCACCATGCATGGTGATACCGTATGAACACTAGCTCCTTCTCCATTTTGTGGTATTAATAATTTACATCAAGGCACTGAAGGCAGGAGAGGCTTCTATTATTCAGAGGCCTGGACTGATGAGGACTGTAGAGCTGTGAATAGCACAATGCACTGTGTGAAGACCTATAATAATATAGAATGTGGAGCTCTGATTATAATGCTCTGGTGACCTCAGTGTGTAGCAGCACTGCATTGTGTCTGATAGAACATATTCTCTCTCTTTCATCCTCAGTGGCTTCCAGTCATCCCGGTTCTCTATACATTTGGCCAGCTTGTTGGAGCGTTGCACTCTTTCTTCAGTACATCCATCACATACTGTACGTTATAGTGTGGGATGTCCTCATGACCGGTGCCTGTCTGTTGGTTCCCACATCAGCACTAATTCGCTGGCTGGCAGCTCTTGGTGACTTTGGCAGTGTCCTGTTATAGTCTCATCCTCCTGGCTGCTATTATCTCTGGCTCACCCTTGGCATTCCATCATACAGGATCTTGTTGGATACACATACACTCATACACACATACAGTACACTCTTGCTGGTGTTACAGTAAGTGCACGCAGCATTCTGGCGTAGCACCCCTCTAGAGACATCTGCTGGGTTGGCTTGTGGGTCCAGCATTCACTGCCGTGTAGGAGAATGCTCTAACAAAGCCGAGTTTGATTTGACCGGGGTGGTTGGAGTTCCATACACTGCATGGCTCCATTCAGGGCCCTCCATGCAAGTGCCAACCTCACTTTAAGATATTGCTCCGTTAATAGCCGCGCTGCGTTGTGTCTGATAATAGGACATTTATGCTGATGTGGCACATCCACACACAGACATCAAAGGGTTTGAGCCGCTGCACTTTTACCCGTCTGTACATAAACGGTCTCTCTCTGTTACTGTGGTGAAGGATGTCCTCCTGTCCTCTCCGCGCTGCACTTGAAGGCTGCAGCATTCAACAGAAGCGTCTTTTCCAAAACAAGAAAATATTCCCCACCATGATCAGTGTAAATATGGTCAATTGGTTAACAGAGGACCACTGCACAATGCAATAAACAAAGGCACAAAGTAGTCTGTTGTTTCTGCACCACTACACTGCATATAGTGTCTCAACACAGGCTGCATCAGTCAGTGGTCTGAGTGGTGACCAACCTTATTTCATGGAGCAACACCTTCTTACATCACACACACACACACACACACACACACACACACACACACACACACACACACACACACACACACACACACACACACACACACACACACACACACACACACACACACATTTCTTTGGAGCTCCACCTTCTTGCATCAGACAAAACTGCGGCACCAGGGGTTGTAGCCTGCCGTGTGACTTTTAACGGCGGTAATCAGGCTGGCGGTGAAGTAAAAACAAGCGATGGAATGAGACGGGAGTTTCTGTGTTGTTTTATTATCTCCATTAGTGATGCTTCAACAGCTGCACCTTACAAGAATCTTAACAAGCACTCTGCTAATTAATATATCAAACTGTTCCTCCTTTAAAATAATGAATCTATCAACTGGTGTTGAAGGGGAGCAGGGACCCCGTACGCCCTATAACTTTGTCCTAATGTTGGTGCTAAACAACACTTAAACTCACTGCTAGACCGGGCGTGGAAGAGGGGCTGCTTCATCTTGTGCACCATCTTGTGCATATGCCGATAGCGACAGTCTAGCACGGAGTGGCACAGAAAATCGTTCCCTGGCATTTGTGGCCTACACCGGGCCCAAAGGCGGCTCAAAGACGCTACTATGTCTTTTTTTATTACTTTTCCTTCTTGTTTTGGCTCAACCCATGACTGCCCATGAAGCCCTTCTGGCATTTGCCAGAATTGCTTGACTGTCCAATCCAGGCCTGGCGACGGTACTGGGGTCCTATTGTACCACCCTGTGGGTCTCCAGCCAACAGTACGTTTACAGTCTCTGAGTCTCAAACATGTTCAGGCTTTTATTCTGAAAAGATGCCCCCTGCCCCAGCCCCATTAAAGAATAATAAAATAAATAACATTGACAAATGGGACAAGTGTTCTTTAAGTGGTTAAAGGCGATCGTTTATAGTGTAGAGTAATTAATTTGTAATTTGCACATTTCATACGAGGCGGATAAAGGTACAAACACACTGCAGTGCATGGGGTAACTTTTAAAGTGGAGTAATTACTCAGTCATAAGTCTCACACCATTAAATAATGTGAGTGCTCTAAAAGTTAATCTCACGATAAGCCTCGAGGCTTGTTTAATTATAACTCTGTTTCTCAAACCAGGAACAATGATCCGAGAACTCGATCGGTGGAATGTATAGTGGTGTAAAGTAGCTAAGTATATTTACTCAAGTACTGTACTTTTTAGGTATTCCTACGTTACTTGAGTATTTCTAATTTCCAATACTTTTACTTCTACACCGCTATACCTTGCATCAATTTCTTTTTACTTTTACTTCGTAGATTTTTATTTTTATTACAAAACATACATGTAACCACTTCAGCCCTATATACATTTTGGCCATTTGAAAATAGCCGATCTACCGTCACCATGTGATGCATTCTGAGCTTGAAGATCTACAGTCACGATGTGATGCATTGTGAGCTTGTAGATTTGAAAACTTGTGAAATGGGACATTCTGCATAATGAGTACTTTCTACTTTTGTTAAGTACATTTTTATACCAAAATGAGCTTTTACTCAAAGAATACAACTCAGTATTACAGTGTTTACTAAGTGTTTATTCTTAGCAGGCAGGTCAGGTGTGTATAAATACATTATAAATATAAAATAACCAGTAAGACGCCTGAGGTCGCATGCACGCATCCGCCTCGTTGACGGCAGACTGCTGGGCGAGTGCTGGCACTTTGGAATGGGGGGGTCAGATCAACATGGAATGAATTCTGTACTGGCCATATAAGGAGCATGTCTTGAGTGTACAGGGTTTGATGAGGGCCCAGGTAGGGCCGGGCCTTCATTTTCGAGCCTGTTGAGAACTCTAGTTTTAGCCGTCTGCCGGACGCAGCTGCACTAATAACTTTGGGGCGGGCCTATCTAGTTTGAATGGATAGTTATCAGTCAAAAGGGAGACATCGAAGAGGAAGGACGGATGGGGAAGGATCAACATATGGAATGTCAGAACACCTTCTGACATATATCCATATATGGAGATCTAAGGGTTTGTGGTCAGCCTCGGAAACCCAGACGAGTTGCTGGCCAATATTGATGACAACAGGGATCTCCATATATGGGCTTAACTGTGACAGCAGGTCGCATTACTATGACATCAGGGTATCCACATCTCCATCCCTGATGATGTCACATGATGTCACGGGACCTGGGCACCATATATGGTGGCCGACACACACTGGTACCCGACACACTGACGGGAAGTGCACAATCCATCGTTAACTGCGACCTTCGGTCGCAATAAGTGTGTATTCTCAGCAGGAAGGTCAGGTGTGTATAAATAATTACATGTAAATATAAAACATCCTGCAGCAGAGTGTTCTCACGCAGCTGTTTCATTAATTACACAACAACAAGTTCCCAGAACAGGAATTAATTAAGGAGATATACAGACCCCTGCACGCACGCACGCACACACATTTACGATTATTCAAGCCTGACGTATGTGTTGTAAGCTTGTCGATCAGCTATTTCTGGAATGTTTAAATTAGTTTGAAAATAACAGAAAATAATTTGTTCGCTCAGGCTTTTTTGTTTTGTTTCTTAACACAACGCCTGCGGTCCCCGAGGCTATGATGTCATCAGAACTGGAGCATTGAGGCGATAAATTCAACTATTGGATATGTGTGTAGCATTTTGTTAAAGGTTACATTCAGTAGTTAGAGAGTTAGTGGTTCTCAACCAGTGGTCCGGGGACCACCAGTGGTCCTTGAGGGGGTTCCAGGTGGTCCGCAGTTAAATGATGGAGAGTTGGTAACAACAAATGAACCCTTATAGATATTTACAATTACAGGAGAATTGTTATTTTGATCATCGTTTGCCTGTTATCTAGGACTAATGGTATACCTGCATCAATACAGCATGGAATCGCGGACATGTTTTGGGGTCTGAGAGGCTACATGTTATCGGGACCTTGATATGAAAAAGGGGTTGAAAAGCACTGCTCTACTATGAAGAGGTTAATGTCAGGGAGTAACACACTCTAAATAAGTAAAGGTTTGAATGTTCATACAGCTTTATGCTTTGATCCAAACCAAACATGAACCAGACCCTCTCTGCTCCGCTAGTGACAGTGGTGGAAAGTAACTGTTCATTTACTAAAGTACTGCACTTAAGTACCATTTTGAGGCATTTGTACTTAAGTATTTCCAATTTCCATTACTCCACTACATCTGCAACGCATTGTGAGCTTGTAGATCTGCCATTTTCAATTTCAAATGATTGTTAAATACATTTGAAAACTTGAAATGTGACATTCTGCACAATGACTACTTTTACTTTTGGTACTTTACGTGCATTTGATTGTAACAGGGTATTTAATGCAGTAATGATACTTTTACTTAAAACATTGAGTACTTTTTTCCACCACTGTCTGCTATAGTGACCCCCAAGGAAGAGCTTGTTTGCAGCAGCCCACTCATGCAGTGCCTGTATACTCTGCCATCTGTGTGTGCGTGCGCGCGTGTGGGAGGGCACAGCACCAAGGCCTCCAGCTTTCCTTTCATTTCCACTGAATCTCACTCACTCTCACGCTGTGAAGCTTTGGAGAAAATCTAACATAGATTTATGGATTTATTTTCCTGGCGTTGCTCGGCAGCATATTTAGCACGCTGCAGGTCCTTTCTTTGTGACGCTGCCTTGGATACCATTCCATTCCGCAGGAATATTCTGTGTTTTGTTATAAATGGTGCATTTATATATAGCGCCCGTATCCAATAACATCGTGCGTTACATTCACGCAACTCTTTGATACTATATTTAACATACTGTGAATCATCAAAATACCAAAGAGTTTTGCATCTGAAAACCTCACTAGACATTTCTTGATTATTTTGAGTCTGTGTGTGCATGTGTGCGTGCGTGTTGTGTGCAAGTGCGTGCGTGCGTGCGTGCATTCTTCTGTATGTTCTTGTTTGTCTCCCAGCAGCACCTGACCAGAATAGTTTCCAGCAACGTCTCGTCATAGAGAGCACCCTCTCTTTGATCTCCGCCCCCTCGCCGTGTTGTGGGGCAAACTGAACCATAGCTGAACGGTGTGAATGACAATTCACGCGCTTTGCGTTTGTGAAATTACTCATTTGCCGACTAAAGATTGAACGGAAAACTAATGGAAAGACGAGGCTTGCGCTCAACATACGTACAAGTACAAGCTATTAGGAAGAGAGCTTTATCTCCGCAAAATCGGGGATATTATGAACACATGTCACTCACACACAGAATGGAAAGATTTTGACAGCTACTGCCCCACTTTCAAGGCTACAACTGATGCGCAGTTGTAGGTAGGATTGCAATCTACCTTTCTCTGTTTTGAGGCCAGACGACAAAGAGACATCTCTGGGATGCTATAGTTTAAAAGAAACCCAACAATAGCACACACAGAACAATGGACAACCTCTGTCTATGGTTTGGGCAGACCAACATGTTGTTATTTGCACACCCACACACACATGCACGCACACGCAGGCACACGCATCAAAGAAACCATGCAAGGCACCAACCTGCTCATCAAGGAGCATTGAGGGGTTCAGAGTCTTGCTCAAGGACACTTCGACACTACCTCTGGGGAAGCCTGGGGATTGAACCGGGAACCTTCCGGTTCCCAAGCAGCCGCTTTAACTCCTAAGCCACTGCCGCCCATATATATTTCCCATACTAGTCACTCTGTATATTATATGATATATTTTTAGGATCATTCGGACATCACCTTTCTCTGTTGACACAGAAAGTGATGGATTGAAGCTGTAATTACACTCTTCAATAAGCAGAGAGGAGCTTATCCACAAGTTCATAATATTCCACATTATTTCCTTCTTACGATGGTTCCAGGAATCATAACAACATAATTCACAATAACAGTTGCAATTGTTATTAGGACAGATTCACAACTGTTGAAAGAATCTTATGGTAGCTTAAGCTTTGGATTGTCATGGTTTTGCCTGCATGCGTCAGATATCCCTATTCCAAGTCCCACTATAACAGTTAAAGCAACACTTAACACAGCATGCAGTGATTTGTAACAACGCTCATATTGAATTAGAATGTTTTTTTAGACCAACAGGAGTAACTGGATCTTCTGCGTGTGTGTGTCTGTAGCAGAGATAAGATGGCGCTTTGTGCGTGCGTGCGTGTGTGCAGGCAGAGATGGAGCTTTGTGATGAGGTCTCAATGACGGATCATGTCCAGTTTTGTTCCATTGGTCTCAGCCTCTGTTCTGATGAAGCCCCCGTCTCAGAGGCGAACTAGCTTTTCCTCCCCGGGCGGGCAGGACTGATAGCCCTATAGTTTTAGATCGCAACTCAAGCGAACTTGACCCACGAGAGCCGCCACAGAGCGAGCTAAAGTGAGCGAGTTGCCGCGTCGCACGTCGCAAAGTTAGCATGAGCC